>NW_024080772.1:0-173500 GCF_003009895.1 Hyaena hyaena | reverse complement strand
CCTCTCTCCTCTCTCTCCTCTCTCTCTTCTCTCTCTCCTCTCTCTCTCCTCTCTCTCTCCTCTCTCTTTCCTCTCTCTCTCCTCTCTCTCTCTCTCTCTAAGTAATCACTACACCCACTGTGAGGCTTAAACTCATGACCCCAAGATCAAGAGTCACATGCTCTACTGACTAAGCTAGGTGCCCCCCATCTTCTCCTATTTTTATAGCAGCCCCCAAGGCCTGTATTCCAGGTTTTTCTTAAATTCATTATCTCCACCAACATAGGAACCATTAGCCTTCTATCTCTTCCTTTGTCAGTACTATAACAAATAGATCTAGTTCTAGCCTTTCAGAGTCTGTCTCCTTTTTAAAAAAATTGTTTTTTAATGTTCAGTTTTGAGAGAGAGAGAGACAGAGTGTGAGGAGGGGAGGGGTGGAGAGAGGAGGAGGCACAGAATCTGAAGCAGGCTCTAGGCTCTGAGCTGTCAGCACAGAGCTCAGTGCAGGGCTCGAACGCATGAACCGTGAGATCATGACCTGAGCTGAAGTCAAACACTTAACACCCTAGGCACCCCAGAGTCTGTCTCTGAGAGGAAACAAGAAAGTGGAGGTTGTTACTTTGGATATTTCCTTCTCTGGGCCACTTATTTTCTGGCCATGTTACCTGAGAGGTGCTTGTGGCTGAGAGCCCAGGACTTACTACTTGTTACTTCTAAACCCAGTTTGGGATATCAGTTATACCCATCTGGCCCTCTCCCCTCCCCTAGATTTTTCTGTCATTATCGTATAGTTGCATCTTTCAGTGTTCTCAGAATTTGTGTCCAATCAGGGCCTCTTGGTTCTGAGTACAAGTTGGGGGGAGGGGGGCAGGGGGTCATCCCAGTCTCAGCAGCCTGGGATTATCCCTCTGGCAGGAATGCAGTGAGGAAGAGGATGGCTACAGCAGTGAAGAAGCAGAGAATGAGGAGGATGAGGATGACACTGAGGAGGCTGAAGAAGATGAAGAGGAAGAAGAGGAGATGATGGTGCCGGGCATGGAAGGCAAAGAGGAGGTATGTAGGGAAGGGGAGCAGTGAATCTGGAAAAGCCAAGAGGCTGATGTAATTTCCCTGATTGTGATTTGAGGACAGGGGATCTCCTTGCTGCCTTAGTACTGAAGTCCTGGTTATGCAGGGATATATGCTACAAGCGGAACTAGGTCTTTAGGGTAAAATTAGCTCAGAAAAGAAAGCATGCTCTAGTCTTTGGAAAGTACATGCCCCTCCTGTTTGTTAAAGCTCTCTTGGTGGTGCCAGTGAGAGGAGAAGGCATAAGTGAATGGTCGAGGAGCACCAATGAAGCGCTTGTGTCCAGAAGCTCCCATGTTGCTTCCTTTCTTCCTTTTAAGCCTGGCTCTGACAGCGGTACAACAGCGGTGGTGGCTCTGATACGAGGGAAGCAGTTGATTGTAGCCAATGCAGGAGACTCGCGTTGTGTGGTGTCTGAGGCTGGCAAAGCTTTAGACATGTCCTATGACCACAAACCAGAGGATGAAGTGGAGCTAGCACGCATCAAGAATGCTGGTGGCAAGGTCACCATGGATGGGCGAGTCAACGGGGGCCTCAACCTCTCCAGAGCCATTGGTAAGGGCCAGGAAAGCGTGGGAAAGACTTCTGGGGTCGTATTCTCTTTCAGACTACCTAGTAGTAAACTTTAATCTTAATAGACCCACGTACCTTGCCAAGTACTTTGGTATCTATTACCCCTGTCCTTAAAACATCTCCATGAGATAGGTGAAATAGCTGTCATTTTTGGATGATGAAAAAGGTGAGTGACCTATCTAAGGTTTAGCAACCTGAAAATAGGGGTGCAACTAGAAAAACTAGAACTCAGTTTTTCATTCATTTAGATTATGGAACTTTGTCAAGAAGGGAAATGAACGGCAAGGCTTGACTAGCCTTAAGCACAAGTCTGTGGGGAGTGTCTAAACTATTCATCAGCCAGCCATTCCTTTACTTCAGGAGACCACTTCTACAAGAGAAATAAGAACTTGCCACCTGAGGAACAGATGATTTCAGCCCTTCCTGACATCAAGGTGCTGACTCTCACTGACGACCACGAATTCATGGTCATTGCCTGTGATGGTATATGGTGAGCACCAGTGGAATGCCCTAAAATTCCCTCTTTTATGCAGCATTACTTCTCTTAGAGGTCTCTGAGCTGGTTTGGTTTTATCATCCCTCTAACAGCTGCTTTCAGCACCTTTTCTCAAGCTGCTCTAGAATTAGAGCCTAGGCAGACACCTTGGTGTCAAAATCCCCAAGTCTAAGGCAGAGCCAAGGAAGGACATCTCCATAGGTGTTTGCATTGGCACTGGGGGGCTGTCGCCTCTCTCTACCCTTCTCTATTCTGCTTTGTTGGGACTAAAGAAGAGTCTATTGTTTTTGACCACAGGAATGTGATGAGCAGCCAGGAAGTTATAGATTTTATTCAATCAAAGATCAGTCAGCGTGATGAAAATGGGGAGCTTCGGTTATTGTCATCCATCGTGGAAGAGGTGAGTGCCAAGGTGGAGGAGAGAGGGTGTCTGGTCTGCATAGCCGGGTTTTTGTCTTTTGACCAGAGCTGGGAAGTATCGTTAATTACTGACTGATTCCAAACTCTGACTAGAAATTTCCACTTCCTGTATTTTCCTAACATATCTTCATGCCTGTTGCACTAGCCAAGTGGCCTGTTTTGGGACATGTGTTGCCTATTCCCCTCTTTCTGCCACCCTGCTTAGCACAGTCAGCCCTCTTGTGGGGATTTAGGTTCCTAGGAAGGTGTTCACACCCTGAAGCTGAGCTGCCCTGTCCCTTTTGTAGCTGCTGGATCAGTGCCTGGCACCAGACACTTCTGGGGACGGTACAGGGTGTGACAACATGACCTGCATCATCATTTGCTTCAAGCCCCGAAACACAGCAGACCTTCAGCCAGAGAGTGGCAAGCGGAAACTGGAGGAGGTGCTCTCTTCTGAGGGGGCTGAAGAAAATGGCAACAGTGACAATAAGAAGAAAGCCAAGCGGGACTAATGGTTGTCCAGACCCCTGCCCACCTAGACTTTTCTGAGCCCTCTGGACCTGAGACTGAGTTTTGTCTTTTTCCTTTAGCCTTAGCAGTGGTTATGAGGTGTGCAGGGGGAGCTGGGTGGCTTTACTCAGCCCATTCCAAAGAGGGCTCTCCCTCCGCACAGCAGCCTGGGAGCCTCTGCTGTCTTCCCCCGCCGCCTCCTTGCTCCTTGGGGCTCATCACCGGTTCTGTGCCTGTGCTCTGTTGTGTTGGAGGGAAGACTGGCGGTTCTGGTTTTTACTCTGTGAACTTTATTTAAGGACATTCTTTTTTATTGGCGGCTCCATGGCCCCCAGCCGCTTGCACCCGCTCTCTGTTGTACACTTTCAATCAACACTTTTTCAGACTAAAGGCCAAAACCTAATTGTGCCCGTGGTGTCCTTTTTTCAGTACTGCTGTCCTGTCCGGCCCACCCAGAGTTCCCTGACCCTAGACTCGACCTCACTGGTGGCTCTACCAAGCTCCTCTGTGCACTCGTGTGCGTGTCTGCGCGGGCCCCCCACAGTGCATGTGCCCCATGTACATGTGTGTGTCCCAAGAATGTGTGGGGCAGAGGGGGCCCACGTATCGCAGCTCCCTGAGCTGCTGGCAGGCTGGCCCAGCGTCACAGTTCATCCTCACCCCCTCCTGGTGTCAGGAATGGTTTCCTGGTTACTCCAGGTGGGAGGTAGAATCAGCCAGGCGGCGACTAAGACTGAAAGCAAGGCCGAGGTTTCTCCTGCCCTCCTCACCGGCCTGTTTTCTATCTGATCTCTGATTGGCTCGGTCGCTTCCTTTCGTCACAATCACTTCCTGGTCACGCTGTGGTAGTTTTTGCCGCTTCTGCTTTCCACGGACTACGCGTCCCGTGTGGCTCTGCGGCAGCGGAAGCGGAAGCGAGGACGGAGGTACCAGCTGGTCTCCGTCGGGGGGGGGTAGGGGGCTCCATGAATGGACGCGGCGGCGGCGGCGGGAGCGGCCTGAGCTGGGCGCCGGGGCCAGGGCCGGGGGCTGCCCGGGGCCCGCGCCGCTGCATGGGGGCGGCCCGCGGGCCTTGAAAGGAAGGGCGGGCGGGCGGGCCGGATTGGGAGGGGAGGGGCCGGGCGGCCGCAGGCCGGAGGCGCGTCGGGCTGGAGCCGGTCACGATGCCCCGAAGGAAGCAGAGCCACCCGCAGCCCGTGAAATGCGAGGGGGTCAAAGGTCAGGGGTCAGGGGCCGCAAGGGGGGTGGAGCGGGGGTGGGGTCAGTGGAGTGGGTTCAGGTCGGGGTAGAGGGGGACTCCTGAGGGATGGGGTGGGCGATCTGGACTCCTAGCTTCTACTAAGAGAACCCGAGCTGCGAGTACGGGAAGTACGGGCTGCGAGGGCTAGCTCCCGGGGTGCGGATGATGGGCACGGTTCCTGAGGGACAATCTACAAGCCCCCTCCCCTCTTCAGTGGATACCGAAGACTCCCTCGACGAAGGACCTGGGGCCTTGGTATTGGAGAGTGACTTGCTACTAGGCCAGGATCTGGAGTTTGAGGAGGAAGAGGAAGAGGAAGAAGAGGAAGGTGACGGCAACAGCGACCAGCTCATGGGCTTCGAGAGAGACTCAGAAGGTGGGTTTGAGGGATTTGATGAAGGATTAGTGACCACTGGAACCTGGGCCCTTCAGGAGCCAGGTTAGGATTTAGTGCTAGTGAGCTAAAGTCGGAAACAGTGCCACAACCTAGAGATGATTTAGTTTAGATTTGAGCTGGATTTCATTTGCCCAGTTGTTCATTGAGCGCCATCACTTTATTGAGGTGAAGTTTGGGGGCCTGGTCCAAAGGTGGTATGAATAGGACAGTGGATGACAGAGCAACTGGTTAAAGTTAATGCCCTTTAATAACCTTGTCCTTCTGCTTAACACATTCCTTCTGTGAAGTTCACTTGAAGGGATTCAACCAAACAACTTATTATTCAAATTAAGTTATGTCTAATCTAACTCCTTTTCATCTGCAGCACAAACCCCTTTTGTATTGAGATTTTGGTCCCTATCAAGTATTCTTGCACATTCCTTTCCCCTGTGATTGTAACATCACCCCACCCTAATCTGCTGCAAAACTTCCCCACTTAATGCTACCTATACTAAGGATGTTTCTGAAAATCATCGAGGGAATTCATGTAAAAGAGAATCCATCCTTTAGGTGCCTTACTTTGTTTTCACTTCTCTCCAGATTTTGCTTCACTCTTTTCATTTTATAATCAGCTCTGTACTAAAAAGGACCTTACTAATACAGAGCTTAGAATGAGATGTCAGGTCTCTGCCTTGTGTACTTGTACTTTTTTTTTTATCCCAAGAATCACCCAATTACATTATTCATTTCAGTCTGCGGTCCACTGTGAGCCTTTGCTCTTTTTCAGTGCAGTGGAATTAGGTACAACTGTCATCAGTAAGTTAGTCCAGGCTCAGAAGCAGAGAATTCATAGTGAATTTTCAGGATCACTGAAGTGAAGAGTGGAGCCAAACAAGTGGGGAGACACCAGTGAGAAAAGCAAGTTTGGAGCCTGGTCATATTCCATGTTGATGTTTCTTCTCATGTCTGTCTTACCAGGAGACTCTCTGGGGGCCAGGCCTGGGCTTCCCTATGGGCTGAGCGATGACGAGTCTGGGGGCGGCCGGCCACTAAGTGCTGAGAGTGAAGTTGAGGAGCCAGCCAGGGGTCCAGGGGAGGCCAGGGGTGAGAGGCCAGGCCCAGCCTGCCAGCTGTGTGGGGGGCCGACAGGTGAGGGGCCGTGTTGTGGGGCAGGAGGGCCGGGTGGGGGGCCCCCGCTGCCCCCACGGCTATTATACTCATGCCGCCTCTGCGCCTTCGTGTCCCACTACTCGAGCCACCTGAAGCGGCACATGCAGACACACAGCGGGGAGAAGCCGTTCCGCTGTGGCCGCTGCCCCTACGCCTCAGCCCAGCTCGTCAACCTGACGCGACATACCCGCACCCACACTGGCGAGAAGCCCTACCGCTGTCCCCACTGCCCCTTTGCCTGCAGCAGCCTGGGCAACCTGAGGCGGCATCAGCGCACCCACGCGGGGCCCCCCACTCCTCCCTGCCCGACCTGTGGCTTCCGCTGCTGTGCTCCACGTCCAACCCGGCCTCCCAGTCCCACAGAGCAGGAGGGGGCAGTGCCCCGGCGACCTGAAGGTAAAAAGCCAGGGACCGAAAGAACCTGGGACATGGGTGGGTGGCCTTAGGGATACTTGGTTGGATTCATAGCCCAGGCCTCATTGTCCCCACAGATGCTCTGCTGCTTCCAGATTTGAGCCTCCACGTGCCACCAGGTGGTGCCAGTTTCCTGCCGGACTGTGGGCAGCTGCGGGGTGAAGGAGAGGGTCTTTGTGGGACTGGATCAGAACCACTGCCAGAGCTGCTGTTCCCTTGGACCTGCCGGAACTGTGGACAAGAGCTGGAGGAGGGGGAGGGTGGTCGGCTGGGAGCTGCCATGTGTGGGCGTTGCATGCGAGGAGAGGCTGGAGGGGGTGCCAGTGGGGGGCCCCAGGGCCCCAGTGACAAAGGCTTTGCCTGTAGCCTCTGCCCCTTTGCCACTCACTATCCCAACCACCTGGCCCGGCATATGAAGACGCACAGTGGCGAGAAGCCCTTTCGCTGTGCCCGCTGTCCCTATGCCTCTGCTCATCTGGATAATCTGAAACGGCACCAGCGCGTCCACACAGGAGAGAAGCCCTACAAGTGCCCCCTCTGCCCCTATGCCTGTGGCAACCTGGCCAACCTCAAGCGTCATGGTCGCATCCACTCTGGGGACAAACCTTTTCGGTGTAGCCTTTGCAACTACAGCTGCAATCAGAGCATGAACCTCAAACGCCACATGCTGCGGCACACAGGCGAGAAGCCCTTCCGCTGTGCCACCTGCGCCTACACCACAGGCCACTGGGACAACTACAAACGCCACCAGAAGGTGCATGGCCATGGTGGGGCAGGAGGGCCTGGCCTCTCTGCCTCTGAGGGCTGGGCCCCCCCGCACAGCCCCTCCTCTGTGTTGAGCCCTCGGGGCCCAACAGCTTTGAGTGCCGCTGGTAGCCGGGCTCTCCATACAGACTCGCCCTGAACCAGGTCCTTCTCCCTCAGGGCCCTACGGATTAGCCCTGACTGTCCTGTGCGTTTTATACAGATGGACCAGAAGCCACCTTCTACTTCCTCCCCCGCTGGCCAGGGGCTCCACAGACTAACCTAGGCACTCACTATATGGACCAGCCCAAACCCCATGGGCGGGGGGCCCATATGGACCAGGGGGCCTTGCCTTGACTGATGCACTTCATGAGCTCAGTGAGAAGGGCCCTGTATTCACCTCCACTGCTCCCAGGGGCAGTAGAGGAACTGGCTGGGGGACTGCCCAGCCTCCCACCTGTTTATTTAACTTATTTCAGTGCTTTATAATAAAGGAAACACTAACAAAGCCATGTCTATGCTGAGTTGGCAGTGGCAAGCACAGCTCCGCCTTACCCTTAGCACAGCAGTCTGTGCCATGATGGGGGAGCAGGGGCAGTGAAGGGAACCAGAGGTAGGCAGCAGTCAGGCTGAGTTTAATGATGGGGAGTTGGGCCAGACCGTACACAGACCTCTGCCCATCCCCTTGGCCCATGGCCCCGAGAAGCCAGAAGCAGCCCCGGGGGAAGATGCGGTTCTTCCCCAAGGCAGGTAGCCATGGTCCCTTGGACTTTGTGCAAAATACTAAATGCTAATTTGGCATTAAGGGCCAGCTCTGAAAAAGAGAGAACAATCCTTTGTGCAGCCAGCCCAGGGGGTGGAAAGGAAGGTGGGTTAGGAAGCCCCTGGCCAAGAGAAGGAGGGAAGGAAGGAAAAGACCCCCTGGCTTGGGGGATACAGACACAGGGCAAGTTTCTGAACATTCCTCCAGGGCAGAGGGCAGACATCTGAGCACTGGAGATCACAGATCCTCATCTCCAATGCCCTCGAAGGCAAAATTGCCGTGGACATCACTGGCACTGGCATCTGTGCTGGGACTGCCAATCCCCCGCAAGCTCACGGCACTCAGCTTGCTCTGTAACAAAGGCAGGGTTGGCGTCAGAGGGCTCGAGCCTCCCTGAGACTCCCCTACCAACACCAACCTCACCAACCCTCACGGGAAAACTCACTGAGAGTTTGACCATGGACTCCCGGCTGGCATCGGGGGACTCCTGGGGAAGAGGAGGCAGAGGTGTCAAAGAGCTCACTGGGGGAGGTAAGGCAAGGCTAGGAGGTGGGGTACTGATCTGAAAGCAATACTTACAAGCAGGGGTGGGGACTTCACCGCTTGCTGGCTGTCTGAGCGTCTCAGGGTGCCCCCTACTCGCCGGCGCAGCATCTGGGGATGGAGACACGAAGCGCTGATAAGGGCAGAATTCCCTTTGGACTCCCGTCACTTCCCCTCCCTCTCAGGAGAACACCCACACCTAGGACAAAAGGCAGGGAGAGCACAACCACTCAGCTGCTTGGCCCACACGTCTGGCTTACCTTCCTGATGCTGCCACCAGATTTCTTCACCATCAGTTCGTCTACCATAGACTGCAAGCAGATACTCATCATGATCGCCTGAGGGCAAGAAGAGAGCTCAGCTTGACTAGAGTGGTCATCCTGAGCCCAGGTCCCCTAAGATAAGGGCTCCCACTCACATGGAGTCCTGGAAGCCCTAGACTTGGGTATTTAAGAGAGCGGTGCAATGGGCTCCAGAGGAGGCCTGAGGGTGGGCTCACACCTGGGGGCTGGTGATGGTGACCCACTGTAGCCGGTCCTTGCTCATGAGGTATTCAAAAGCCAGTTCCAGGCGCACCTCACCCCGGCCCCGGCCTGGGCTGCTTGTGCCTCCACTGGGCAGTGGCACCTGGGAGAGAAAGGGGAGTTAGGCTGAGATCATTCTGACCAATCTGCCTCCCTCCTTGACCCACCCATTCCTGAAGCTCAAGGCTTGCCAGAACACCATCTCAAAGGCCTACCCCAACTCACAGAGGAGGTGACCCGCCAGCACCGCATGCGGGTGACCCGGAAGGAGCCTTCCCGGAGTTGCTGGCCAGGTAGGCGGAGCTGGAGGCTAAGCTCACTGTTGCCTGCACTCACTACCACCGGACAGTCCTTCTCTGGGAAGTCAGCCACACAGGCATCGAAGCGCAAGTAGCCATAGTGCCGCAGTGTCTGAGCCAGCCGCAGGAACTGAAACCCAGTCACCACAGGGGGCGGGTCAGGAAGGGAAATGGGGCGAGTCAGAAAACAACCCCTGAAAGAAGAAAGGGAAGCAGGCCTACCTCCTTCTTAGAGACCTTCTCTTGCAGAGATTTGAGCTGCCGGTGCTGCTCCTTGGTGACCAGAATCCACCCACGCTCAATGTCTGATACCGTCTACAGTAGAGATGGGGGGTGGGGGGGCAGGGTTGGAGCTCCCAATCAGAGGTCCAAGGAAGGTGTCCAGTTACCTCTGTCCATCCTGACCCTTAGCCCCACACTTGAGCGACCTCTTTGCAGTGAGTCTTTGACTATATCAGCTTACAAAGTAAGGAGAATCGATTGTGCCAGATGCCCTGACAGTATTCTAGGAACTTCCCCACGAACTGGGGAGTAAAGACACGAAGAGTTTTCTTGGCAGAGTGAGACACCAGTATCTATCTCAGGGGAAGAGTTTCTGAGGCAGCTCCAAGCTCACCTGAGCATAAAGCAGGTTCAGGCCAACCCGGTTCTCCATGACATCGTCATCATAGGCAGAGTCCCAATAACTGTGAGGCCAAGGGGTGGAAAGGGGATAATGGGACTAAGGTGGGGTAAGGCGAGAGAGGTAGAATAGAAAACAGGAGGAAATCTGGACTTTTGGGGCAAATGGCGGTACGGTGGGACGAAACTTGGGAGGCCTTGTCCCAACGCTATTCCCTTGTCCAGGTATTCTATCTCAGTATGTGGCCCAGTAATCGAGTCCAGCGCCCTTCCCCCTCCTCCCAACCCAGCCCTGACCTCTTCCTTAGCACAATCTTATACTCTTGACTCCGAAGACTGGTAACAGATACATAAGGCAGCTCAAACTCTTGCAACTTCCGTATGACTATGGGTTAAAAAAAAAAAAAAAAAAAAAGGAAAATGTCATGAGACTCAAGGGGAGAAAAGCCAAGAGAGAAACTCTAAGTAAATGTTACATTCTGGGAGGGATTAGGGGGCAAATTCACCACCAGATGCACAGGGAACTAATCAAGTCCACGAAACTCACAAGAAAAGGTTCCGTCCTCTTTCTCTCGAACTAGAAAGAGACTGAAGTATCCGATCAAGTCATCTGGAAGATCCAGCTTTGCAGACACAGCCTGGGAATAGGGAAGGAAGTACAGCTCATCATACTGGCTGGTTCCAGTCACCCCGAAACCTGGGGCCCTGAGGTGCAGGGGAGGAGGGGCAGTGCAGTACAAGTGCCTCACCTCTAGGACATCTTCAGTCTGATCTGAAGTTAGCACATTGACCAGAACTTTCTGCCCGTTGCTGAGCAGCACTTCCAAGGAAACTTCCTCTGTGGGGACCTGCTGTGTCTCCTGGTTGTGAACATACATGCGAATGGAGGCACTGCCTTGTTAATACATGCCCAGCATCTAGCTCTGACCCTTCCCAAATCCTCTCTATTTCTAGATCCTTCTAGTGTCCTTATTCTCAGCTGCTTAATTACAGGCTGGGTTTCCTTGATTTCATTAGTACAGTAGAAGCCTTACCCCATAAAAAATGGTGCCTGGATGACTCTCTTGTAGCCACGACCTTAAAATGACACAGCCCTACAGGAAAGTCCTTCCCTTAAATCTTGGTTGCACCCAGAGCCTTACCTGTTGTGCCCGACGCAGGAAGCTGTTGAAGGTCTCACTGCTCCCAAGCAGCGGGTCTTGCCGAACTGTGGGGACAAGAGGACAATGTTGCAGTGACTTAGGGCTCCGTGACTCCCCCAGGTCTTTTTTTGGTAGGTTCCCCCCTACCCCATTTCCTGGACTAGTGATGGCCTGTCACATCCCCCAGCTGGCCTCACCTCACTCACTGTTTGCATAAATTCTTCACCTGCCCCACCCTTGGCTGCCATCTAGTTGAGTCCAGTCTATAGAACTAGGGAAATAACAATGATGTTAACCTGAAGCACGTCAGATAGTTCTCTCCGCACCAATCTGAACTGCTTTAAAACTATTTAGCATTACGTTAGTATTTCCAAACTGTGTTAGTATACTGACCAAATTGCTTTGCTGATACCCAGAGCATCCTTGCATGCTTTCTTAATTAAGTAACAGAGGAAATAAAAGGCTCCCCAGATGTAGAAATTAATTCAGGACGGTCTACAGAACCAGTTGTTTTGAGTCTCTATCCCATAGTTCTCAACAGTTAGCCTCAAGTTCCCTCCAACCACTCACCAGCTTGCATGTACTTCTCTAACTGCTCTCTCCTCTGTTCTACCTCAGCAGGTGTCAGAGAGAAAAGCTTCTTTGGGGGAAATGCAGGAAGAACATTGGCCCCATACTCCTTCCGAAGCTATTTGGAGAAAGAGATACAACCCTTCACATAAACACAGCAAATGAGAAATGGTAATCCACACTCACAACGTTCTCTTGGGCTCCCTTCCCTTACCTCGGTCTCTGCTCCCCCATCTAGCCTGGTCATCCAGGAAATAATTCCTTTGGTGAAGGTAGCATGCCACCAGAGCCTGTTCCTCTGTTCTAAATGTAAGTTGTTTCCTATCTTACTGTGTACAAGTCAGCCCCTTCACAGTGTGTGTGTATGTGTGTGGAGGGGGGAGAGGGTGTTGTATAGGTCCAGGGCCTAGGGAGCCAGCCCCCTGATTATTTAGCAAGGCTGTGTTCATTGAACCCTCACAGGAAGCAAAGGGCTTTCCAAGGAAAATTTCTGTGCCTAGTAAATATAGCCAAACATGAACACAAAATGTCTTAGGACTTAACGGGACTTTGCAGATCAACAAATCCAGTTTTCAGTCTTAGAAACTAAGGCAAAAGAAATTAGGTAACTTGCGCAGGGCTGCACAGCTAGTTATCAGTGGAATCAGGACTCTGTACTGAGTCGAAAAGAGCTTGCAATCTGGTGAGTAGAACGCAGAAACATTGCATCACAGACACAGGATTACTGAACAGCTAGGCCCACTGAAAGTTGCTGAAGAGCACAGAAGAAATTGGTGAATGGTTTTATGAGCAGGGAAAAGAATTTCAAGTTGCAGCTCAGATGACAGAAGGAATGTGCTTCAGCGGCAGAGGGGGGAGGTCGGTTTTTCCATGCACAGGCAAAGGCTGAAGTAAGACTGGGCACAAGGAAGCAGAAAGGCGGATGTGAGTTGAAGGAGAAGCAGTTAGAGCGGCAGACAGTACGCTTCTGAGGGAGTTCCCCGGAAATGTCAATCGATAACATGAAGCACCAGATCCTCCCCAGTGGCAGTGATTAAAGGGAAACTACACAGCCCAGGGGCAGCGACGAGGGGAAACACGGAGACACTGATGCCCCGTCGCAGGAAAGGGCTTGAAAGCTGCCTCAAGGCAGGGGTGCTGGTCCCACCTGCTCGTGCAGCCCCAGGAGCTGGCTGTAGCGCACGCGACAATGCAGGACTCCATTCACGTGAATATTATAGGCCTGAAGACACAAAAGCAGGCAAGCATTTTAGGGTCGCAGTCTGGGCGACCCCCTTGAAAGCCCTGGCCAGAGGTTGCCTGACACAGCTCCGCCTGAGTAACGCACCGAGATCTTCCACGGGCTTATCAGTCTGTTCTCCCCAGGGCCAGGTCGCAAAGCAGATGGACCAGCCCCGGGGCAACGGGGGCGCTGGTGCCGCAGTCCCCCTCCCCAAGAGGCCAGTGTCGCCCACCAGAGCAGCCGCGGCCCAGCCAGGGGGAGGCGACGCAGGCGAACAAAAGACCTGAAGGAGCTGGGGCGACCTTTGGACGAATCTGAGACGGGCTATAAGCTCCCAGCGAGGCCGTCGGGAATCGGCTGCCTGGGAAAAAGGCCCCAAGGGGGGCGGCCAGGCCTCGGAGGCCGCTCAGAGAGGGCTCCGGCCCGTTATCCCCGCCCCTGCCCGGCCCGGCTCCGGCCGCTCCTCACCACGTAGGCGGAGCCGCCGCTGTCCCCGCTGCGGGACTCGGTTTCAGGAATGGAAAAGTGCATGTTCCCTGCGGCAGGGCCCAGCCGGGCTCCGGACTGACAGGGCTGCAGCGGCTTTACACGCTCGCCTCCGCCGCTCAGCGCGTCCCCGCTGCCTCACTCGCCATTTTGGGGGGGAGGGGGGTTGCGATCAGAGGTAGGAAGGGTGGTGGGACGTCCGCTCTAGGGCGCGGCCCCTCCGGCATGCTGGGGATTGTAGTCTAAAGAGCAAGAGCGGACTGCCAGGACTGGGAGCCCAGAGGTGAGAAGGCCCTCATCGGTGCCCGTAGCCCAGGGCGGAGCTCCAGTGCACGTCGGAGATTGTAGTCCGCTGGGGGCTGCGCGCCACGGGTGTCGGCCCAGGTGGCGCTGTAGGCCTAGGGACCGCGGCGGGCGGAGCCTAGGACGGAGGGTGATGGCTGCCGTGGCTGTGGCTGTTCGCGAGGGTGAGTGAAGGGCGGGGGCGCACTAACAGGTACGCGGAGCCTCCCGGCGCTGTACGGCTGCGGCTGAGCCCTGAGTCCCTCTGGGTGCTGTCGTTTCGTTCCGGCGCCTCTCCGGACTCTGGGGCGCACCGCCTGGGGCGCAGTTCGGCGCCGCGCACCGGCTGGCTCCGGCCAGAAGGGCGGGGGCCCCTCTGGGCCGCCTCCCCCGCCTTCCTTTTGATCCTGCCGCGCACTGCGTCCTCACGCGGATCCCTGGCTAGCCTCCCTCCTGGCGGCCGAGCCGTGCTCATGCCGACCCAGCAGCCGGCCGCGCCGAGTGCGGGGCCCCCCAAACCCTCCCAGAGCCTCTCTGGCTCACTTTGTGACCTGTTTTCTGATGCAGATTCGGGGTCTAGGATGAAGGCAGAGCTTTCTACTCGGCCTGGGGTAAGTGAGCCTGTCCTTCCAAAACCCCTGCCAAGCGCTACGCAGCAGGCTGTCAGCTTCATTCTAACCCCGCTTCCATCCCCGTTTCGCTTTATTTCTCGGGAAAGCCAGCTTTTACAGAATTCTTTCACCCCTAACAGTATGTGACTCTGATCCCGGAGGAGAAGCTTCGATCCCTATGGGATGTAAGCTTGTAACAGCTAGCAGGTTAGAGTTAGGAGTAGGGGTTTTACCTTATGGGAATCTTGGAATACTCCAGCAGTGTTGTTCTGTGTGTGTGTGTGTGTGTGTGTTTTGTTGTTGTTGTTGTTGTTTATCTTTGGAATTCTTGGGGAAGAGCAATATTCTATGTCTGTGTCTCAGGCAGGGGGGAGGGAGATGACCCAAGAAGAGAAGCTGCAGCTTCGGAAGGAAAAGAAACAGCAGAAGAAGAAACGGAAGGAGGAAAAGGGGGCAGAGCCAGAAACCGGCACTGCTGTACCTACAGCCCAGTGTCAAGGTGGGAAGCTTTTTTAAAGGCCGGGGTTGTGGAACTGGTAGAGGGCTGTGTGGGAGAGAAGAGAGGGAGATAGGACAAAGTTGGTTTGAGCAAGTGAAGAGCGGGTAAGTTTAGATAAACAAGAGCTTTGACTGGGGCGTAGATGCTACCTGCCTGGGGCTTGGACACCTCTTCCTTCTATCTTTAGTAGGTCCAACCAAAGAACTAGCAGGACCTGGTGGTCAGCTGGCCACTGCTGGGGGGAAAGTTCCAGCTGGTCGAAGTAAAGCTGAACTTCGTGCTGAACGGCGGGCCAAGCAAGAGGCCGAGCGGGCCCTGAAGCAGGCCAGGAAAGGGGAACAAGGAGGGCCACCTCCCCGGGCCTGCCCCAGTACGGCGGGAGAAACCCCCTCAGGTACCTTCCCTTCATTTCAGGACCTTTGTTGATGCCACTTCTGGTGTTAGGTCAGGCTTCCCCGCGGTCAAATACCTCTCCTGTCCCATTCTTTGCCTTGGGACCAAAGAGCTCAAAATTTTCCCCTCAACCTCATCCTGTCTCTGTTTCTTCTACCTTTTTTCCCCCGTCTTTTCCCCTCCCCCGGTCCAGTTTTCCTGATGTGCCTTATGCCTTAAAAGCAGATTTCTCATGACCACCTATAGTGTCTTGAAAACATAATCATTATCTTTTAGGAGTGAAGCATCTCCCTGAGCACACTCAGGTTGATGACCTCACGCTTCTGAGAAGGCTTGCTAAGAAACCAGAGCAGCAACAGGTAGGAAGTGGTTTCGGCGTGTGGCCAGGAATTGCCTAAGGAAGACGGGAAAGAGGGGGGAAAGGTGCTCAGGTCGAAGTGAGACCCTGCCTGGAGAAGAAGGGCCTTTGGGTCAAAGTAGCCTCACCGTTTACTTTTTGTCACTGGTCCTGTTCCCCTGTTTTGTCAAGGTTCCTACACGAAACGATTACGGATCCAAAGTCAGTCTCTTCTCTCACCTACCCCAGTACAGCAGACAAAATTCTTTGACTCAGTATATGAGGTAGGATTCTATGAAATTGTCATAACTTTTAAGTTCTAGGAATTTGGGTGACTTAGGGTTGAAAGCGACCGAATATTTGAGATGGGGTCTGCGGGAGGAAGCATGGCCACAAGGCAGAATTCTCGAGGAAATGGGGGTGTCTGTGCTGGTGAAGGAAGTTCCTTTTCATCAGGGGCAGGTGGGCAGTAGGTGCTCAAGCTCCCTTGCAAAGTGTGTGACACCGCCATCCCATCAGCATCCCATCCTCTGTGATCCACCCAGCCATGGTGCGACTCGGCCTGCAGTACTCCCAGGGCCTGGTCAGTGGCTCCAATGCCCGCTGTATCGCCCTGCTTCGTGCCTTGCAGCAGGTATGTTGTCCCGTGCCCTCTAGGACCCAATCCCCCCTTCCCCAACACTACCTCAGCTTCTGTCACCCAGAGTAATCTCTGGGGGACGGGGGATGACTGCATCCTCAGAACTCTTTCCCCAGTGAAGCTTGCCCTACCCTCTCTTCCCCCCACCCCTTTCAGAGACCTTTACTAGGGGACATTTTGCCGATCACCCTGTGTGCCCTGTAGGTGATTCAGGATTATACAACACCTCCCAACGAAGAACTCTCAAGGGACCTAGTGAATAAACTAAAGCCCTACTTCAGGTAAGGAGGCCACTACACGTCCTCTCCCACGTCACCTGGTCTGCGTCTAGCACCCTTTCTCTCGCTCCTTTACCTCTTGTTTCATTTTTTAAAGAAAAAAAAATGTTAAACGTGAATGTAAATGGTAAAGAGTCACATAAACGTGAGGTATTGTCTTTGTAGCTTCCTGACTCAGTGCCGTCCCCTGTCGGCAAGCATGTACAACGCCATCAAGTTCCTGAACAAGGAGGTCACGGGTGTGAGCAGCTCTAAGCGGGAAGAGGAGGTGATGAATATGAGGAATGAGCAAGGCATGCACCTGGGGGTCCAGCTGAGAAAGACATTCAGGACTCCCAGGAGGGACAGTGCAGCTATTCTGCCCTGGTCAACACTTAGGGAAGTGGTTGGGTTGTCTGACTTGGGCTCTCTTGGAGTCCATCATTGTACATGTATCCAAGCCTCTAGCACGATAATCAGAGGAAGAAATGTGTCCATTTCTTGTTTCCTAAACATCTTAATCCATTTAGGCCAAGTCAGAGCTTCGAGCAGCCATTGATCGGTATGTGCAAGAGAAGATTGTGCTTGCGGCTCAGGCAATTTCCCGCTTTGCTTACGAGAAGATCAATACTGGAGATGTGATCCTTGTATATGGATGGTATGGTCCAGACCCTATGCCTGAGAAAATTGGGGAGGGAGACAGTCTGAAGAAGGGAGTGCCACTCTGCCCTTTCGGAATGAGCTGGCTGATTGTTAGTGAAATCTGTAACTGAATCCTCCTCTCCGTTCACTCCAGCTCATCTCTGGTATCACGAATTCTTCAGGAGGCTTGGGCTAAGGGCCGGCGGTTTCGGGTGGTAGTGGTGGACAGCCGGCCACGGCTAGAGGGAAGGCACACACTACGTTCTCTGGTCCGTGCTGGGGTCCCTGCCTCCTACCTGCTGATTCCTGCAGCCTCCTATGTGCTCCCAGAGGTGAGGGCAGATGAAAGGGACTCCAAAGTTGGAGGTAAAAGGGTGTAGTTGTATAGACATAATCTCATCTTCCTAAGGTTACAGTTATTTAAAAATACCAGAATTCTGTAGCCCTGTTTAATATTTAATGGGAAAAACACCTACGGCACAATACTGAACAGCGTAGCTATTGTAAGAACGTTATATTAAACTAGCAGCCACCACGAGGAAACAGGACAAAAGTAATTTTGGAGTTTAGTTTTCCTGTGGGAGGTGCAAGGCTCAGTGGTCAGGTGTTTTCCAAGAAGAAACATCGTTAAGCTTTGTCATTGGCTTAATATTGCTGTCCTGGGCAGGAGTTGGGAACCTTTTTCTGCATTAATCACGTACCACATTTTCTCCCCCTCTCCACTGTTCAAAACAAATAGGTTTCTAAGGTGCTATTGGGAGCTCACGCACTCCTGGCCAATGGGTCTGTGATGTCACGGGTAGGGACAGCACAGCTGGCCCTGGTGGCACGAGCCCATAATGTGCCAGTGCTGGTCTGCTGTGAAACATACAAGTTCTGTGAGCGTGTGCAGACTGATGCCTTTGTCTCTAATGAGCTAGGTAAGAAGCCCAGGAGGGCAGGAGAGAAGATTCTAGAGATCTGAGATTTGGGAGGGAGAGGGAAGGTTGAACTACAATTTGTCTTCTAAAAGGACATGAATGGGTACGTCCCCCATTGCAGATGACCCCGATGATCTGCTGTGTGAGCGAGGAGAACATGTGGCCCTGGCTAATTGGCAGAACCACGCATCCCTCCGGTTGTTGAATCTAGTCTATGACGTGACCCCGCCAGAACTGGTGGATCTGGTGATCACGGAGCTGGGCATGATTCCTTGCAGTTCTGTACCTGTTGTTCTACGAGTCAAGAGTAGCGACCAGTGAGTGGGGGAACACAGGGTCAATAAATGTCATGCTCCCTACATTCAGCAACTCTGCCGCCTTTGTATCTCTTTTAGTATCGTCATCACTTAGGTTAGAAGTCCAGATTCTCCAACCCCTCTTTTATTTTCTTTTCAGTTTATTTATTTTGCGAGATAAAGAGCACGCGCATGAGCGGGGTAGGGCAGAGAGAGAGGGAGAGAGAATCCCAAGCAGGCTCCGTGCTGTCAGTGCAGAGCCTGACACAGGGCTCGATCCCATGAAGCATGAGATCATGACCTGAGCCGAAATCAAGAGTTGGACACTTAACCGACTGAGCCACCCAGGCGCTGCTGTAGCCCCTCGGACCTGTACCAATCTCAGACCTTTATGAGCTTCTCCAGTGACTAGTTCCATGCCAATGCTTTGGGGTCAAAGTGAAGGTCAGTATGGACACCAAAACTGATCCAGGTCATCAGACGTTTTTCAAGCATCTACATGCCAGACACTGAGCTAGATATGAGGAAGAATATAGGGACACATTAGAGAGCTATCTTTAGTATTTTAGTATAATTACTATTATATTAATGTTAGATAATTACATATTTAGTATAATTATTATACTACTATGTCAAATACTTAACATATTACTAATCTTAATAATAAGTATTTAGTATTCTCAGCATTGAGAACTTACTTTGTGTCAGAAATTGCCCTTTCTGATACACTTAGGAAGGTTAAGATAGCACTACGAAGAGAAATTTTACAGATGAGAAAACTGAGACACGTAAAGTTAAGTGACTTGCCGAGGCAATGCAGCTGAGGCACAGAGAGGCTAAGTTACTGGCCCAGGGTAACATAGTAACAAAGCAGCTCCTGATCTCAGTCATTCTGGATGGAGAGACTAGGTCCCTAACTTTTATACTCTCTGCCACTGAGGGGCACTCCTCCTGGTGGAGAGAGACAGACAGTATCTGCAGTATGACAGCAGTTCTACTAGTCATATGAGCAGAGTTTCTAGGAGGCAACCATGGATGACACCAGGAGCTCAACAAAGTTGAAGACCTCACAGGGAGCATCTGTCTGACCTGTGAGGGTAGGGAGTTTCCCAGCTGGAAAACAACGGGAAGGCAGATCAGCAGAGGGAATGGCTTGAACACAAAAACAGAATAGGCTTTAAAATAGACACAGTTCCAGTGTGTCAAGTGGTGTGGTGAGGCTAGACCTGAGGCTCGTGTGGAGAGTCAGTGATAAAGCTGCGAAGGAGGTTGGGTTGGGGCCAGGTTGTGAGTCTAACCATTGTGGTTAGCCTTAAAAAAAAATGGAGAATCATCCATTTGGTGTGTACATGTATGTGTTTTATTGGGAACTTTCAAAGGGCTCTGAAGTAGAGTGAACCATTCTATATAAGAATCCCCATCCCACATATAATAATTATCAAGATTTGCCACATTTGCTTTCATTTTATTTCCTTTTTTCCCCTTGCTTAAGCTACTTTAGAGCAAATTATCATTTCATTTCACTCCTACAAATCTCAGTATGTGTCTCTAAAAAATATGGAACGATATTATAACGCTATAATACCATGTTATCGTTACTTAATTCGTTTTTAGTATTGTCCAATCTGTAATCAAATTTCCTTGATTGAAAAACTAGATGTTTCACAGTTGGTTTGTTTGAATCAGGATCCAAACAAATCTACACATTACATTTGGTTATTCCATCTTCAATTTCTTATAATCAAAAACAAATCTCTTCAGCCTCCCTTCTTTTATCAGGACATTGATTTCTTCAGAAATCAGGTCATCTTATAAAATGCTCCCCACTTTGGATTTGACTGTTGGTTTCCTTGTGGTGTCATTTAATTCATTCCTTTAACCCTTCTATTTCCATTCAACTTTTTGGGCGAGAATACTTAAGTGGTTCTGTGTTTCATATTGTCTCACATTGAGAGGCAAATAGCTGTTTGTTCCATGTTCAGTGATGAGTAGATCCAGCTTTAAAGTTTTTAAGTTTATTTTTGAGAGAGAGAGCAGGGGAGGGGCAGAGAGAGGGGAACAGAGGATCTCAAGTTGACTCTGTAGTGACAACAGAGAGCCCAGTGTGGGGCTTGAACTCATGAATGGTGAGATCATAACCTGAGCCAAAGTCGGACGCTTAACTGAGACCCCCAGTTTTAAAGTTTCTCAAGTGTTCACTTAGTGGCTTTATCCGCTGGTGGTTATTGCCTGAATTATTTCACTGGGGGCTGCAAAATGACTCCCCCCTAATTCTATCCTTCTTTCCTAGTTGATAATCTTATTTAAAAAATTCCTTCCCAGTAGTTATTTATTCTGAATTATAGTTCTTATTGGAAAGACAGGATAAATGTTTCTTTCCTTTTATTTGCTAATTTCCAAGAATTGATCACTATTTGTTTCCAGTGGCATACAATGAGTAGTTATTGGTTAGTTGGCTTTCTCTTTCTCTTCCTCTCCCTTTTTTTTTTTTTTTTTAAGTATTATCAACTCATGGGTTTTTTATGTATTGAGCATCTTAATCATTAAAATTAAGCAAAGATCCACAGGATCAGCTCTATACTTTAGGAAGGTAACTGATAGAGATTAGAGGCAGAGAAACAGATCAGCTGAAAGATTGCCTTCAATCAAAATTACAAATGCACCTAAACTTTGGTCCAGCAACTCTGCCTCTAGGAAGTTATGCTACCTACCCATATACTTACTCATGTGTGAAATAACAAGGTTATTTATAGCAGCTAAACCACCTAAATATCCATTAATATTAACAGGTTGATCTGTGAACAACACATTTGAACTGCGTGGGTGCACTGATATGGGTTTTCTTTGTTATAATACAGTACTGTAAAAGTATTTTCTTCTCCTTATGATTTTCTTAATATTTTCCTCTTTCTAGCTTACTTTATTGTAATACAGTATACGATACATATTAACATACAAAATACATGTTAACTGATAGTTTATGAGCTTCCAGTCAACAAGAGGCTATTTAGTAGTTAAGCTTTGGGGGGAGAAAAAGTTAACATGTGGATTTTCCACTACTGCACTGGGGTTGGCACCCTTCACCCCTGTGTTCAATGTCAATGATATACTACATTCATGTCATTACTAAGCAGTCACGATAATGAGTTAGTTTTTATGTACAGAAATTAAACAATCTCCAAAGTACACTGAGTTAAGAGAAGCCAGATGCAGGACAGTGTGTCATTGCTGTTTGAATTAAAAAGGGAAAGCTATATATGCATTTGCATGTGTGTATGAATATGTAAAATATTTTTAAACTGTAACAAAGAACTGCTTCTGTGGATATGGAGACAGGTGGAGTCTTCACTTTACATCCTATGTATCCTTTGAATTTTGAGCCATGTAAATATCTTTTTCCAAAAATGAATACAACTCATGTAAGAGATTTTGCAGTGAAGTCAAACATAGCCTAACTGAGGCAACAGGAGTGGAGACATTTATTCATTACAGAAGTGTTTGAAGCTGAGAGCTGTCCATCCGTCAAGCATTTCAGATAGAATGTACTAGGGGAACCCTAGCCTCGGCTGCACCCAATTTTGCGTTCTCACAAAGTTGGTCCTAAGCCACAGTGCAGCCTTACTTTGCCTTTAGAATGCTAAGAGGGTTAGGATAGGAGTCCCCATACCCCTGCTTTTAGGTCTTAGCTAGCTCCTCCCACGTTTTTCTTAAATGTTTTGTGTAACCAAGGGAATTTAATAGGTAAGGGTTTTTGGAAAGAGAAAGGCTGGTTTACTCCACATATTCCGGTTCCTATTTATACGTCCTGAACTCTCCTAGTTGATAGGTGGAGACTTGTGAAGTTTATATAGCTTTAAATGTCTCAGGAAAAGGCAGAAATGTGTTACTTTCTTTTCTTGTCCACCAGCCTCCCACCTCCCAGGGATGTTTATTGTTGAGAGAGAAAGCATGATGGGGGGCAGGGCTCTGAAGCCAACTCGGCTGACAGCAGAAAGCCTCCTGGGGGGCCTTGAACTCACAAACCTGAGATCATGACCTGAGCAGAAGTAGGGCTCTTAACCAGCATCGCCCAGGGAGCGAGTGGGGCAAGGCCTGGGCCCAACCAACGCCAGGGCCCGAGCCCGAGGTTGAGACGAGAGCAGAGGCCCCACGCCAGGCTTTTCTACTGGCTCCCCTTCCTTCCCTGCCCTTTCCCCATTCCCCTTTAATGTGTTTTTGTAGGGCGCGTCAAGAGTGGCTGCCCTCCGCAGAGGCCTGTCATCCTCTGGCGGCCCGTGGCAAGGATTCCTCCATCTCTCAGTCTGTGTCCTCGGCTGGGACTGCGCCCCGTAGTTCCTCTCACTCCAGCCTGGCCCTGCCCGCCACGCGGCCAGCAGACTTGACCGTTAGGGCTCGGGAGCAGCAACCAGGCCTGGGCGCGCCGTACACTCGAGGGTCGCGTACAGGCCCCTTGGGAATCCGCGGGGCGCGACGACCGTCACCGCGCAGGCGTCAATCTTCCTTTCTTGACACTGCAATTCCCAGAAGGCCACGCAGCATCCCCTGCGCGGCTAAAGCCCAGGAGCTTCGCCCGCACCGAAAGGCCGCGGGAGTCTCGCCGCACTGCATTGTGGAATACATAGTCTGAGAAAACGTCTTCGGATACAAAGTCCCCATCAAGCTCACGTGTTTACCTTGTGCACTGGAGGCCTGGGTGGGGGGGTGGGAGTATGGGGGAGGGGAGGGGGGACAATAAAGAGTAGCTACCAGATTTCGTCATAAAACCGCGACCAGACAGGCGGCGCCATCTTCGAACTTGGACTTCCGGAAGGACTTTGGTGAGGGTGAGTGTACCGCAGCGGGGTGTGCGGGGGCCCCACGATTCCTCCTCCTCCTCCTTTTCCCATAGCACTAAGATAATGGGAACCAGCTCCCGGCTCCGCTCTTCCCTCTGCACAGCATCGCGATTTCCAGCGCCCGCGCTGCTGCAGAAACCATCGCGCTCCCCACCTCCTTCCCTGTAGTGCAACCGGACATCCCTTATCCCTGCTAACCACGGCTCTTGCCTTCCTTCTCGACGCGGTGCGGGTAACACGGCATCCTGTGTCCCGGCCGCGTCACGCGTCGCTAACATTGCATCCCTCGGACTCAGCAAACCTACGGTAGTCCTCGGCCTCAGAAAACTCAGGGCTCGCCCCCAGCACGGGCTAGGGAGGGAAGCTGCCCTCACGCCCATGCCTGAGGAAGGGCAGACGGTCACCCCTAGAGTGGTAGCGGGTCATTCTCATTCTGCTGTGTCTCATCCTCTTCCTCGATGAGGCTCTTCTAACCCCGGGGTTGTGCCCCGCGCGCTGCATCCCCATTGGCGCAGCCAAGGGCCAGTTATGTTACCCTTCTAGTCGTTTTATCCCGCAGCAAGTTGGCTGTTTGCTAGGGAAGGCAGAGGTGGCGACTTCAGCCCCACCCGTAGTAACTCACTTTGTTAGAGGGATGTAGTGTATGACGAAGCCTCTTCGCCCTAGTGGCATATCGTTATACAAACTTCAGCCATTCCTGTGCCCCGGTTTTGTTTTGTTTTGTTTTGTTTTGCCATCCATTCTTATTAAATGTATTATTTTCTTAGTATTTTTAAAAAATTGGTATAGTTTAAAAATTAAATACTTTATGGGGCGCCTGGGTGGCTCAGTTAGTCAAGCGTCCGACTTCGGCTCAGGTCATGATCTCACGGTTCATGGGTTCAAGCCCTGCGTCGGGCTCTGTGCTGACAGCTAGCTCAGAGCCTGGTGCCTGCTTCAGATTCTGTGTCTCCCTCTCTCTCTGACCCTCCCCTGCTCACTCTGTCTCTATGTCTCCCTCAAAAATAAACAAAATATTTAAAAAATTAAATTAAGTGCTTTAGTCTCAATCTAAGCAAGATAGATGAAACACCATGGGTTTCATGGGCTAGAGTTTTTTATAGAAGTTAAAATAAAAATAGTCAAATAAAAGTCATTTTTGTATCAACTAAAATCATCTTGCATACCACCAG
Organism: Hyaena hyaena; assembly: GCF_003009895.1. NCBI lineage: Eukaryota > Metazoa > Chordata > Mammalia > Carnivora > Hyaenidae > Hyaena > Hyaena hyaena. The sequence goes on along the minus strand of NW_024080772.1, from coordinate 149,474 downwards.
CTTGTACCATAGGAACTCTTTGGGAAACAGTGTATTAGACCAAACAGTGTGTTTAAAGTAATTCCGTACTTGAGGAACTATGTTAATTAATTATTTTCCTTGATAAGGGAAATCCTGGCAGCCTTGAAGCAGCATTCCAAACAAATTGAGGTGCAAATATAAACTTTTAGAAACTCTACCAAATTTTTCCATTCCTTTACTTGTTATCTCAAATTTGTATTGTGAGGACATAAATGGAAATTAACCACCATATCCTGATGCTGCCTTCTAGAGAAATGAATCCTTAAAGGATATTTGCCTTGCGATGTTAGTCATTCAATCAACAGAGTTTAATTATTGCACTTACCATGTACCAGGTTCTGGATTTAGTAGTGAATCAGGCAAGATCCTTATGAAACTTTCAGGGAAGATACATATGAAGTAAGTAAATACCCATATCTCTTTTTATCATAAGAAAATCCCACATGGACTTCAAGAGCTACGTTTAAGACTCAAAACTAGAAAAAGTTTTAGAAGAAAATAAAATAGGGTATGTTTATATCAGTGAGGTAGGAGATGCCTTTTTAAGACACAAAACAAACTAGTCATAAAGGAAAAGTCATAAAGGGAAAATTTTAACTCAAAATATAACCTTAGTTTAGCAAGAAACATTATAAATAAAGTTGTTGTTTTGTTGTTGTTGTTGTTTAAATATTTTATGGAGTGCCTGGGTGGCTCAGTTTGTTAAGTGTCCGACTTCAGCTCAGGTCATAATTTAAGGGTTTGTGGGTTTGAGCCCGCATCAGGCTCTATGCTGACAGCTCAGAGCCTGCTTCAGATTCTGTGTCTCCCTCTCTCTCTGCCCCTCCCCCCACTCATGCTCTCTCTGCCTCTCTCTTTCTCTCAAAAATAAATAAACATTTAAAAATAGTTTATTTTTATTTTATTTTATTTAAGTAGGCTCCACATCCAGTGTGGGGATTGAATTTACAACCCTGAGATCAAGATTTGCACGCTCCACCAACTGAGCCACCCAGGTGCCCCTAAACAAAGTTGTTTTTTAAAAAGTAGAAACAAAGTACTTGCAACATAAATAGTTCCACAGATGAATAAGGAAAAGATTGCTTTGTCCTGTAGGAGTATGGGCAAAGTGTAAGTACAGGCAATTCATTAAAAATATATATAGATGTCCAGGGGCGCCTGGGTGGCTTAGTCGGTTAAGCGTCCGACTTTCGCTTAGGTCATGATCTCGCGGTTCGTGGGTTCGAGCCCCGCGTCGGGCTCTGTGCTGACTGCCAGTTCAGAGAGCCTGGAGCCTGTTTCAGTCTGTGACTCCCTCTCTCTCTGACCCTCCCCTGCTCATGCTGTCTCTCTCTCTCCTAGAAATAAATAAAAATATTAAAAAAAAAATAAAAATATATATAGATGTCCAATAGATAAAAAGAAGTTGCTAACCTCAGTCATTATTAGGACAATGCAAATAAATGCGTTAAGGAAGAATTCTTTCATCCTTTAGATTGGCAAGGATGTGGTAAAATGGGTACTGATATACGGTTAGTGGGGTTAAAAATTGATTTTTGTTTTAGTGAGCTGTCTGCAGTATCTGTTAAATTTTGAAATGTGTATATCCTTTAACCCAGTTGGATAATTCCACTTCACATTATTATTCTAGAAAATAATTTCTCCTTAATGAAGAGATCTGTACTAAGATATATATATTTGTGTACTGATATGGAAATTCTTTAAGACATATATAGAAGTTCTCTTAACTGATACCTATTTAACTGGCTCCCTGTGTTAACTGACATTCCCCATTTCCTCTGTAAAGCATACAAGCTGATGTTCATGGCCCACTGCATACTTGAAGCCTATGGGCTTTTCTCCTGTAGGCCCAGTCACTCTGCTCTCACTGCTTGAGTTGAATGCTTGCCAAGAGTCATTGTGATGGTTCTCAACATTTTTTATGTCAGTTAATTTGTTATTATATTTACATAATTGTGATATATGTTTAAATTTTAAAGATTTTGAGTATGAAAGAGTTACTGTTTCTATTAAAGCTAAGTTGAAACGTGGCAGATGAACAGGTGCTTTATTGTTATTCTTTACATTCTACACATATTTAGAAGTATTCTACTTCAACTAAAAGTATTCTAAAGATGATTCTAGAAAAGAAAAGAAAGTAAGCTAAGCTGACGCTTTTGGAAAGACAAAAGAGATACATTTGCAAAGAAACAAAGAAGCAAATGGGTGTGGCTGAGACAACTCTAAATGACCGAGGAAAATATACTGTAAAGATCTGAAACTATTGCACTTGAATTGCTTCTCAAGAAAGACAATGTTTCAAGAAAGGAGTGATCAGTAGCATCAGTGCTGCTAAGAAATCAAGTTAAAGGAGACTGAGAAGTGTCCACTGAATTAGTTGACACAGCAGTTATTGAAGACTTTAGCTTCAGTGATGAGTTGAAAGGCAAAATCTTAGAATGAAACAGGGTAACTAAAACATCATGTGCAGAGAACTCCTTAAAAGTTTGACAGTGAGAGGGAGGAGGAATATGGGTTGAAGAATAGTTGTATGTGTGTTAAGATGAGAATTAAAGACATTAACAATTTTTAATATTTATTTTTGAGAGAGAGAGCGTGCACGTGTGCACATGCAAGTGGGGTAGAGAGAACAGAGAGGAAGGGAGACACAGAATCAGAAGTAGCCTCAGCACAGAGCCCAACACAGGGCTCGAACTCACGAACTGTGAGATCATGACCTGAGCCAAAGTCAGACACTTAACCAATGTCAGACATTTAACTAACTGAGCCACCCAGGCATCCCAGGAATTATAGACATTTAAATGCTGTTGGAGAGGCATCTGGCTGGCATCTGGCTGCCTCAGTGGAGCATGCGACTCTTGTTTTCAGGGTCCTGAGTTCGAGCCCCATGTTGGGTGTAGAGATTGCTTAAAAATAAAATCTTTATAAATCAATCAACCAATTGGGCAATAGTCAATGGAAAGGAAAAAGATAAGCAATTCCAGTGTCCTTAGGATGTGGGGAATGGAGCTAGAATACAAGTGGAAGGTTGGGCTTAGAAAGTAGAGAAGGGTTCAGATGCAGAGAGTAGGCTTCTTGACCAGACATTGAAGTATTTCCCACATAATGGCTTTGGGTTTTGTTGGGAATCAGAGGCAAAATATCTGCTGAGAACAAGGGCATCAGATACTGGGGTAGAGGTTATGCGGGGGCTGACTAGAGAGAAAGTGTGAATGCTAGCACTCGGCACCTTAGATACACACATGGAAAAGAAGGATGGTTGGTTCATCCAGGGCTTAGATTTTGCCAATTTTGTGGAGCAAAAAGACAAGAAAGGAATTTTATAATATCAACAAGAGTCTGATTCAAATAAAGGAATCTAAGCTAGACAGGGAGAAATTGGAGAGATCAATAGATAGTGGCTTGATACGGTTGAAGAATAGATATAGATAGTAGGTGAGCAATCTAGCTATAAAGATGGGAGGTTGTGATCAGATAGTGGGATGGGATGTCTTTGTGATTTTGGAGGTTAAAAGGTTTTGTGTGATGACAAGGTCCAGTGTGTGACAGCAGACAGTAGCAGTGGGTTAGCTGAATGTTCTGAGCTTCAAAGAATAGTGTTTACAAGATGGGGAGAACTCTGGCTCTAGAAATGGCCTTGGAGAAGAAATGACAGGATACTGATGCCACTTTCTACCAGGGGGTAAGTGGGGCGTGAGAGCTTGGAAAGCTAGAAATTTCGTTTCCTGGAATTTTTTCCCATCTAAGATTTTGAATATGATTTCGGTCTTGCCAATTAAGTGTGCTGTTGAAGAACTCAAATTGGAACCTCAGTTTAGAGCAGAGCGAAGCAGGCCAGGAGACAGTACATATTATTGGTTCGGATTGTGGCAGGCGTATGATTCTGGATCTGGGAGCCAGAGGGGGGGTCCTCCCTGTTCAGTCAGGTCCCTTTCTGATCTTTGCAGAGGCAATTCATGGAACCACCCACCAGTGGTGGCAGGGGCCCCGTGATTCGTGGGGGCCTCCTCGTAACCTGAAGGGCTTGTGGAGACACAAAGTGTTGGCCCCATCCCAGAGTTTCTGATTCAATAGATCTGGTATAGGACTGGAAATCTGCATTTTAACGAATTTCCAAGTGATGCTGATGCTGCCTAGACCACCACACTTTAGGAACCACTGGTGTGAACCATGTAATACCCTATAATAAATCCCTTTTAGCTGAACTCGCTAGAGAGGATTCTGTTCCGTGCAGCTGAACCTGGACCATCAGAGAGGTCAAATAATCATTTTATTCATGTCTTCTCTGTCCTTATCTACTTGATCTGTCAGTGGTTAAAAGAAGTAGTTCTTGAACTTCCTGAAGATTTTGCTTTATTTTGATGCTGTCATTTGACATCTAACAGTTCATGATGTTTATCTTTTATATAATTTGAAGTTTTATAATAAAGTACTCCCTCTTTGTCTCATTTAATACTTTTTCCCCGAATTCAACTTTGCTATTACCAACAAAACTCCTATTTTCTTTGTGCTTACATTTGCCCTATATATTTGAATATATCTTTAGATTTACAGCCTTTTTTGAGTTCCTTTGTGTTAGACCTCTCTCTCTTTTTTAAAATTTTTTTAACGTTTATTTATTTTTGAGACATAGAGACAGAGCACAAGCAGGGAAGGGACAGAGAGAGGGAGATACAGACTCCAAAGTAGGCTCCAGGCTCTGACTTATCAGCACAGAGCCCGACATGGGGCTTGAACTCACAGACTGTAAGATCATGACCTGAGCTGAAGTCAGATGCTTAACTGACTGAGGTACCCAGGTACCCCTCTTTCTTTCTTTCTTTCTTTTTTTTTTTTTAAGTTTATTTATTTATTTTGAGAGAGAGACAGAGAACAAGTGGGGGAGGGACAGAGAGAAAGGAGAGAGAGAGAGAATCCCAAGCAGTCTCTGTACCGTCAATGCAGACCCCAGTGCAGGTCTCAAACTCACAAACCACAAGAACATGACCTGAGCTGAAATCAAGAGTTGAATGCTTAACTGACTGAGACACCCAGGTGCCCCTGTGTTAGATACTCTTTCTAAGTATATAGTTTGACTTTTTAAAATCAATCCAAATCTTTATTCTTTTTTTAATTTTTTATTTCTTTTTTTTTTTAACATTTATTTATTTTTGAGAGACAGTGAGTGGAGGAGGGGCAGAGAGAGAGGAAGAAGACACAGAATCTGAAGCAGGCTCCAGGCTCTGAGCTGTCAGCACAGAACCCCACGTGGGGCTCAAATCCACAAACCTAAGGTCATGACTTGGGCCAAAGTCAGGCGCCTAACCAACTGAGCCATCCAGGTGCCACTGTTAAATGTATCTTTATCTTCTTTGTAGGTTTTTTGCTTTTCTTTTTTGTGTTTCTTTTATTTTCAGTGTCTTATTACAGCCTTTTAAACAATTTTTTTCTGGTTCCTGTGGTCTGCTGGATATTTTGTAAGCAACATAGTATATGGCTTTTAGTTCTTTTAAATATCTAAATGGTATTAATAGCCCTTCTCCAGTTACCAACCCTACAAGCAAAAGTAGGATACATTTTTGTCTTAGTCTATTACAGTCAGAAAATTCTTATTTTTACATTGCAGGGCTTTTCGAAGTTTTAAATTAGAGTGTTTTACAATGGTAGTTACCACAAGTGTTTAAAGTCAATGTGTCACTGGGTTGAATGCTTACTGTCAATCTTTATACCACAGCTTCTCCACTAGAAGATTCTTGTGGTGCTTCCGTGGCACAGTCAGCTAAGCATCTGTCTCTTGGTTTCAGCTCAGGTGATGATCTCACAGTTGGTGAAATTGAGCCCTGCCCCCAAACATGGAGCCTGCTTGGGATTCTCTGTCCCCCTCTCTCTGCCCTTCTGCCCCGCTTATGCTCTCTTTCTCAAATAAATAAACTTAAATGAAAATTTCAAAATCTTAGAAAGTTCTTTATATCGATTTATCTTTCATTGGCTGAAGTAGGTCTTCAAGTTGATTTTTTTTTAAACTAAGGGTGCATAAGTTTTATAATTCCATATTGAAAATGCCATCCTGTTGCCTTTACATGAATGATGTCTCAGTTAAGTAAAGAATTCTCTTGACCCTCTTTGTGTTTCTTCATCTTCTGGCATCAAATGTTTCTGAGAACTCTGAGGCTGACCTGATATTTACTTTTCCCTTTGTGGGAGAAATTTAGTATCTTCACTCAAGTATTTCTTGGTCTTGATGATTCTTTATTGACGTTTGCTTGCCTTTTACACAATAAGCTCTTCTGATTGATAGACCAGGGTCTCCATTTATTTCAGGAAAATATTCTAATTTTTATTTCAGGAAATTTTCTTCTGTTAAGTTTTTCTTTTCTTTCTTTCTTTCTTTCTTTCTTTCTTTCTTTCTTTCTTTCTTTCTTTCTTTCTTTCTAAACACTTCTGTTCCCCTTTTTCTTCTCTCTTCTTTGGGAACATCAATTATTCATATGTTGGCTTTCATTTCATTTCATGATGATCTTATCCATTTACTCAGTTTCTTTATGCCTGCTCACTTTCCACCTCCCCACTGTTTTCTTTTATCTCTTCTTGGATTCCATGGTATCTTTGGTTGTTGTTGTTGTTGTTTTATGCATTGTATAGACATTTTTTGTTGCAGGTTTTCTTCTGTTTCCTGGAGGCTTTCTTTGAAAGGATACTTTCCATCTTTTTTCCTTTGTGTCCTTTTTATTCTTTCTGTAGTATCTATGCATCGATTTCATGTGGATCCTTTTTGTTTATTACTAATTTTGAATGGAGTAATTCTTTCAGGGCTTGCTCTTTACCAAAGAACAGGGTTGATGGATTCTCACTGATCTCTGTTTACCTCAGTGATATAACACTATGCCCATAGCACAGTGTTCCTTAGCACCTGGGTTAGGGGACTGGCTATTGGTACAGTTTATAATATGTTTAGATGGTAGTTTCTTTTTTTTTTTTTTAATTTTTTTTAATGTTTTTATTTATTTCTAGGAGAGAGAGAGAGAGAGACAGCGTGAGCAGGGGAGGGTCAGAGAGAGAGGGAGACACAGACTCTGAAACAGGCTCCAGGCTCTGAGCTGGCAGTCAGCACAGAGCCCGACGTGGGGCTCGAACCCACGAACCGTGAGATCATGACCCAAGCGAAAGTCGGACGCTCAACCGACTAAGCCACCCAGGTGCCCCTAGATGGTAGTTTCTTTAACAGAGACAGTTGGGAAGTTCAATTTGTATGTTTCCCATGGTATTTTGTATTAGCACACTTTTCAGCTGAGGCTAATGAATTATTTATCCTTAAGGCATATGCAGACCTGTAGGGGATTCTTTCCTGGGATTTGAGCTATTTCTCCCTTTTTGTCATAAATAGGCAAGTTATTCCAACCAAAAACTGGGCCCTTGCAGAGTTCTGTGTTGCTCAGTTTTTTGGTTTGGTGGTCAGTGTTTTGTTCATCTCTGTCAGTTTACTTTGGTCTGTGGTTACACAGTTGATTTTCTGGGTTTGAAAAAAAATGAAGATTTGTGACAATTATTTAGTCCATTCTATTTTTTTTTAAAGATTTTATATATATATATATATATATTTTTTAATGTTTTATTTATTTCTAGGAGAGAGAGAGACAGCGTGAGCAGGGGAGGGTCAGAGAAAGAGGGAGTCACAGACTGAAACAGGCTCCAGGCTCTGAGCTGGCAGTCAGCACAGAGCCCGATGCAGGGCCCGAACCCACAAACCGCGAGATCATGACCTAAGCAAAAGTCGGACGCTTAACCGACTAAGCCACCCAGGCGCCCCTTTTAAAGATTTTATTCTTCATAATCTCTACACCCAACATAGGGCTCAAACTCACGATCCCCGAGGGCAAGAGTTACATGCTCTTACCTACTGAGCCAGCCAGGCACACCTTTAGTCCATTCTTCAATGTGGGAAAGGTCTCTTAATGAAGTAGGATGTTCCTTAATTGTCTTGTAGCCACCCACCTCCTCTATCCAGGTGAAAGATGGATGGCAGGCCACCAGATAACTCTTACTTATAAAATAAATTTGTTCCTTAACTAGTATTCACAAAGATGGAAGTTAGCTCTGTGCATCCTCCCCTTCACTGTGGTCTAAATTTAAGTATCTGGCAAGTATTCTTTATAGTCTGTTTTAGGAAGTTGTGGCCCTTCTCTGGATCCATCCTCTCTCTCTCTCTCTCTCTCTCTCTCTCTCTCTCTCTTTACTGTTTTGAGGGGAAGGAGGTGATTTATTTCATTGGGTTTTAGGGGAAGGAGTTAAATAATTGTTCATTCACTGCATTATCCTCACAAGAAAATTTAAGAGCTTTAAATTAAACTGGCTAAGCAATACAGTGCTTGGCACAGAGTAAGCATTTAGTAAATAAATGGTAACTTCCTGATTATCTGTTCATTGCCAGCTCCACTGGTGTGTAGGTTCCGTGAGGGCAGGGACCTTGTCCTTCTTGCTTACTGTCATATTCCCAGTTCCTAGAATAGTGCCTAACATAGAAGATGTTTAGTGATTATTGTTAAATAGTTCCGCTGGGGAAGTAGGGGACAGGGGCTGAGATGGGAGGAGAAAAGACAGGAAAGTAGAAAAATCTGAGCCAGTTCAGATAGCTCTTGCCTTCTCCTCACATGTATGTCTCTGTGCAGGGACAGCCATTTTAGGGGGTGCTGATGGATACCTGCGGGGTCGGCTGTGTTGCCCTGGGGGAGGCCGGCCCCGTGAGGAACATGACTGTGGTAGACTCTCCTGGACAAGAGGTGCTAAACCAGTTTGATGTCAAGGCCTCTTCAGAAATAACCAGTGCTGAGGCTTCCATAGAGATGTCTTTACCTCCACCTTTGCCTGGATTTGAGGATTCTCTTGACGAGAGCAGGCTCCCTCCAGAACAAGAAAGCTTCTCCAGACTTGAACAGCAAGGTATGTACCTTGTCCTTTAATCTTTTTATCTCCCCATGTTTAGCTTAAGATGAAAGACAGCAGGGTGAGCTCACAGGACCTTGCCAACCTGGGTATGGTATAATCTATTCCGAGGAGATTTGAGCTCTGGTCCCGTCTCACAGACCCATATTCTTCTCTACAGATCTTTCTTCAGAGATGTCAAAGGTCCCAAAACCTAGGGCCTCAAAGCCCGGCCGGAAGAGAGGTGGTAGGACACGAAAAGGCCCCAAAAGGCCCCAACAACCTAATGCTCCATCAGCCCCTCTGGTTCCTGGTCTCTTAGATCAATCCGGCCCTCTAGCCGCCCCTATGCCTAAGAAGCGAGGTCGAAGGTCCAAGGCAGAGCTGCTACTGCTGAAGTTGTCCAAAGACCTAGATCAGCCAGAGTCTCCACCTCCAAAGAGGCCCCCTGAGGACTTTGAGACCCCTCCTGGGGAACGACCCCGCCGAAGGGCTGCCCAAGTGTAAGGATCGTGGGGCGCAGCTCGGTGGAGGGGGGCCGGGGTGAAGGGATCAGGGTGGGACAGATGTTGGAGAGCTGAGAGGCTGTGGTGAGGCGTCAGGTAAGCAGGGGTAGCATCTGGGTTCTGGGGGCTTGAGCCATCTTCTAGCTCTTACCGCAGCCAACTTTTACCTGCTGCTAAGTTTGTCTGTCGAGGAGGTTGCTTTCTGTGCCTTGTATCCTGTCACCTTTTTCAGTTTCCTCCAGGTCTTCGTTGCAATTTTACCACCCAGGGTATCAGTCTCTCTGTGCCCTTCCATTCTTCCCTTGGCTCTTACTGATCTCTGCGGTAGGATGAAAGTGCTTTTGGACTTGGAGGTGGCAGATCTGAGTTCACAGTCCACAGACGTGATCTGAGTCCTATCCTGGCCAAGTCCGTAACTTCCCTGGATCTCTAGTTCTTTATCACAGGGGGAGGGAAAACTAATAGCTGCTTTGCAGGGTCCTTGGGAGGATCCAGTGAGTTAAGAATCAGCTAAGTATCTGGAAAAGTGGTCTCTCAGTTAAGTGCCTGTGAGTATGGCTCTGACTCTGCCCTGTGCCACAGGGCACTTCTGTACCTTCAGGAACTGGCTGAGGAGCTGTCAACAACCCTGCCTGCTCCAGTGCCCCGTCCCGAGAGCCCCAAAGTGAGCAGCCCTGCCCAGCCAAACAAAAGCCAGCCGCAGGCAACCTGTCAAGGTGGAGAAGAAGAGAATAACACTGCACGGGATGAAGACTTTGTTCTCCAGGTTGAGACTGAAGATGGAAATGAAAGCGAGGCCCCAAGCGAGATCTCATCTGACCCCGAGCCTGCGGTGCCTCGAAGCACCCCACGAGGATCTACTTCGGGGGTAACTGAATGAACAAGAAAGTGGGGAAATAGGAGGACTGTTAGGGGGTCTGCGGAGTGCCCAAAGGATAGCTTTGGCCTAGTAACTGATGGCCAAAGTAGGTAAAGGAAGGGACACCCTTAAAAACAGTTGAGGTGGTGGGGAGGGGGTGGCTGAGGGTGTAAGTACATGAGGTTACATCATTCAGATGTCGGGCGTCTACTCTGCACTAGGAAACACATGTGGCTGCGAGAGCGTTCTGCCTCACAGTCCGCAGTGTGATGGGTGCGTCACCGGGGCGAACACAGTGCTCTGGGAGGGTAGAGGGCAGCGAACCACTGAGGCTTCACAGAGGAGTGGTGGCTGGGCTAGGTCCTGAGAGATGACTGGGAGTCTGCCAGAGGGATTGGTTTTCCCAGAAATTCCCAGGACGGGACACTGAGAGCCCTCAGCAAGTTCCCAAGGGTGCGGAAGTGCCCTGCGGGACCGCGGAGGGCCTGGGGGAGAGCAGTGGGATCAAACTCGGGACGATGGCTCTACCACCACTGCAGGGAGCCGACACAGGCGCTTGCATGTTTGTTGAATTGAGGTAAAATATACATAACATAAAATTTGCCATTTAAAAATGTACGACTGAGTGGCGTGAGCATGTCCTCGGTGTTGTGCAGGTCTCGCACGACCCGTTTCCAAAACGTTTTCATCGTCATAGACAGAAGCTATACAACAAAGGTTTCTAAGTAGAAATATAACATAATTAGGACGGTAGGTCAGTCAGCAGTGGACAGTTAGAAGACAACTTCAGTCATCCAGGGAATGACAGGGGGCCCCCGAATCAGGCCATGAGGCAAGTGAAGGTGAGGGACAGTTGCAAGAGACGTTTATGACAATCAGCAGCACTTGGCCATCGCAGAAAAGGAAGGAGTAGGCGTTTCTAACTTAGATGGTGCTCTCTTGTGCCGGACTTCAGGACAGAGGAGCCGTGGGGCAGGGGAGGCCATGAGCTCACTTTCTTTTTTCTTTTGAAATTTATTTTTAAGTTTTTAAAATTTATTTTGAGAGAGAGAGAGTGAGCATGAGTGGGGGAGGGGCAGAGAGAGAGGAGAGAGAGAGAATCCCAAGCAGGCTTCACGCTGCCAGCACAGAGCCCAACGCAGGGCTTGAACCCACGAACTGTGAAATCATGACCTGAGCCAACACCAAAAGTCGGATGCCCAACCAACTGAGCCACCCAGGAATCCCTTAATTTTTAAATTTTATTTAAATCCATATACATAGAGCATAACAGTGATTTCAGGAGTAGAACTGTGATTCGCCACTTACGTATAACACCTGATGATAAACTCACTTTCTGACATGTTGAGCTGGAGGTGCCTGTGGGCCATGGGCCATCCCACTGGAGATGTCTGGTAGCCAGTCACGTGCATGGAATCAGTACTTGCCTTGTCTCAAGTGCAACATTTAAGGGAGTTCCAAACCCCTCAGTAATCAAGATAAATACTGTGATGCAACATTTTAAGAAATAAAAATTAATGCAGTAAATTTATGATGAACAAAATATCAAAGTTTTAAATAAAGACAGGAACTGTATTACTGATTTTTCCTTTTGCTTTAGGCTCTGTAATATGGCTTGAGATCACTGTAAAAGTCTAGAATTTGTAGAAAAGCTGAAACCAAATACAGTTTACATTTACTAAGATATAAACTTGATAATCAGGCATCATGATGGTAGTCAGAGCTATGGGCATGGGATGGGATTACCTGAAGTACGTGTATGGAGGGTTGAGGAGAAGACAGAGGGACTCGGGGAAACATCATCATCAACCAAATCTGTCAGAGGAGGGAGAGCCTGTGGAGGAATATTAGAGAGCCAGGAACAAGGAGACACTGTCCCATAGGGCCGGAGTTTCCAGAAGCAAATGCATGGAGACACTGAGGAAGGTGAACAGAAAATACATAATGGGTTCTGGGCAGCTGGGTGGCTCAGTTGGTTAAGCATCCTGTTTCTTGATTTTGGCTCTGGTCATGATCTCACTCACAGTTTGTGGGGTTGGGCTCCTCGCTGATACCAGAGAACCTGCTTGGAATTCTCTCTCTCTCCCTCTCTCTCTGCCCCTCCCTCATGTGCACCTATTCGTGTACTCCCCCCCCCCCCCCCGCCAAATTAAATAAACTTAAAAAAATAAAAAGAAAATACATAACAGGTTTTGCAGAAGGTAAAGTCCTTGTCATGGTGGAAACATCAATCTTTTAAGACACTGACAGGTCAGAGGCTAGGGAGGAAGTAGTGCCAAGAGAAGTAAAAGCTGGGCGAGCTGCCTTCTGGGGACTTTCTCCCATTTATAGAGTTCTCTCCCTTATGTTTTTCCCCATTTGACCCTCAGAAGCAGAAGCCGCACTGCCGGGGAATGGCTCCCAATGGCTTACCGAATCACATCATGGCTCCAGTTTGGAAGTGCCTCCATCTCACCAAGGACCTGTGAGACCTGAGGAGGAGACTGGGGGGGGGGGGGGGGGGGGGGGGGGGGGTCAGTGTGCAGAGAAAGAGGGAAAGCTCTTTTCCCTTCTAGAAAGAGGGAAAGCTCTCACAGGGCAGGACACTGAAGACATTCATTCATAACTTAAAGACGAGAGCTCCAGAGCTGTGCTGTCCAACAGAAGCCACTCGCTGTGTGTGTGGCCATTTAAACGTAACTTAAAATTAATTGAAATGAGAAGTCCAGTTTCTCAGTTGCACTAGCCACCGTTCAGTAGATACTTGCGGCTAGCGGCCAGTGTCTCTGTTGGACAGCACAGATGATAAATCCCTCCCGCCACCGCACAAAGGTTTACTGGGCAGCTGCCCTAGAATTTCTCTCCCCCATTAATGCTGCTCCTGTCCCTCCAGCCGAGAACAGAAGCATTCATACTGGGAGTTTGCAGAGTGGATTCCGCTAGCCTGGAAGTGGCACTTGTTGTCTGAACTGTAAGTTAAAGAGACATTCTGAAGCTGAGGAGGTGGTGACACTCCTGGAATCAGAAGGGGGACAGGGAATCCTGGGGGCGAGGGGGCACGACAGTCTTCCACATTCATGCTCTTCCCTTTGCCTTCCCCCAGGGAGGCGGCTCCCTACCTGCCCCAGCAGGAGAAGTCTCCACTGTTTTCTGTGCAGCGTGAAGGGCTTCCTGAAGACGGCACGCTCTACCGAATAAACAGGTGAAGGTTGCATCTCTTCCTGATTCTAGGGCATAGAAACAGGAAAAACGAATGTTGAAAAGGATGACATATTGGCCCTGTTCTTCCCCTGATGCTGTTCCAGTTGGTCCCAGGGTGGGAGGCCTTGCCAGAGCTGGTCAACCCCATCTAGTCTGCAGTGCTCATCACTGCTGGCCAGACTGAGGGCAGCTAGAGATGGAAGGTCAAACCCGTGTATAAGTCATATCGACTCAGATAGACCTGGGTTGACTGACCCTGGAGAGAGCCCTGAAGTAAAGCAGAATGCACAGCCTGTCATCTTTGCAGGTGAACTAGAGCTCGACAGGCTTTGGAAGGAAAGGAGGAAGATACAGATGGTGGCTAAGGACTCTTCTCACCTGTAGAATGTTCTTGATATTCTGGCCCTTGCTTAAGCCAGTTCATACCAGCTCCAGGTGGAGCTCCCATTCTGTCCTCATTACCATTTTTTTTCCTAAAGACTTCATTTTTTTGGACGAGTTTTAGGTTCACAGCAAAATTGAGAAGGAGATGCAGAGGTCTCCCATATGCCCCCCTGTCCCCATACATGCACAGCTCCTCCATTATCAGTGTCCCTCACCAGAGGGTACATTGTAACGATGGACGAGCCTCCATCGACACATCATCACTCAAAGTCCATTGTTTACGTTGGGGTTCACTCTTGGTGTTGTCCATTCTGCAGGTGTGGACAAATGTATAATGACATCTCTGTCATGGGATCATACAGAGTAGTTCCGCTGCCCTAAAAGTCCTGTGTCTTCTAACTTCTCATCCTCCCCTGCCCTCTAATCCTGGCTGTCACTGACCTTTGGACTGTATAGGTTTGCCTTTTCCAAAATGTCACATAGTTGGGTTCATATAGCGTGTAGCCTTTCTCGGGTGGGCTTCTTTCACTTAGTGATATACATTTAAGCGTCCCCCATGCCGTTTCATTGTTGATAGCTCATTTCTTATTAGTGCCATGTAAAATTCCATCGCTTGGATGTTTATTTATCCATTCACCTAATGAAGTCCTTATTACCTTTTATTAATTCCTTTCTTCATCCCATCTTTGACTTTTCTCTAGATTTAGCTCGATCACAGCACACCCAGAGCGCTGGGATGTGTCCTTCTTCACAGGAGGACCCCTCTGGGCTCTGGATTGGTGCCCAGTGCCAGAGGGGGCATCAGCTTCGCAATATGTGGCCCTTTTCTCCAGTCCTGACATGAATGAGACCCACGCGCTGAGCCAGCTTCATTCAGGTCCCGGGCTGCTCCAACTCTGGGGCCTCGGGACCTTGCAGCAAGAAAGCTGGTGAGGTGGGGCTGGGATGCTGCTGCAGGAGGGTGGTGGAGGAGGAGAGAAGGGTGGGGCCAGGCAGGGACGCTGGGAGGTGGGGCAGGGGCCTTGGATCGGGTTGAGATGGGGTGAACACAGGCTCCAGCAGCCCTAGGCCCCTTCCCCCTACCCATTCTCCCCATGTGCTTTCTCTCCTCAGTCCCGGCAATAGGGCCCACTTTGTCTATGGGATTGCTTGTGACCATGGCTGCATCTGGGACCTCAAGTTCTGCCCCAGTGGAGCATGGGAACTTCCAGGCACCCCTCGGAAGGTACCTCCCTGTTGGTTGTGGGATGCTCTAGGACTCAGAGTCAGAATAGAGGGGCCCTGCGGGGTCCCAGAGGTGACAGAGAGCGGTGGATGGAGTTTTCCCGGCAACTCCATGTCATTTTCAGGGGCCGAAACCTCACAAGTTTTCTGAGAGGCCCTGAAGGCAGCAAGCCTCAGCGCAGATCTGGTCCCCCCTCTAGGCTCCTCTTCTGCCCCGCTTGGGCCTCTTGGCTCTTGCCTGCTCAGACGGAAAGGTGCTGCTGTTCAGTCTGCCCCATCCGGAGGCCCTGCTGGCTCAGCAGCCCCCAGGTGAGTAGTGCAGCAGGCGAGGGGGTGGTGCTGCGGGAGGGTCTGTCTGTCTCCCCTGAGGCCCCTCCTGGCCCAGCCTCGAGGACCAAGCCTCACTCGGCAACGGCCACTGCGGCTTCGCACCTTCTGTCCTCCCCCGGCTCTGTAGCGGCCTGAGAAGGGGGCACCGTCTCCTGCAGTCTTCTCACTGGGCTCTGTGAGCACACTCCCTTTTCTCCCCTTCCCTGCTGCGTGCTCTCAGGCCCTCCCCTCCTGCTGCCACAGCTGACGTGCTGAGGGGAGCCCCCGATCTCCCCTGCCACACTCTTGTCCCTCCCTCAGTCCTGAAATCTCCTCTCCTTTCCTCACGTAGGCACTTGCCTCTCGGTGCACACTTAAACCCCGTCTCCTCGTTGGGAAGGGAGGGAGAGAAGATAGAGCCGAAGATGAGCAAGAACAGGAAGGGGTCAGGGAAAGGCAGCTCCTATTTGTCAAATCTCATTTTCAACCATACTGAGTATTTAAAGAAAAGGGCACCCGGTGTTGAGCCCTGAGAAATGCCATATTTGGTGGGCTGGTGGAGGAGCGGGCTGAGGGGGGGAATAGGCAGGGAGGAAGTAAAGACAGATGCATAGACATAGACTGAAGACCGTAATCTGGCTGCGAAGAGGAACACATAGATGAGGGTAGTGGCTGGAGGTGAATACGGGGTAAAGGAAGGATTTTGTTTGTGTGTGTGTTTTATCGAGTTAGGAGACTAGAGTGCATGTTTACATATGAATATGAGAATGATGCATTAGGGAGAGAGAAAGTGGATCACTCAGGAGAAAGGAAAGATAACCAGATTAGCAAAGTTCTGGAAAAGGTGAGAGAGGGTGGGGAGAGAGGGAGTGGAGCAATCAGCCATTCTGATAGGAAGGACACACTCACTCTAATGGGGGGGTGATGGGGGCAGGTAGAGGTAGATTCATCAGTGTGCTGGTGGAGAGATGAGTGTAAGGGAAGGTCGTTCTCAGATCAGGGGTGCTGAGCAAGGCAGGTCAAGACTTCAGTCCTCTGTTCCCAGAGCATCAGTTGCCGCTCTTCTTCCTTCACAGATGCAGTGAAGCCCTCCATCTATAAGGTGAGTGAGGAACCTGCTACCTCAGCCAAGGCTCCATCTTCTCGAGCCTCCCTTACTAGATTCCACAGCGAGTCTCCTTCTGCCTCTGAAAAACCCCCATCCTGCTGGATTAAACACTGATTTGAGCCTTTGTGGCAAGTGGTAGGTATTCTAACCCTAGGCCCGGCTCTTCTGTCTCTTGCAGGTACAATGTGTGGCGACCCTTCAGGTGGGGTCTATGCAAGCTTCGGACCCCTCTGAGTGTGGTCAGTGCCTTAGCCTGGCCTGGATGCCCACCCGGCCCCACCACCACCTGGCTGCTGGCTACTATAATGGTAACAAAACAAAACATAAGGGGATGCTGCTCTTTAAAGTTTGTACAAGCTTGTTTTTTGGTTATTTCTTTTATGGTTCAGTGTTGGGCATTATGTTCAAGCAATGTAAAAAAATACACGGAAGAAAGAAAAAAGTCATTAGAAATCTTCTATTCAGAAAACCATAATTAAGAGGTGGTGAACATCATTTCATGGAATTCTGTATGCATATATAAAGATAAAAAGATCATATGGTGAGAGAAAGAATTCCGTGACCATGGGATCATTCTGTATACAATATTTAAAAACTTTTTTTTCTTTTTTATATTTAAGAGGCAGAGAGAGGGAGACAGGATCTGAAGCAGGCTCCACGCTGACAGCAGAGATCCCAATGTGGGGCTCGAACTCATGAACCATGAGATCATGACCTGAGCTGAAGTTGGACACTTAACCCACTGAGCCCCCCAGGCGCCCCTTGTATAAGCTGTTTTAAAGATTTTGTTTTTAAATAATCTCCACACTCAGCGTGGGGCTGGGACTCACAGCCGTGAGAGCAAGAGTCACACGCTTTCCCCGTGGAGCCAGCCGGGAGCCCCTCTATAAGCTATTTTAATGAAAATGTATGAAATTTAATTAATTTCATGACAGAAAAAGACTGAACGGAAACTGAAAGCTGGGCTCAGCTCCCCATAAATGTTCCTCGCCACAGAGACATCAGTTCCTTAAAGATGCTCTTGAGGTTAAAACGGGGTGGGGGGGGGGAGGATGATAAAGAACACTCCAGTAGTGGGGAGTTAACCAAGTGACAATTTCACAGTCAGACCTCAGCAGCAGCCTCAGCCCAGGGAGGTCTGGAAATTAGCACTCTCACACCCCTCCCCAACCCTGTCTTCGCAGTGTTTCTTTGGGTGCCGTGATTTTTCATAGTTGCACGCTGCCATTCTTGATGCTGTTTTGCTGTCTTGATTCCCGTTATTTAACCTTAATTCTGTGTTGGAATGATCATGTGTGTCCACCGGCCTGTTCACCTCATGCCGCCCCTGTCGCTAAATTACTGAAAGGGCTCAGCTGGAGTCCGCTGCCAATAAGGTCTTTCAAGAAAGGTTCATAGGTGCTCCATTTCCTGAGTTTTCAGCTACAAATATTTTCCCCAACTATTGTTTATGAAATTCTCACTTTATTTTTATCAGAGTTCTACTTTAGATTACCTCCTCCTCCACCGGCCCGGTTGGGGGCAGCTTTTTGGGTCAGGAGAGTTCGTTTCTATTTCTTTCTTTCTTTGTTTTCTGTTTCTCCACATCTTGTTGCTTTTGGCTTCTTGCCTCTTCTCTTTATCTTAGAGCAGAGTTGGCAGACATTTCTCTAAAGGTCCAGATAGTGAATATTTTATGTCTTGTGGGCTGTTGGACCATTGTTGGAACTGCTCAACTCTGCCATTGAAAACTGAAGGCAGCCATACCCATATGTGAGGTAAACCAATGGGTGTGACTGTGTTCCAGTCAGACTTTATTTACCAAAGCAGGCAGCAGGCTGTATTTAGCCCAAGGGCTGTAGTTTGCCGACCCTGTCCTAGAGGGTATATGCCTTTTAAAAAGCCCTTTGCTTTTATTTAGTAGGGAGTCCAGGCCACTTACTGGGTGTATTCAGTCCAGCTTTCAACTGCAAGTCCCAGAATAAGCTATGATGCTTTTGGTTGATGAGAGCTGGAGTTAAAATATCCTGGAAGGAATGTTGGCTAGATGATCATGATCCACATATCCTTTCACAAGGGGTCACATCTGAGGGTAAAAGGCAAAGGTCCTAGAAGCCCAGAGGAAGGCTTTAGAGCAAAGAAGAGAGAACTTGACTTTAATACCTACACATTCCATCCCTACCTCAGGCATGGTGGTTTTCTGGAACCTTCCCACTAGCTCACCCTTGCAGCGGATACGGCTCTCTGACGGCTCCTTGAAACTCTACCCTTTCCAGTGTTTCCTAGCCCATGACCAGGCGGTGCGTGCCCTTCAGTGGTGCAAAGCCAACAGGTATGGGACAGGAGAGCTGTGGCGTGGGAGGTGAAGCCTGCGCAGGCCGGCGGTCCCGGCCTTGCCCAGGTTTGATCTACTCCCTCTTCTCCCCTCTTTCCACAGTCATTTCCTTGTCTCTGCGGGGAGTGACCGCAAAATCAAATTCTGGGACCTTCGACGACCTTATGAACCCATAAACTCTATCAAGCGCTTCTTGAGTACAGAGCTGGCCTGGCTGCTCCCCTACAATGGGGTCACCGTGGCTCAGGACAACTGCTACGCCTCGTACGGCACAATGCACACAGGAGGAGCTCTGGGACAGGCCCTAAGGGTTGGGGTGCAAAGTGTGCCAGACTGTTGTGGGGAGAGGGGGGTTCAGAGTTGGGCACTGAAGGAAACATCGAGGTAGTCTGCGTTCTGGAAAGAACTGGGGAAGGGAGTGAATGCAATCTTGGGAAAAGGAAAGTGGTTTTTTTTTCTTCCTCTTACAGTTATGGACTCTGTGGAATTCATTATATTGATGCTGGTTACCTTGGTTTCAAGGCCTATTTCACTGCTCCTCGAAAAGGCACTGTCTGGGTGAGCCCCTCTCTTCATGACACAGGAAAATGCTTCCTTTACTCACCTGCTGGTGGTCAGGAAGAGGCAGTAGTTTGGGATAGAAAAAGAGGTGTACGGTAACTGTATCATCATGGATAAGGGTTATGCATGAGCTCATTTGTGTGTGTGTGTGTGTGTGTGTGTGTCTCCCACTTCGGACTGTGCTGTTGTTACCAATTCACAGAACTGAAACAATATGAGTGAGTGAATCAATGAAAGATAATCTGTCTCTTCTTATTAGAGTCTTTCAGGATCCGACTGGCTTGGGACAATAGCCGCAGGAGACATATCCGGGGAGCTCATTGCAGCTATATTGCCAGATATGGCACTGAACCCAATAAATGTCAAGCGACCTGTAGAGCGAAGATTCGTACGTATATGAATATTTAATGGCAGCACCATCTGTTGGGTCCTAATCCACGTGATCTCCTCAATTAGAACTATAAATTAGCAATAGGGTACAAATTTGTACGAGGTCTCCCAGACCTGGAGTTGTCCCTGGAAGTCTTTTTAAAGAAAAAAAATTTTTTAATGCTCACTTTTGAGAGACAGAGCGTGAGCAGGGGAGGGGCAGAGAGAGGGAGACACAGAATCCGAAGCAGGCTCCAGGCTCTGAGCTGTCAGCACGGAGTCTGACACGGGGCTCGAACTCACAAGCCATGAGGTCATGACCTGAGCCGAAGTCAGATGCTTAACCGACTCAGCTCCTCAGGTGCCCAGTCCCTGGAAGTCTTAGCACAGCATTGTGCATAAACTTCCCCACCCACGTGCATCTGAGCATAGGTTCCAACATACCACCTTCTTCCATCTTTTAAGTCTCTCCTGCCCAAAACCAACTTTCTCTTTTACTTTGATTCTGTCTTCAGTATGTCATGGTCTCTTTTCTAGCCTATATATAAAGCAGATCTGATGCCATATCAGGACAGCCCTGAAGGTCGAGACCATTCTGCTTCATCGGAGGCCCCCAACCCTCCCAAGGCTCGAACTTATGCTGAAACTGTCAGCCATCACTACTTGCTCTTTCAGGACACAGATTTGGTAAATTGAGGCCAGGAGAATGGGTGTGACATTTTAAAAAGTAGAAAACTTTAGTCCTGGAATAGTCGGGCTTCCTAAGGAGTTGTAGCCCAAAGATGCAAGACTAAGAAGCTGCTGGCTTTCTCTCTCTCGTCCTCCTCCCCTCCCCAGGGTTCCTTCCATGATCTGGTCCACAGAGAGCCAATGCTGCGCATGCAGGAAGGGGAGGGGCACTCGCAGCTCTGCCTGGATAGGCTGCAGCTGGAGGCGATTCACAAGGTAAAAGCCTTGCCTCTCATCTTCTCCACGCTTCTTCACTCTCCTTTTCTCCCTGCTCTGCACAGCTGATCAATGAAATGGGCGATGGAAAGGTAACAGAGAGCTGGGAAGGGAAAACCGCTCTGGCGACCCCTCCTGTAGAGCACGATAGACACCCGCATTTCTACCTCTCACCCCATCGTGGTCTTATCCTTTCAGACCGGGGCCCTTTTTCTTTTCCTCCTCTTACAGCTGCCACTCATCCTAAGGCACCAACTGTGAGCATCTCTCTTTTGTTTTCTGTTCTCTTCACAGGTCCGCTTCAGCCCAAACCTGGATTCCTATGGATGGCTGGTATCTGGGGGACAGTCGGGGCTGGTCCGGATCCATTTTGTCCGTGGACTCACCTCACCCCTGGGCCACCGTATGCAGCTTGAAAGCCGAGCCCACTTCACTGCTATGTTCCAGCCGTCCTCCCCTATTAAAGGGCCCGGCTTCCCTCCAACTAGCCATCGCCTTCTGCCCGGTCCCTAGTCGTGGTCCATGCAGGACCTTTGGAATGAAGTCTGCCAGGAACAAATGGCCCCCACCCACAGGGCCATAGGAACTGGGGTCTTCCTGGATAGTGACGCTGCCAGACCTGGACCTTTAGACCTGCCTTGCCAGGACTCCTTAGATACCTCTCCTTCCACAGACTCTGTCATCACAGGCCCCTGCGGGCAGGGGGGCTCTCCCTCCACAAACTCTCAAGGCTCCTCCACCTAAAACTCTGGCTCATGAGAAGCACTCAGGCCTGACCTAGGCTTGGGAGTCAAATTGCTCATATTGAGCATATTGTGAAGTGGGTAAAGCTGAGTAAAGGAACTGGGTGTTTTTGAGACCACATGCGAGTGGGTGTTTGGAGAACTGGAAAGGGTATCTGTATGAAGGCTCCTGTCTGACTATATTCCAGGACCCAGTATTACTGCCTCCTCAACTCCCTCTTCAAAGTAACCAACACACAGGCCCGTGAGGGGGACGGTAATTTATTGGATTGAAGCGGCTTATCGTACTTCTTTAACTGAGGAACACCACAAGCGCCCTACTAGTAGAACAGTGGCTCAGATCTTACTTGCTCCTGCTTATGAAATATTCCCATTGGTCGTCTGACCTTACTCGAACACTCCTAGGCAGTCATGTTTAAAAAAAAGAAAAATCTTCCTTTATATCAAGTCAAAGAGTATACTTCTATACATTTCACCATGGTTATTAGGAACTCTAGTCATTCTTCCCTGTGATTGCCCTTTCAAATATTTAAAAATAGCTATCATGTGTTTCCCAAGTCTTTTCTCTAGATTAAATATCTTCAGTTACTTTAACCATTCTTTACACGTCATGATTTTTGGTCCTTCATGATCCTGTCACATCGTTGAGTTATTAAACATGTCTAGCTGCTTTGACTCTCTAGATAGGAGGTGTTTAGAACCCAAGTACAGTAATGTGTGGTTATAGAGCCCTCTTGGGGGTGCCGCAGAGTCCTAGGGACTGCAGTACCGCCTCCAAAGCAAAGACAGACCCCAGCAAACCACACGGTCTTGGAATGTATAGTAGTACAGTCAAGTTTGGGGGTGGAGGGGGGAGGAGTCAAATGAGATCAGGAGATAGAGAAAAATACACAGCCAGCTCCAACTGGAGGGGGTGGAGATTCATTTAGCGCCTACCTGGAGCAAAACCCTCTGGCACTGTAGACTGGTTGGCCAAATATCTTTGAATAGCTTTCTGCCTCTTGGGCGTAGGGAATTTATCTTATGTCAAGAAGAAGAAAGGAATCAAGCAGTTGCAGTTTCCTTCCTGCACAGAAGAGGAAACAGCCTAGAGGCAGCCAGACTATTAGCAGCAGAGGGACCTCAACCCATGTCATTGCAAAGGAGCCCAGTCTTCTACTGTCCCATTGTGACCAGGCTCTGGTTGGTTATGCCACTTTTGTTTTTGAGCTGACTGATAGGGAAATGCCTTCCATTGCAGAGAAGCTTTGCTCATTCTACACAGCAGCCCCTTGACACTGCCTCATGGAATTCCACTTTCAGCGGCAGAGAAGATAGGATCTGGGGACCCATGCTGTTGAGGCTATAGGTCAGTGCTGGCAGCCTGCTCCTGCTGTGGACTCTCAGCCTCGGTCTCCACCTCCAAAAGAAAATTAGGAGGTTGCTCTCAGCCCTTGCTCTCTTTCTCTACCATGTTCCCTCTTCTTCCCAGGCCGTTCACTTCAACCTTCCCTTCCAATGTGTATGCTGTATACTATCCATGATTCCTGTACTTTTCTTCTTTGTGGCTTTGCTCACACTGTTCCCTGCTCCAGGAGCATCCTTTTCATCATCTCCACATAAACCCTATTCATCTTTCAAGGTCCCAATGCAAATCTCACCTTTCATCAAGGAGCTTCCTAGATTCCTCTAGTGAATATTCTCTGTCCCTTGTGTTCTCAACAGGAAAGGAAGAAAAAAGGATAAATGAGTGTTTATTAAGCTAGCACTTGATCTATTTCAGGTATTTTCGATATGTTACTGAATCATGAGGTAGGTATTGCCCCATTTTATTTGATATTCTTGAGAGTTTAAGCAGTCTGAATACGGTCACTTTACTAAGTAGTGGTGCTGGGATTTGAACGTAGACAGCCTGACTTCAGAGGATAATTGTTCTTTCCAACCTACCTCATTTGGTCTATTACATTTATTCGTGTAAGTTTACTCTAGCATGGTGTTTTGCATATAGGCGCCTTTAGTTAAATGTGATATCGAGTTATCTTGCTTCTTCATTGTGCTTCTCCAGTAGCTGTGACAGGATTCTCCCTGTTGAGTAAACTGGGGCTATTGCTAGCCAGATAGCCTGAAAGAGTCCCGAACTGCTGCTTCCTCAAGGGTGGGCTTCCTGGATCCAGGGATCTGGTCGTAGTTTCCACCACCCTAGAAAGGATGTTTCCCCACATTCACAAAACTTTAGAATGTTAGAGCTGGAAAGGGATTAAGAAATCACCTAATCTATTGATTTCCAAACCAGTAGTTATGAAACCAGTACCAGGACCTTCTAAGGTTCTTTTTCCTTTTCTCTTTTCTTTTTTTTCTTCCTTCCTTCCTTTTTTATTTTTGAGAGCATAGATGGGGGAGGGGCAGAGAGAGGGACAGATGACCAGAAGAGAGCTTCGCGCTAACAGGAGAGATCCCCATGCAGGGCTCGAACTCACCAATCGGATGATTACCTTCTGAGCCTAAGTCCTACGCCCAAACGAATGAGCCACCTACGTGCACCTACGCAGCATTTCTAAAAGCCCGATGTAGACAAAGACAACTAGGTGCTAAGAGAATGACAAATACGAACAAGACCTAGTTCCACCCATTCAGGGGCTCACAATCAAGGCGAGCGAAGAACCCAAGGACACTGGAAAAATAACACGCGCGCTGAACTACAGCATAGTTTCCAAACGGATTCCCGAGACTGAGGAAGGTGTCAGCACCTTGGCCAGTTCCGGGGCGCGGGGGGCAGTGAGGGTCTATCCAGGTTGAGAAGCCCGGGCTACAGGGAGAAGGGGTAGGACGAGGCAGAGGTCAGGTGGGAAGCATGGCAGGCGGGGCCACCGAGACGCGGCGCACACTTGGAAAAGGGTCTGCTCACAGACGAGAGCTGAGCCTTTCTCCACGGTATTTGTGGGTCAGTCCACTACCACTCCAGCCCCGGGAGCCGGGTTAAGCCTGGAGGCCAGCCGGCGGAAGGGCGGGGCTTGCAGCGGAAGTCCCGCCGCCTGTCGGGTCACGTGGGAGGGGCTGGACGCGAGCGCAGGTGAGTGGCGGGTGATCCTCCTTCCCGGGCTCAAAGCGTCGCGTGCTGAGAGCATCTAAAGCGCATGTGACCCTTCCAAGCCAGGGAATGGTCGTCCCTATTTCCGATTGGGCTCAGGAAGGATGCGGGCTGTTTCCAACTAAGAGTGATTCTGGGGACCGGCCAGGCTCTGGGTGAAAGCCTGAGCAAACTGTCGTTACGTGTCTTGGTACGGAAGGAGGTCCCGAGGTGGCCTTGCTTCAGGGCTGGGGATGGGGTGGGCGGAAGCTGCCACCGAGATTCCGTAGCCGCTTACAGCCTTCTCGTATTATCTGATTGTCTAAGGCGATCCCTGTGACAGGAAGTTGTCCAAGGAAGCATCCCTCCTGAGGCCTCTGCCCCTCTAGGACACATTAGAAGCGGGACGGAGAGAGGGAGTGGGCACAACGGAAAGCCAAGTGTCTCTTTAATTGTGGGGAGGGGCAATGGGTGTGACCCCCCTCTCCTCTTGGCTTGACAGGAATCATGGCACTCTGGCGGGCATACCAGCGAGCCCTGACTGTTCACCCGTGGAAAGTACAGGTCCTGACAGCTGGTGAGTGAATAGACCTGAGTGGGACCAGAGCAGGCAGATTTAGGAAGCAAAAAAACTCACCCCACCACACCTCCCTCAGTTTTTGCTTCTATTCAGCGCCCCTTAAAGGGTTGGCTGTCTCTCATCCCAAGTTGTCCCCAGTCTTTAGGAAGGTGGGTCCCCAAGGCTGTTCTTAAGGAAAGGGTCTGCCTAGCTGTAAAGTAGGATCTGAAAGTCCTCAAAAAGCTGAGGAGTCATCCCTTTGGGATAAAGGCATTGCCCCAGGAGGCCCTAACTTAGAAAACTTAACAGTAGCAAACACTCCTCTAACATCTTGCAGTGTGCAAAACACTTTCCACACACATATCTCAGAGGGTCCCCACAAAGATCTGAGAGTCCACATTAAATCACCTAATATGTGCTGGGATCAGGACTTTTACCCCAGATTATTTTCTTCCTTTTTTTTTTTTTTTTTTTGTAAAATATATCTTAACATACAAAAGAATGGTTGACATATATGTAAAGTTTAAATAGTATTAAAACTGATGATTTTTGCATCACTACCCAGCTCAAGACCCCTTGAGCACCTATCCTAACCTGGCTTGTGTAGCCAAGAGATGACTACTCTCATGAGTTTTGTTTATACAACACTTTTGCTTTTCTTATAGTTGTACTACCTATTTATGTATCCCCAAACCATGGACTAATTAATGATTTATGTGTACTCCAAATCCAGTAATTGGATAACATCTTCACAAAGGTAACCCAGCAACTTAACCTACATTTGTTACCATCTTTATTTTGCACATTAGCTAAGAAATCCAGAGATGGCACAGGTAAGTAAGTTTTATAGGGGGGAGGAGGGACTAGAAGATCTAAGACTGATGGGGCAGGGCAGGAAGGAAACAGGTTCTAGTGAGGACCATGGGCTTCTGAGACGAAGACCGTCGAGAGGGAGGAACAGTAGTCTTGTTACTGGAATAGCCCCACAGCAGCACTAGAAACTTCACTGGGTGACTGGCCAAGGGTTGGACTCTTTGCCCCTCCCCGGGCCCCTCTCCAACCTCCGTGCCCAGCCACCCCATGTCCTGTCCTCAGAGTGTCCGTCAGCCTGCATGACTCACCTGGTTGCGCGTGGTGACTCATGCTGGACTGTGTGGCTGTGATGGGGACTGACACCCTGGGCCTTTTGCCAGCCTCAGACTCCCTCAGGACCCTGAATGGCCGGAAGGAAGGTTCCCCCTCATGGCCATCAAGAGTAGAGAGGGAGGGACAGTCCCTGTGTTTCCCATCCCATGGGATGTGCAGTTGACAAGGGGAGAAGCTAGAGTTCAGAGGGGCCCAAAGGCATATATGTGACTGAACTGGGGTGCTGGAGCCCTGGGTCTCTGTGTGGGCGTGCGGCTCCATACCTGCCCCGTCTCCGCGCAGCCCCGAGGCACCTTGCAGGTAGTGCTTTTCTCAGACTTCTCCTTCCCTGCTGCTAATGTGTTTGGATCAAACTGCAAATAAAGGGAAGAGGTGGGTTTAGCTCATCAAGCTTTTTTTAGATCCTTGCACAGCAGCTTCCTAAGGTCCCATGGGATAGCTCATCACACCGGAAAACAGAAGAGAGATTTCAGACTTGGTCTTAGAAGACCAGGTTTTGTTTTTAGTTGTTTTTTGTTTTTTGTTTGTTTGTTTTTGTAATGTTTATTTTTGAGAAAGAAAGAGAGAGTGAGCAGGGGAGGGGCAGAGAGAGGGAGACAGAATCTGAAGCAGGCTCCAGGCTCTGAGCTATCTGTCAGCACAGAGCCCGACGGGGAGCTAGACCCCACAGACCATGAGATCATGACAAAGTCAGATGCTTAACCAAATGAGCCACCCAGGCGCCCCAGGATCAGGATTTGACTCTCAGAGCCGTAGCAGTAGCTGCGTGAACCAGAACAAGTCAGTCAGTAAACCTCTTGGAGCCTCAGTTTCCTCATTCAGGAATCGAGTGGACATAGGACCTCACAGAGTTCGTGCAGGGGTTATCTCTGTGAAAAGGCTTTAGAATTTGAAGAAAATTTTAAAAAGTGTTCAATAGACATCAAGCCTCCTGGACTTGGCCCTTTCCATGAGTGTTGTCAACCCCAACGAGCTGTTCTTGTTTAGAGTGGTTTTCAGCTGAGTGTGTTCCATTTGCCTCAAATTGGAGCATAGGTGACTGTCTTACCTTTGCTTCTCCAAACAGCAGAGCCTGGGGCTTCCATGCAGGTGGGCTTCAATGCAGGTACTTTGTAAGGGAGTAGGAACTAATCCTGCGGGGGAGGAGGGAGAGCCAGTACAAAGGTCAAATTGCACAGTGGCTACTCATCCCTTAAAACGGACTGAGAAGCTCTTTGAAATGCCTCTTAGGACTCTATGGCAGAATAGTCTTTCTGGAGAAAAGAAGCAGCCTTTGCCCACCAGCTCTCATCCCACACTGGTCAAAGATTTGCCACATGAGATGTCAACACGTGTGTGCTCCCGGGTCACACGTGCGTGGTCCCAGGTAAAGTATCCAGCACAGCCCCAGATGTGACCTAGGTGTGAGGCAGGATCGGTCAGGTGGAGCCGCAGTAGTGGCCAGAGTAAGGGGTAAGTGAATCAAGATCTGAAATGGCTCAAAAGAAGTGTCTGATACCCCCCCCAGTGTTGGCCAAGCCAGAGTCACATTCAGAGCAGCCTGGGAAGTGTGTCCTGCAGAGTCTGAGCCTGTCCTTCCCTGTCCTTTCTGGAGGGCCCTTCGAGTCTCCAGTGGGCCCAGGGCCCAGCTCCATCCATTTCCGGCCACTCTAGTCCTGCTGTGGAGGCAGCCAAGCTTCTAGACACTGGTTTCCCTGGAGTCTGGATTCCAGCAGGATGTGAGGGCTCCGAAGGCATTGGAGCAGCCAGTCCAGCCCCTGACACCACAGAGCAGGAGACTGCTGCAGGGGGCAGGGGCGTGTGCACCGAGGTCCCTGCACTTGAGACCGCTGGGGCCTTAGAATGCTGCGCAGCAGCGTAGCCCCAGCTGCTCTGGGCTCCCATACCTGACAAGGCTGCAGAGCCCTCCCATTTTGTCTCGCTTTCTAGCAGTAGGACGGCCTCGGGCCAGGCGTGGGGAGAGCTCTCAGACCCTTCCTCGCTCCCCTCTCTCTGCTAGGCTTCAGTTGCCTCTGGGCTCTATCAGACCAAGCCCCCTGCCCAGGCAGCTGCTTGATTGGGGGAGACTTCTGGGGAGGAGTGAGGCTACAGCTCTTCTGCCCACGCCTGTAGCTCTCCCTGCGGCCCCAGGCCTCTTGCGTTCAAGGACGCTTTCCTGCTCCTCACTCCAGCTGCCTGCCCCTCAGCCTTCTCGTCTTCCATTAGCACTTTATTTTCTTGCATCTAAGACTCCATACGCAAAAGCCAGGAGGGGAACCGAATGGGGGGAGTAAGGAATTAAGAGGGTGTAGAAGTTGGGGCTTTTCTACCAGTGGGCAGGGGGTGATCCCAAATAGATGTGTGCTCAGAGGCGGCCTCTCCCCAGCCCCCTCTCCCACTGAATCCGGTGGTGAGTGACGGCATGAGAACTGGCACCTACCCAGGGGCATGATGTCACACCTGCGCCAGCGTCTGCCTGCCGGGCTCCACGCCCAGCCTGGCATTGGGGCACCACTGCCCAGCAGCCCCTCACCCTGCCCCGTCAGGGCTCAGGCTTTACGTCTCTGCAGGCCTCCAGCTCCAACCCTCCAGAAACAAATCCAAGGAAAGGGGAGCCAGAGTACGGAAAGGTCTCGATCAACCAAAGATGTCCAAGAGGCCTCCCAGAACCTGGCTGGAGCCTGTTTGGGCTCTGGCATTGGGAAGGTTGAATGAGGAATCTGAACATCAGCTCTACTTGCTCAAATTCACTTGGCCCAGAGGTCAGGCCTCATTCTGTGCTCAGACTAAAGCCTTAGACCCTGGAGTTGCTGTAGGCCCAGAGTCCTGCTGATCTGTGGGCAGAGGAGGAGCTGCCCGGCACAGTTTTGTCTGAAATGGACAGAGCTGGCAGGGGCTTCAGAGCTACATGCCCACTGCCTCTCACTGCTGCCCTCCACTCGGAAGTCCCTCGGGCTTCATGAGCGTGGCCTGGGGGCCCTGGAATCGTCTTTCTCAAAGGCTGCTGGCTCCCAGGACTGTGGTTTTCATCCCTGCTCTGCCTTTAGCTTGTTGGGCGACTGTTGGCAAACCACCAAGAGTGAAACACACACCTTCATCTCTTTGTGACTGTTGTAACCCAGGAATATTGCTGCTTGCCATCCCCACAAGGGGACAAGGAACAGACAGGGTCACCTCCTGGGCAGTAAAAGACAGGAGAAAGTGCATTAGTCCACGAAGTGTCCTTGATGTGCGGCCGTTGGGGCCTTTGGGTAGGAACCCCATGCGAATAGCAGGAGCAGCCGCAGGGGCCTCTTGGCACCATGGAGCCCTGAGCCCCAGTCTTCGTGCTTGCCGGGACTCCCTGGCCTCCTGTTCCTCCTTGAGAGAAGGCCTGGGTTCAGCCCCGACTCCACTCCTTACCAAGTCACCTCGGCTCTCAAGGCCGGAAATAGAGGTGTGACCCTACCTCCCAGACCTTTCCTGAGGATTGCATGTGCGAGAGCCGTTTGTAAATTAAACGTCTTGCCCAAGTAGAATGTCAGACTGTTAGTCTCTTCATTTAAGAAGTGACTGCCTTCTGTTCAACCCTCTCCGGGGCTTCTCAGGCTCCCCTTCCCTTTCTGCATGGCCACAGCAGCAACCCCTCCCTGGTGGCGGGGGGGGGGGGGTATAAGTGAGGGGGTAGGGAGATAAGTGAGCGGGGAGCAAGGCTTCAGTCCTCACACCTCGAGCCTGACGCGTAGTCCCGAGGGCTCCTCGGAGGAGCGCTCACACTTGGGGTTCTTCATGCCTTTCCCAGAGCGGGCCTGTTGGTTGGGTGTGGTGGGGGTAAGAGAACAGAGATGCCCAGGATTCTGTCCTTGCCCTCTGGGAGCTTGTGGCTAGTCATGTTCCGGGAGGAGCCTCCACCACTTTGAGAGTTTCAGGAAGAGGTTGCCTTGATCGTTGCTGTGGGGGTCCCAGAGCCTCTCTACAGGGGCTGGGAGTGCCAGTAGCCTAGGTCCCCCGGGGAGGGGGGTCACAGCCCCAGCCCTCAGCCTTCCCCAGCTGCCTCTGACGAGGCTGCTCAGGGGTAGGGCTTTGCAGAGGGTGCAGGGGAAGAGTAGTGAGGGTGCAGCCGGTGCGGACGTCAGAGCCAGCTCTGGACCAAGGAATAGGATTAAAGGATGTGTTTGCCCAGTGCTGATTGAGGGCACAGGGACAGTGGTGACTCTGGGGCTGGAGGGGTCTCTCATTACTCAGTGAGATGGACGGGCGAGCTGAGGGTCATACAGTCACTCCCAAGTGACCCTATGTGTGTGCATTCGCTAGGAACCGTCACGCCACCGTAACTGACGGGGGCTCTGTAAACAGTGACGACTTCTGCCTCGGTTTCTGGGTGTGGGTGTCTGACTGCGGCTGCCTGGAACACGGTGTCTGCGTGAGTGCCGGAAGGGGGAGCAGGTACAAAGGGCTGGGGGAGAAATGGCCATCATATCTGTCATCAGCTCGGTCTGAGGCTGTGAATGGGGGAGTCTGGGTTCACCTGAGTGCACTAGGAGGTGACCAGGACTCCTTGTGGGGACTCTTACCAGCTCGACCCCTCGTCTTCCGGTGTGGGACCATTTAAAAACTCGTGTTTTGGGAAAAGAATTATTCTTGCTGTTCTTCACAATAGAGACCCCAAGACCAAGGTGAAGGACATTGTCCAGGGTCTTGCCTTGGACTGGGAGGAAAAAAACCAGGGTTCCTTACCAATCTACACATGACCTCTTTGTAGTTAGGTGTCTTGGAAATTAAGTGTCTAGGGAATTAAGTCACCTAGTTCTTGCCTTGGTTCTGCCCCTTACTGGTTATACGAGGTCCCAGGCCTTTATTTCCATACCTCGAAAAGCAAGAGTTTGGATGGAATTATCTAAAAGACCTTTCCAATTCTGTTAGTCCATGGTTCTCAGCCCCAAGCACCTGAGATTCTCCTTCCTCTGGCTGCAGTCTCTGACTGGGACTTCTCTTTATTACTCGGTGCAGAGTCCATGGGCCTGGCCTGAGCAAGGCTGTTCATCCCAGTTTCTAACAGGACACAGGGGAGGTGTCACCATCCTTGGGAGAGGAGAGTTTGGAAGCAGCAGTAAAGGACTGGCTCTCTGCCCCAGAATTAGTCTCTTGGGCTCAGAGTGTCAGAGTCTCATTCAGGGACTCGCTTCCCTACCTGGAATGGCAGCCCCTGTCCAGGAATGTTCCTGACACCCGTGTACCCTGCACAGGGTCCCTGATGGGCCTGGGGGACATTATCTCACAGCAGCTGGTGGAGAGGCGAGGTCTGCGGGAGCACCAGACTGGCCGGACCGTGACCATGGTCTCTCTGGGTTGTGGCTTTGTGGTAAGTTCCGCCCACAGATGGGCTGCTGAAGGATCGGACGGTGGCCTTAGTTCCAGGTCATTCTTTAGTTCCCCTTGGCCTGTCTCACATCTAAGCCAACCTTGAGTGTGTGCTTCCACTGGGATTTGGTTTCTAATCCTTGAGAGGAGCTTTGTGATGCAAAAGCCAAGCGCTCCCCTCACTGCACACCCTGCCTCCTCCCCGGGTTTACTTTCAGGGCCCTGTAGTGGGAGGCTGGTACAGGGTTTTGGACCGGCTCATCCCGGGCACCACCAAGGTAGATGCACTAAAGAAGATGCTGTTGGATCAGGTGAGCCGAAGGAAGAGGGGCTCGGGAAGGGTGAGCTGTGCTGGGGTGGTGGGGAGTGAGGTGCTCACAGAGCTTTAATTTCTCTCCCCTAGGGGGGCTTTGCCCCTTGTTTTCTAGGCTGTTTCCTTCCACTGGTAGGAGCACTCAACGGACTGTCAGCCCAGGACAACTGGGCCAAGCTACGGCGGGTGAGCTGGGCAGTTGTGGGGCAGCCCCTGGTCTCTGGCTGGTGGCCTGGCAGTCCCAGGGGAACAAGGCAGGTTTCATGGGGACGCACCAGGTGCACGTCCAGGCAGAGTCCCAGGCTCCGGAGAAGAGGAGCTGAGGGGTGTGGTGCAGGAGTGTAGGCTTTGAACCCAAATCCGTGGGGGGTGTGATATGTAGACTAGGAGGCGGGGGCTGCTTGGAAGTAAGTGCAAGTGTCCATGTGTTCCTTCTTTGTCTCCTCAGGACTATCCTGATGCCCTCGTCACCAACTACTATGTAAGCGATGACACCACTGCTGCCCGTTCTCCTGCTTTCTTGAGTCCAGCTGTGCCCAGGGATGGGGGTCCTCCTGACCTAGCGATCCCTCCACTGGAATGACTCTCATTCCCAGTGCGGGCATCGTACCCAGGGAAGCACTCAGCCAGCTGCTTACCTTGTTCTTGTCTGCAGAAGTGGGAGTAAGACCAGGCAGTGAGTCTGGGGCTCCGGTGATGGAGGCAGCCCCCCAACCTTTACCTGTGTTCTCTCCTAGCTCTGGCCTGCTGTGCAGTTAGCCAACTTCTACCTGGTCCCCCTTCATTACAGGTAAGACAGGTCCTTCCCCCACCCTTCGAGGAAGATGCACATTACCAACAACTGAATACAAGGTGATTCTCATTTCAACCTTGAATCACTTTAGACCCTCCCAGAACACTGCCCCAGCCAGAGCGCCTCATACTCTCCGGCATTTTATTCAGAACCCCTTACCCATTATAGAGCCTGTCCCGGCACCTGCCCACTGACCTTCTTTCATCTTCCTGAAGAGGCTCCTGCTCCACAGCCCTGTCTCCATTCCACCTGAGCTCCCACCTTTGCTGCCATATCTGCAGGGACAGTGCCGGGGGGGAGGGGCGGGGGTGGGGGGCCAACAGACTAGGTTAGACAGAACGGAAGACGGAAGAGCCAAGTAGAACCCTGGCCAGGTGAGTCCTCTGCGGAGTGTTATTTTACCCTAATAATAAAGGTAGTTGCTGAAATGACAGTAAAAATATAGTGGAACTCAACTCAACTACTCAAGACGAGTAGTTGAAACTACTGGGGTTGAAGGGGTTTGGGGAAGGGGAAATTATGGAACTCCTCAGAGGGGACAGAGTCGACATTTACATGAATAGCATAGCTTAAAGGAAGACTTGGGGAGCAGATCTCAACATTAGGGTCTCTGCAACACTCTGGACCTAGAGAAAGGTCCATTTACAATAAAGAAAAGGAGGTGCCACTTTACATGGCAGGCAGTGCAGTTTTGGGAGATAAAATCTCAGCTGGTAGAAGACAGACATGTGTGGTCAGCAGGAGCCTGGACAGGAGTGAATAAGAGCCACACTTGGCAAGATGAGGGTGTTCAACTTTGAGGCTCTTGTGGAGGAGACAGAGCTCTGGGGCAGCACCAGAACCCGGCCTGCTTGTCCTCTGGTCTGAGCCACACGTCCCTCCAGGGCTGAAGGAAGGAGACCTGACCGTGGACGTTCTCAGAGACAAGCCCTCCCTTTCCGTTGCACTTTCCCAGCTTTCTTGCCCCTCATTCTTCGTCATCGTCACAACACCGCTCCTGTTCCGTAGATTGGCCGTGGTCCAGTGTGTTGCTGTTATCTGGAATTCCTACCTGTCCTGGAAGGCTCACCGGCTCTAGGCCGGCCTCACTCCGTTGGCTGCGCTTTTGGTGACGCCGCTTGACCCTGGAGCCACCAGACAGCCTCCTCAGAGTGGGCACACAGGCTTTCCTGGGACTCTGTGCCACTCAGAACTTAATGGGCTTAGCACCTGACTCCTCTTGAAATCGTTAAAACCTTTCTAATGCTCTTATAACAACCAGCACATAATAGGTGCCCCATAAACGTTTGTCATACTGTATGGTCTTGCCAGCTTTAGTTTACACTCATATCCCAGCAGTGCCACTCATCCCCCTCTTCAGAGACACGTCTGTTCTCTAACCTTCCCAGCTCTGCTGTAGCTCCAGCTCTTTGGGGGCCCCAGACCCTTTATACGGTGCCTCAGGAAGTATGCTATTACATATGTAGTCTGAAACCTGCAAAAGTGGTGAGTAGGGTGCAGCAGAAACCTGTGGGGCAGTAAGAATTTCTAGAGCTGGGAAGAAGTCTAGGGACACCAACCCTGATCTTTTTTTTACAGATGAGCACACTGAGGTCCATAGAAGTGAGGTGAGCTGGCCATACCACCCCCCAGTAACAGAGTGGAAACTTGAACCCACAGTCTATAGATGAATGTTTGTATCCCTTCCAAAAATCATGTTAAAAACCTAATGCCCAAAGTGATGGCATTAGGTGGTAGGGCCTTTGGGAGGTGCGTAGGTCACGAGGGATGAATGCCCTTCTAAAGCGGCCCCAGGGAGGTCCTTCCCCCCTTCCACCATGTGAGGACACAGTGAGAAGGTGCTCTCCATGCAAGGTAGCAAGTGGGTTCTCACTAGAGAACCAGTGGCGTCAGCTTGGACCTCCCAGCTTCTAGAACTGTGACAAATAAATGTTTGTTTATAAGACACCCGGTTGATAACTATTTTTGTTATAACAGTGTGAAGAGACTAAGACAAGTCACTCTCCTAAGTGATCTTAACTGGAGGTTGCAGGTATAGTAATACCGTGGCTGTGATTCCCAGAAGAAAAACTATCATGGCTAAAGTACCACTTTGGGACAAACTCAGAAGTAGATGGACCCGCCTTTTGTGGTCTGAAAGCACCCAGAGGCCAGAGACCCTGATTTTAATTGTGCCTCAGCCAGACTGCCCTAGAATTTAGACCATGGGGCTGGAAAAAGGTTAAGAGTCCCGCAGGCGGGGGCTGCTTTGCTGCCTCGGTGGTACCGGAGTCGTCGCCGGGAGCCAGGTGCCCTTCCGATTGTCCTAGTTTGCGGCACTGCTAGCGGGGCTAGCGACTAGGTCAGCAGCAGCACCTCCCAGTGCTTCCGGCCCCTTCTAGAAGTAAAGGGCAGAGTGGGCGCCACCGACAGCCCTGCGGTCCAGCCTCTCTTTTGTAGCCACAGAAGACTGGCTACCTGACCGCTCTGATCTGGGGACTAACGTGGTCCCCCGCCGGCCGTTGCAAGCAGGTAAAGGGCTCTCTCGTGGCTCCCAGCGCAATCGTTCGGCCCCAGCCGGCTTCTCGCTCTCCCAAGTCTGGGGCCGCTTCCAGCCCTGGCGCCGGACGCAGAGTCCAGGGTTCTGAGGTGCGCCCCTCCGGGGCTCGCAGGCGGCCGGACTCGAGGCCGCGGCCGTCATTGCTTCTACAATCAGTGCATGTTCCTCGCTGACGTCAGTCGGAGCTGTCCTGGAGCTATATAAGGCTGGCGGCGGTCCCGGGACAGACCCCGTGTTCCCCAAAGCGCCCTCGTCCGCCCGGGGGACAGAGACTGCAGCGCCCGCAGCGGGCAGACGCTCTCCCGCAACCTGTGAGTGGCTCCGAGGAGCATCCGCCCTGACTCCCTCAGCGCCTGGACTCGTCGCGCGGCTCGCCCATCGCGACTCGCCCAGAGGGACGGAGGGAGGACAGGGTGGCACTGGGTTGGGCTGCGGCTGCGGCTGGAGGGAAGGCGATGGGCACGGGCGGCGGCCGCAGGGGCCCGGTGGGGGAGCTGCATGCGCGCGGGAAGGGGAGTGGCGCCACCTGCCCCGGGCACACCTCACCCCTGCGGTGCGCTTGTGTTTCCAGGGCCGGCGGCACCATGAGGCAGGCGGGACGCACGCTGCTGCTGGCAGCGCTGCTGCTCCTGGCACAGCTGCGCCCGGGGAGCAGCCAGTGGAGCCCGCGGGCGGCGGCGGCCGGGGTCCGGGACCCGAGTCTGCGCTGGAGTCCTGGGGCGCGGAACCAGGACGGCGGGGCCCGCGCGCTACTCTTGCTGCTGGCCGAGCGCTTCCCGCGCCGCGCGGGGCCCGGAGGATGGGGATCCCGGACCTCGGGCGAGCGGCCGCGACGCGACGACCCTCCGCTGTCTATTGACCTCACCTTCCACCTGCTGCGGACCCTGCTGGAGCTGGCGCGGACGCAGAGCCAGCGGGAGCGCGCCGAGCAGAACCGCATCATATTCGAGTCCGTGGGCAAGTGATCTTCGGGGGGGTCCGCGGCCACAAGAACCTCGACCCCCGTCCCTCACCCCTCGGACCGGGACGTGCGCGACTGTACTGACCCAATCCCGCAGTGCTGTAGCGGCCCAGGGATGCCCTGAGCACTCCGTGCGTCGCCGGTTTTTAATAAAAGTGCTGAAGAGCCTTTGGCCTCGGTTGTGGGGCGCAGGGAGCCACGGCAGGGTGGGAGCCGGTGGGAAAGTGCGGCCTCCCGGGCCGGCGGGAGGGAACCAGATGCCGCATGAGGGATCCCGCAGAACGGCTTTCAGCCAGGGTCCCGTGTCCCCATCGTCCCCCAGGAACTCAAGTCCTGGTGCCACCGTACCACCCCGACCCTCTCCCCTTGGCACTGGGCTCGCGAACCCGTGCTTGATACCAAGGAGGTGCCCTACAGGGCTCATTCCACTTCCGCCCACCAAACGATCCCAGACCCGGAGAAGGGAGGGATGATGATGGGGTCGCCTCCGAAGCGTAGGCTGAGAGTGAGCAGTGAAAGGAGCTGCGGGTCTGGACTCTTTAGCCCTTTATTGAGCCCCTCCCCCGCGGCGGGGCGCCGAGCTGTGTGGCACGGTGGTCTCTGCGCAGGTCCTCCGCGACCCGAGGGCCAGGCCCCAGGTACGCGGGCTCCCCGACGGGGGAGGGTCAGTGCCCGCCCGTGCCTGGGAAAGAAAGCTCGGTGGGCTCGCGCTCCGAAGGTACGAGGCGGCTCCAGACCCCAACTCACCCCCTTTCCCCAGCCACGTGGGGTTCTCCTCTACCTCCCGACCCTACCCGGTCTCCCCAAGGCCCAAAGGAAAGGCGGGTGGGAAAGTGCACTTCGGCACGCGCGCTAGAGGGCGCGCCCCTCTCCTGGGGGTCCGGAGGCTCCCGGCGATCCCTGTGCCACAGGAAGGCCATCACCGAAGAGGGGACAGGAGCGTAGGGCCAGCCCCGCCAGGTCCCTCAGGCCACACTCACCTTCCGGCCCATCCGGCCGCTCGTCATCTGGCCCCGCGCTGCCTTCTTCCCCGTCCAACGCCACCTCCTCATCCTCTTCCTCCCCGGAAGCGCCTGACCCCAAGGAAGGCGCGGTGAGGTGGAGTCCCCGCTTCTCGGGCCATGACCCCCCACCGCGCCCCCTCTGGACGCCGGGTCCCCGCGGCCCGCTGTCCCCTCCCATCCCCCGCCCCTCACCCGCCTGGAAGTCGATGGTCCTCAGCATTTCGGCCACGTGCTCCACGCTCACGGTGAACTGCTCCATGCTCTCGTAGCCCGGCTCTGGCCGGCCTGCCAGCTCCACTTTCGACATTGTCCCGACCCTGCGGCGCGGCAGGCGCTCAGCTGGACACGCCCCAGCGCCCGCAACCCCTCCGCCGGAGCCCGGCAGCCCCTTCCCGGCCTTTCCCGCTCCGCCTACTCACTTATTGATCAGCTCCTTGGCCTGCTGCAGGGGAAAAAAAGGAGGGTGAGCGTAAGCACCGTGCCAAGCGCTGGCGAAGTCCCGCTTCCGGGGCCCACAGTCCTGCGGGGTAGGCAGGGATGCTTATCCCAATTCGCTGAGGAGCAAGCGGACTCAGACGAGGGGGACTTGCCCAGAGGCAAAGTGGGGCAAACGGGTGCCAGAGGTAAGACTGGGGCCCAGCCCTCCAGGTGCCCAGGCCCCCGCAGCGAAGCCCCTCGGCGGCCTGCCCCCCTCCCGCGGGGCCCACCTGGAGGTAGAGCGCCATCTGCGGCTCCTCCATGGACTGGATGGCCGACTCCACGAGTTTAGACGAGGCCTCCAGGTGGTCCCCGTACTGGCGGATGAGGCCCCGCACGCGCTGCAGCTTCTGCTCCTGCTCGCGGGCCAGCGCCTGCAGCAGCTCAGCCTTGCGCTCCTCCAGCACCGCGCACAGGGCCTCGAACCTCTGAGTCAGCAACTGCTTCTGCCGCCGGCTGTTGTCCTGAAAGACGGCAGCAAGGCTGAGACGTCCCTCCTGGCCGGGGAAGCACTCCCCACCCACCGAAGGAAAACACGGGGAGGCAAGAAGAAAGGACCCCACATAGTGACAGACCTACAACTGCGGCCAAGGGCAGGGTCTTCTCAGTAATAACCATTACAAGATTTTTAAAAATTGAGATACGATTGACTTTTAACATCATATTAGTTTTGGGTGTACAGTGTAGTGATTCGGTATTTGTGTATCTTGTGAAGGGATCACAGGTCTAGTTCCCATCTGTCACTGTATCTAGTTACAAAGCACAGACAAGTGAAGTGACTGCACCAAAGTCACAGAGCTAGGCAAGGGGCACAGCTGGGACCCAAACCTAGCAGCTTGGTAAGCATATTCCCCACCACTTGTGATTCACACACCAGGAACCCGGAAATTTCCCCTCCCTCCCATGCCAGGCTCACCTCGATGGTCTGGCACACCTCCTCCATCTGAGTGATCACGGCCTGCACGCGGTCGTTGCCCGCCACCAGCATTGCAATGCCATCGCTGAGCTCACTCTGCCGCACACACAGGCCAGCACTTAGAACTGGAGGGCCCTGTCTAGAGCCGTACCCCTCCCCTCCCAGCCAGGGCCGCCCCCTCCACCCCACCATCAGGGCAGCTACTCCAGAGATGTAGATGGCTTGAACCATCCAACAAGTGTGGAAGCACATTTATGGGTTCTGGAAGGAGGCGGAGAGAGGAGGCCCTCCACCACCAAATGAGAAAGGAACAGGCATTTGCCAAACATCCAGGCCTTGGGCTAAGTGCTTTATCTGTAGATTCATGTCTTTCATCAATTCAGAATTATTCTTTGTGATTATCTGTTAGGATACTATTGCCTCTTCTCCATTCTTTTTATTTTCTCCTTCTGTGACTCTGAGGAGGCCTATGCTAGAGCTTCTCATCCTTCTCATCTCCCGGTGCTGCATCCTGGGCTTTTTTTTTTTTTTTTTTTAGGCCTTTCTTCCTCTTCATTAATTCTTCATAGAAATTTCAACAACTATCTGTCCATTTTTTAAGTTTATTTATTTATTTTGAGAAAGACAGAGAGGGAGAGTATCCCAAGCAGGTTCCATGCTGTTAGCATAGAGCCTGATGTGGGGCTCCATCTTATACACCGTGAGATCATGATCTGATATGAAATCAAGAGTCAGACACTTAACAACTGAGCCACCCACATGCCCCTATAGTTTCATTTTTAAAAGCTCTATTTGGTTCTTTGTTAAATCAGCATTTTTGATAATCTATTATTACTTGTTCTTTTTATTCCATTTTTTAATGTTTATTTATTTTTGAGAGAGACAGAGCACAAGCAAGGGAGGAGCTGAGAGAGAGGAAGACACAGAATCCAAAGGAGGCTCCAGGCTCAGATCCATCACAGAGCCGGACGTGAGGCTAGAACCCATGAACTGGGAGATCATGACCTGAGCCAAAGTCAGATGCTTAAATGACTGAGCGAGCCACCCAGGAGCCCCTTTTAATTACATATTTTTTAAAAAACCATTTTATACACAGTGATACTCTATTCTTTAATAATTCCAATATCTGAGGGGCGCCTGGGTGGCTCAGTCCGTTAAGTGTCCGACTCTTGACTTTGGCTCAGGTCATGATTTCACAGTTCGTGGGTTCAAGCCCTGCATTGGGCTCTGCGCTGACAGTGCAAAGCTTGCTTGGAATTCTCTCTCCCTTTCTCTCTGCTCCACCCCTGCTCTCCCTTTCCCTCTCTCAAAATAAATAAGTAAACAAAAAAAATTTTTAAATCCCAATATCTGAATTCCTCAGGGGTCTGAACTATACTTTTTGTTTCTACTGCCTGCACTCATGGGGTACATTTCTTTCTGTATCTTCACTTTTGAATTGATATTTTGTTGTTCTTAATCTAAGGAAAACCCAAGAGCCTAAATTGAGGGTGCTTTCCTCCAGGCAGAATCTGCATTTGCTTTTGTCAAAAGTCAGGTGGGGTCACCTGGGTGGCTCAGTCGGTTAAGCGTCCAACTTCGGCTCAGATCATGATCTCATGGTTCATGGGTTCAAGCCCCACGTCGGGCTCTGTGCTGACAGCTGGCTCAGAGCCTGGAGACTGTTTCAGATTCTGTGTCTCCCTCTCTCTCTGACCCTCCTCTGCTCATGCTGTCTCTCTCTCTCTCAGAAATTAAAAAAAAAAAAAAAAAAGTCGGGTGGCATGACCGACCACCTTAGTTCCTGGGATTCCAGTTTAAGCTGAGTTTTGTGGGGGTCTTCCATTCAGATGTCTACCTTAGAGAGGCCTGGAGACGTAGTCACATCCCAACATCGTCTCATCCCTTCAGCTCAGTAGTGCTGCCAGCATTCATCCTCTGGTAAGTCTGGCCGTTTCTGTGCTTACCACCCAGCGTTCCGTGGTCAGCTCACTGCCACTTCCTCTCCCCACTCCACCTCCGCTTGGAGATTTCCTTTACTATGTGCCCACTGATATAATCTTTAAATCATGTTTTATGTCAGAAAGAGCTGTGTGGTAGTGAGAGGGCCTGGAGAGCATCTAGGCCACCAAACAAGTTGCTCACATCTTCCATGACCTAATTGTGTCCTTACAGCAACTCTCGGAAGCAGGCGTTTTCATCCCATTTTACAAGCAAGGAAAGTCAGGGTCAGAGAGGTCAAGTGACTTATCCAAGGTCACACTGAGTCATGCATAGAGCTGGGACTGTAGCCCTGATCTGCCTGCCTTTTATTTATTTATTTTTTGAGAGAGAGAAAAGAGAGCTTGAGTGCTATGTGAGCACGAAACGGGGGAGAAGCAGGGAGGTGGAGAAAGGGAGGCAGAAAGAGAGAGCAAATCCCAAGCAGCCTTGATGATGCAGGGCTCCATCCCATGACGCTGGGATCATGACCTGAGCCAAAATCAAGAGTCAGATGCCCAACCGACTGAGCCACCCAGGCACCCCCTGATCTGCCTGCCTTTAACACCAAGTGGAGTGACACGCTGAAGTTTGAGATGCTGTCCTGTGTCTGGCCCCACATGCCTGCTCCCTCTGCTTGATACCTTCTGGCGTTTGTAAATGGTGGGCAGTGGGGCCACCTCACAGTCCTTGTGGGCACCGAAGACCTTACAGAGAGAGCAGGTAGGCACTTCACAGCTCAGGCAGTAGATATTGATCTTCTCCTCTTCATGCTCCTCGCACATGAGGTGCTGCTCAGCCTTGGAGTGCAGTGGCCTGGAGGGGAGCGGGCAGGGTGGCGGCAGGGTCAGGGGCCAGGCTGGAGGGAAGTGGGCCCCACAAGTGCAGGCCCCCATGAACACCTTCTCTTCAGCCTTCACCAACCACCAATCACAGCTGGGGCTGGGCAGGTGAGTGACTTCCACGGTGGCCTTCATGTGAGGAATACAGAGAGCTAAGGGGTAGAGGAGGCCTAGATCCAAGAACAGTGTCTGTTCCAGGGGAGCAGGGAAGTCCCACAGGGCAGGAAGCCACAGATGGTTGGCAAGGGCCTTCCTGGTGGACTGCCAGCCCCTCCCCCAGGTGGAAGGGTGCAGGTGAAGCACTGCCCAGGATCCGAGATGCCTCAGCTAGGTGACCTGGGGCAAGTCCCTCCCCCTCCCAGGGTCCAGTCCTCTAATCTCTAAAGGAGCTGATCCTTTCAGCCCTTCCCTTCTGGCTGATGGGTTCCCCGCTCTGTTCTGTGTCCCTGGCCCTACCCCTTGGGGAGACAGGAGGTCTTGACAGCTCACCGGGAAGACTCTTG
The DNA here is from genome assembly GCF_003009895.1 of Hyaena hyaena. Lineage (NCBI taxonomy): Eukaryota > Metazoa > Chordata > Mammalia > Carnivora > Hyaenidae > Hyaena > Hyaena hyaena. The sequence continues at coordinate 107,676 of NW_024080772.1, read as the reverse complement.
TTTGTAAATGTCAATAATGTTCTCCACTAGTAGGTTTCGCTGCAGGCCATAGACGCCATGTCTGTCCAGGACAACCTCATGCCTGCAAGATGGGCAGCGAAAACGGCCTCCAGAAGACACAGTGGTGGAGCCCCGGGATTGCCACAGAGGGTTCGAGGCCTGTAAGGACAAGTAGCATTAAAGGACAGCACAGTGAAGCATGAAGGAATGGGGAGGAGGCAGGAGGAAAGGTTATGGGGGCTGAAATGCAGGAGAATGGTGGAAGGGGAGGCATTTGCTGTTTTCCATGGGGAGGCCCTCCTCCTCTGAGGAGGGTGGGTGGCCATGGAGATCTTCTTTCCACTTTGACTCATAACTGCTTAAGTGTCCCTGCATCCAGAGCCCAACTTTGGTCAAGGCCCAGTCAGGATGGGGTCTCCCTAATGGGGCCCATCTTGCAGGTGTGGGGAGACATTGGGCGTTGGCAGGAAGGTTATGATTGGAAATGGACTCTGTGTGGTACAGCCAATGTCCTCCTGGGCCTCTCAATGGCCACAGCTGGGGGAGATTCTCTGTAACCCTCAGCAGGGAAGCCCAGACAAGTGCTGAACAATGGGGCACATGGGCCACATCATGGTGGGTAATTCTAGGAAACCATTCTAGAGCCTGGGAGCCTGGAGTCCTGCATTCTTGTGCTGCCCGTCATACTGTTCTACTATGTAAATTTGAGCAAGTGTTTGATCTCTGTAAAAGTAAGGACTACACTGAATTATTCCTTCTACAACAAATATTGAGTGTGCCAGGTAACTGCAAGGCTCTGGGGATAAGATGAACAAATGCCACCCTGCCCTAAGGACAAGTAAACTGACTACTACATCCGGCAGGTGGGGTTAAGACAGGAGTTAAGCTCAAAGGGTGAACTTAGAAGAGATGTTCATCACTTATACCTCTTAGAGCACTTGCTCCTTCCCATCCTAAAAGGGAGAGCCCTGCTACGGCCCAGGCTCAGAGCTGAGGGGGTGATCAACTGGCCCAAGCAGAACCAATCAAATTTTCTCTCCAGGAATTTGGAATTGAGACACAGAGGTGGGGATGGCTAGACCACGTACGGATTTGAAACTGAAAGACCTGCTGTGGAGTTGGGCAAAGAGCTGACACTGTGGTCCCCACAATCTTGTGCAAGTGGAAGTGGAAAGCAGGAGAGGTCATCAAGTATGAACAGGAAGGCTGGTCTTCAGAGAAGACCACAAAGAGTCAACTTGTGCACAGCAGCAGAGAGAAAAAACTGGTAGAGACTGCTTGTTTTCCCTCGATATTCACCTACTCTTCTTCAGTAATAGAGCCTCTGAGTTTTTAGCAAGATACATGGAATAAAGACTGTGTCCAGGGCACCTGGGTGGCTCAGTCGGTTAAGCTTCTGACTTCGGCTCAGGTCATGATCTGATGGTTCCTGAGTTCAAGCCCTGCATCAGGCTCACTGTTGTCAGCATAGAGACCACTTTGGATCCTCTATCCCTCTCTCTCTCTGCCTCTCCCCTGCTTACACTCTCTCTGTCTCTCTCAAAAAAAAAAAAAAAAAAAAAGACTATGTGTCCAAGCCTTCCTTCCAGCTGGGTAAGACCAGGTGATTACATTCTGGCCAATGGGATATAGATAGAAATGTTTGATGCAATTTCTAGGAAATATCCTTAATGGGAGGGGCATGCCCTACTCTTCTCCTTCCTGTGGGCTAGAATGAAGATGGAGGAGCTCAAGTTGAAGCAGCCATGTGGAGCCATGAGGTAGGCACATGATGAGAATGGCAACAAGATAAAAGGAGTAAGTCTCTGGACTGCCTACCTATACTTTTGCTTGAGAGAAAGAACACATTTTTAACCATCTTTAAGCCATTATTCTTTTGGGTTTTCTGTCACTTAAGAAGAACTTAGTCCTAGCTGGCTGGAAGACCATGGGCTCCTAGAGAGTAATGAAGAGTCACCTGTGGCTCTGAAAATTCAGAGGTCTTTCCTGCAGGTGCATATGATGAAATTCTCCAAATCCTTATGCTGGACCTCAGCCAGAGGGACCCTGATGTATGCAACAGCATCCAGAATGCAAGAGGGTATCCAAGTCCACAGTCTTATTTGAACCTTTAGAAGCAACAGATATAGGCAAGGCAGGAAATGTGGCCTCTGTGAAGTGGGCAAGTCTATCTTGGCGAGAGTGACTGGCATGTCACAAATATCACATTTGAGGCGAATTTCTTGTGAATCCTAAGAAGTTAACACTTTAGACCATCATAAAGCTAGAACATATTAGTTTGAGATTATCCAAGGCTGTGTTTGTGCCTTTGACTTTCTCAGTAGCTGCAATTGTATAAATACTGCTGAGTTTAGTTTAGGGTATGGATTAAAGTGTAAGATCACTGGGCTTTCGCTTACTTAATACAATTACCTTTCACTATTTAGAACCTAAATGAGTAAGGAGGTGTTGAGAGAATTCTAAGCCTACAAACTCCTGGAGAGATCTTTCTTCTCTTTGATTTGCTGGTAGCTAGCATAAAAAAAGTGCTCAGAAAATGTTTGAATGGCTGGAAAGGGGGCAATATTCCAAAGTCTTAACCCAGAGCACAAACTTCTGAGTTAGCCTCTCCCCTCCACTTCCTCTCTCACAGTCCCCCCTTCCTCTATACTCATTATTTAACATTCAACTCATGTGTTGAGGGCCTGTTATGTGTCAAGTACCATGCTATGGGTTTCCCAGACATTACTGAATTTAACCCTCAAGAATTTCTTGTAAATATGGTGGAGGACATGAACATTAACCCCCTAACTTAGACTACAGGAAATATAGTGACAGTGGCTAACTGGACACATACTTTATGCCAGATTTTTCTCTAAGTCCTTTTATTTGTATTAACTCATTTAAACCTCTTATCAACCCTTGAAATAGGTACTACTATTAGCCCCATTTCAAAGATAGGAAATTGCAGTCCAGAGGTATTAAATAAATTGTACACGGTTATCAGATAATAGGTGGCAGAACCAATATTTGAACTCAGGCACTCTGATCCCAGAGTCCAGCCTAAAAATCAATATATTAGAGGTGCCTGAGTGGCTCAGTCGGTTAAGCGTCCGACTTCTGCTCAGGTCATGATCTCACAGTTTGTGAGTTTGAGCCCCGCGTCGGCTCTGTGCTGACAGCTCAGAGCCTGGAGCCCACTTAGGATTCTGTGTCTCCCCCTCTCTGTCCCTCCCTTGCTCGTGCTCTGTTTCTGTCTCTCAAAATTGAATAAACATTTTAAAAAATCAATATACTACATTGTCAGATGTAGTAGAATTTAGGCCACCTGAAGGATGATGCCCAGAGTAACATTCGCCCCTCTGAATCTCAGGTAAAACAGATTTTAGTAAGAGGCATAAAAGGCCAAACATCTACCCTTCACAAAGAAAAGAAACAACAACGTAAAAGTGAGCTGTGCAACTGTGGATTGATGTTGTTTGAACTGAGGTAAACAAAATATGACCGATCAAACCAAAACCCCTTGTGCCATGAAGCAACGTAAGGATCCAGCTTGCAACCAGGATGACCTGTTTGTCGGTGAAAAGGAAAGGAAATAGTTCAAATCTCAGGGAGACCTTCTGCCATGGATCTCCACATGCCCCCAGGGTAGACAGTTCATCAGATTCTGTGTAAAAAAAATACGGAGGCGACATAACCAAACTGAGACACTCAGCAGCCTGCTAATCCGGGTCATACCCCACTAATCCACCGCAGAAGCCAAAGGACTAAACAGCGATTGCAAGCCAATGGTAACATTCAGCTAGCCAGTTTACACTTATATGGACCGTGGAAGAAAGCCAAGGTAGATGGAGGGTTGACTAAAGAATTTACCCTCGGCCTCAGATAAAACTACTCTGGTTCAAAGAATAGAAAGCAGAAGGGATCCAGCAGGAGATATAAACTGAGATAATAAAAAAAGGAAAAAGAAAGCATGACAAGCAATGAAGATGAAGGATATGCTTTGGAAGAAGGATTGTTCCTAGAAACAGTATTTAAATCTAACATTTAAAAAAATTTAATGTTTATTTTATTTTTGAGAGAGAGACGGAGTGGGGGAGGGGCAGAGAGAGAGGGAGACAGAATCTGGAGCAGGCTCCAGGCTCTGAGCTGTCAGCACAAGGCTGGATGCAGGGCTCGAACTCATGAGCTCTGAGATCATGACCTGAGGCGAAGTTGGATGCCCAACTGACTGAGCCACCCAGGCGCCCCTTCAATCTAACATTAAAAAAAAAAAAAAAAAAAAAAGCCCACAGTCTCTTTGTTTAAAAAAGAGATATAAGTGATCAAAGCTGGAGAAGAGAGGGAGATGGCAGAATTAAGAAATCAAGTAAAACATGTTATCAACGTAGAAACAAAATTCACATTTGACACTACAGCAGGAAATAGAATGTATACACTGACGGAAGTCACATAGATCATAGTGGAAAATAACAGCATAAAAGCAATCAGGACTACATGCTACAATGTGGATCAACCTTGAGGACTTTGTGCCAGCTGAAATTAGTCTGCTGCAAAAGTACAAATACTGTATGGTCCCTCTTATATGAAATACCTGAAATAGTCCAATTCATAAAGATAAAAAGTAGAATGATGGTTACCAGGGGCTGAGGGATGGGCAAGTGGGCAGTTATTATTTAATGGGTACAGAATTTCAGTTTAGAATGATGAAAAGTTCTGGATACATAGCAATGTAATAAAGCTGAACTGCACACTTAAGAATGGTTTAAAATAATTGTAAAGTAAATATTGTTAAGTAAATATTTAAGCTTTAAAAGTGAGTCCTTTCAATGAGAAATAATCAACTATTGCACAGGTGGTACCCGGCTACAGCAAAAATCAAGAAGGTAAAATGAGAGAAAGTCTGGGGAGTCGCTCTCTTTTCCTGACACCCTCCTCAGTTGAAACTTGTCTGTCTTGTGTCCCAAACCTTTTGCAAATGCTGGGTGGCTACTTTGAGAAAGTAATCTGTACTGGATATAAGGATAAAATGGTTACCCCTTGGAGAGCCTGGGTGGTTCAGTTGGTTAAGCAACTGACTCTGATTTCAGCTCAGGTCATGATCTTACAGTTATGAGATGGAGCTTCCCATGGGCTTTGTGCTGAATGTGGAGCCTGCTTGGGAGTCTCTCTCTCTCTCTCTCTCTCTCTGTCTCTCTCTCTCTCTGCCCTTCTTCTGCTCATGCTCTCTCTCAAAATAAATAAACATTAAAAAAACGGTAACCCCGGGGCGCCTGGGTGGCTTAGTCGGTTAAGCATCCGACTTTCGCTTAGGTTTGTGGGTTCAAGCCCCGCGTCGGGCTCTGTGCTGACTGCCAGCTCAGAGCCTGGAACCTGTTTCAGAGTCTGTGTCTCCCTCTCTCTCTGACCCTCCCCTGCTCACACTGTCTCTCTCTCTCTCCTAGAAATAAATAAAAATATTAAAAAATATTAAAAAATAAAAAAAAATTAAAAAAAAACGGTAACCCCTTCTTCATAACATCTCTGCATTTTAACAGAAGGCATTTAATGCAGCACGATATAGGGAAAGTAGCAATGATCTGAAGATCTGGTTTGGGATTTGCCATTTATGACCTTAGGAAAATAACTTCTCTCAGGGCCTCAATTTCCTTAGATCTGAAAAGAGGGATCTGTACTCAGCACTTGCTCCTTACAAGGGCTGATGTTCTCTGAGCAATGAGCATTGAGTGATATAATATGGTAAGAATTTCAGCTACCCTAATTGGATGGGGAAGGGAGCGGGTGGGTTTTATAACAACCTTCCCCTCTCACACCGTGTAGGCCACCATCCCCCTCTGTTTAACTTCGAGTCGTGTGATTCAGTATCTCACTTGTTTGTGCCTCCCCCAGCTGGCCCTGGAGCACCTCTTCCTGCCTGATATAAGAAGTGCCTGAAATTCCATCTCTGAAATACTGCTAGTGTGTTTGTTTTACATTTTTAAAAGAAGGGTTTCCTTTTTTTTTTTAAAGTATTTTTTAGCTTATTTACTTACTTTTAGAGAGATAGGGCACACAAGTGGGGAAGGGGCAGAGAGAGAAAGAATCCCAAGCAGGCTCCACACTGCCAGCACAGAGCCCAATGCAGGGCTCAAACCTGCGAACCATGAGATTATGACCTGAGCAGGTCAAGAGCTGAATGCTTAATCGACTGAGCTACCACGGTACCCCTAAAAAGACTTTAATTTTAAAGTAATCTCCACATCCCACATGGGTTGAACTCACAACCCCAAGATTGTGAGTGCAGCCTACCTAAAAAAAAAAAAAAAAAGTCACACAATCTACTGAATGAGCCAGCTAGGTGCCCTTAGATCTACTGTGTTTAGATGGATTTATACGTTCTATCATTTGTCTTATCTACGAGATTTGAATTTTATATAATGCATCTGTATTGTTTCTGTAATCATAATAAACAAAATTTCTTTTTTTGTATAGGAAACGTGCTGGTTATTTGACAGCAGAGGAGCAATTAAATGAGTTATAATGAAATTATTATGTAATTATCTTAGAGTTCTTTGTAACATGGATACAAAGAGTAGAGATACTCATGTTATAATTTTATTTTATCATTTTTAATGTTTACTTATTTTTGAGAGAAAGAAAGAGTGTGAGCAGTGGAGGGCCAGAGAGACAGGGAGACAGAGGATCTGGAGCAGGCTCTGTGGTGACAGCACAGAGCCCAGTGCGGGGCTTGAACCCACAAGCTGTGAGATCATGACCTGAGCAGAAACCAAGAGTTGGAAGCTTAACCAACTGAGCCACCGAGGCGCCCCTGATGTTATGATTTTAGATGAAAAAAGCAAGACATAAGTCAACATAGACAGTAGGTTCCCAATTTAGGAATGGGTGATGGGATTCACAGATAATTTAAAATTTTTCTTTGTAGTCACCTACATTTCCCAAATTTCTATAGACTCTGAATTACTTTTAAAATGCATAAATATAAGAGTTAAATGTTTTTTACAGTAACTGTCATTGACTGATAGAATTGTGGATTGTTCATCTCTCTCTCTCTTTTTTTTTTAATAATTTTCAAATTTTGTACCAACATTTTGGAGTCTGGAAAAAAAACTTTACTTTTTAAAATTGCAGTGCTCAGTCCTGACATAAATTGAGAGAGGGCGCTAGAGTGCCATAAATGCCAAGAAGATAAAACTAAAGAACTTTGTTGGTTCAGGGGAGGGGATGTTTAAGAAGATACCATTTGAAGACAAGGTAGACAGGTAGCAGGTGGTTAGGTAGGAAAGAGTTTTAAGAGGCCAGAGGGACTATAGGATTTTAGGTTATAAATAGGGGAGTCATGGGGGGAGGCTAGAAAGGTGAGTTTTACCATGAAGAGCTTTAAAATTTTTATTTTTTAAAAATTGTGGTAAAATCACAGAGGGCTTTGAATTTAAGGGTAAGGATCTGAACTTAATTTTGTAGACAAGATTTCTGAACTAGGGGAGAAAATAAGAGTGAATATTAATCTCATAGGTAATTTTGGATAGATGGGAGGGAAGAGAGAGGTTAAAGGCACAGATCAACTGGGAAGCAAGTGTAGTAGTCCGAGCAAGTCACAAGCCTGCCCTCAGGTGTTGACAGCAATCTTGGACAGACAGGGATGCCAGAGGTGGAATCAGTAGGATGGGCCAATCACTTAAACGTGGGCGGGTTGTGGGGAGAGGAGAAAGTCAAAGACTATTCTGGCATTTCAAGCCTGGATGCTTGGGAAGATGCTGGTGCCTGTAATGCAGAAGTATTTAACCTGGGGACCACAGCCCCTAAAAGATCCATGACCAGAATTCTGTGAACTCAGATGGGGAAAAATCACACTTTTATTTTCATTAAATAGCAGAAATTGGACATTTCCCTCAGTTACACACGTAGGCAACAAACCACAATTTTAGAGTACTTTGCCACCAACAAAAAGCACAGGTATTTTCACATCACATTATTGTTGTTGATCAAATATCCAAAAATAATTTATGCTTATCACTACTTCTAAACTATAGTAGTTACTAGGTCCACTGCTTGGTCTCATTACTTAATGTGTTAATCAAGAAGTGCATACATTACTCTATCAACCATGTTCTTCTTTCTTTCTTTTCTTTTTCTTCTTTCTTTCCTTTCTTTCTTTCTTTCTTTTCTTTCTTTCTTTCTTTCTTTCTCTCTTTCTTTCTTTCTTTCTTTTCTTTCTTTTTTTCTTTCTTTCCTTCCTTCCTTCCTTCCTTTACTTTTTCTTTCTTTCTTTCTTTGAGAGAGACAGAGATCTGTCAAACATGTTCTAATTACTTTGGCAATTATATTCCAGTGTTTCTCAAGCTTTTATTTCATGACTGCTCCTTCCATGAAACTTTTAAGACATTTTTGTGCCCCTAATATCCATCCCTTCCCCATTAAATTTTAGTACCAAAAATCTACAAAAGTGGAATTCATAGAAGCAGAAAGTAGAAAGGTGGTGGAAATGAGGAGATGCTGGTCAAAGGGCACAAGCATTCAATTCTAAGATAAATTGGTTCTGGGGAGCTGACGTCCCACATGGTGACTGTAGTTAGTCATATATTTTATACTTGGCAATTGCTATGAGAGTAGCGCACAATGGTAACCATGTGCGATGATGGATGTGTTAACTAGCTTGATTGTGGTAATCATTTGGCAGTATCAAATCATCATGCTATATGCCTTAAATATGTCTAATCTTTGTCAATTATATCTCACTGAGGCTGGGGGAAAAGTTTTACATGGAAACAAAATTAAATTAAAATTTAAAAATAAAATCACAAGGGACGCCTGGGTGGTTCAGTTGGTTAAGCGTCCGACTTCGGCTCAAGTCATGATCTCATGGTTCATGGGTTCGAGCCCCATGCTGGGCTCTGTGCTGATGGCTAGCTCAGAGCCTGGAGTTGGCTTCGGATTCTGTATCTCCCTCTCTCTCTGACCCTCCCCTGCTCACGCTCTCTCTCTGTCTCTGTCTGTCTGTCTCTCTCTCTCTCTCTCAGAAATAAAACATTAACATTTTTTAAGTAAATAAAATAAAATCATAATAAAAAAATTTTTTAATACCACAGGTATTCTTGGGACAATACCACCCCTGTTGAGAATGTATGAGAATGCATGCTGTTGTAATTTTCTTTTTTTTTTTTTTAAATATTTTTTTATTTATTTCTAGGAGAGAGAGAGAGAGACAGCGTGAGCAGGGGAGGGTCAGAGAGAGAGGGAGACACAGACTCTGAAATTGGCTCCAGGCTCCGAGCTGGCAGTCAGCACAGAGCCCGACGCGGGGCTCAAACCCACGAACTGCGAGATCATGACCTAAGCGAAAGTCGGACGCTTAACCGACTAAGCCACTCAGGCGCCCCTGTAATTTTCTTTATAATCAAATGTAGTAGTACATTTTATGCATTTAAAAACATTTTTCTGGGACACCTGGGTGGCTCAGTTGGTTAAGCATCCGACTCTTGATTTCGGCTCAGGTCATGATCTGACAGTTCTGTTCGTGAGATGAAGCCTCCTTTGGATTCTCTCTTTCCCTCTCTCTCAGCTCCTTCCCTGCTCTCATGCTCTTGCAATAGAAGAAATATATACATTAAAATGTAAATAAAAATAATTTTCCTACATAAATCACACACATTGCTCTTAGAGCCCACAGGCTTCACAAACTGACAAAGGGGTCCATGGTCCAAAAAGAGATTACTTCCTGCCCTGATTATAAGTCCACCATGGTCTCATGACAGAGAGGAATTTTATACACTAAGGTGTAGATGGCAACTTTCTTAATATATTTCCATAGCTGACAGTCTCTACATTGGACTAAAGATCTCTCAGCTGACTAATATCCAATTAGCAAAATCCTATCTTCTGTTTCTGTTTATCTTTGTATTTCAAGACTAAGAAATAACACTGTATGTTAACTAAGTGGAATTAAAAAAAAAAACACTAAAAAAAGATACAAGTTTTTGTAAGCAATTGTTGTAGAAGCATATGGGAATAGGCCTGTTCCTAACTCGATAAAACTAAACTGTATATAATGCATCTTTGAATGAATATCTTCTTTAAGATATAAGCTTTTGTAAACAATTGTGTAGAAGCATATGGCAATAGACCTGTACTTAAAAAAAAAAAAAGACTAAAAATATAACTGAAAATAACTGACAGGCTCTATTATACACTTAAATGTCTTTGTTCTTTCCTTAAATCTTACATTTACACAAGAAGGCCAGCCCCATAAAGCAAAATTTCATATGCCAAAGAGATGATGTGTAGAGAAAATTCTATCACTCTAGGAAACAGAAGACCTACATTTATGTCCCTACTCTGTCCCTTTGTAAGACTGTAACCTGTTTCTTGTGTTCTCCCTGTAAAATGGAACTAACATCCATTCTATCTAACTCTAATGGAATCATGCATGTGAAGGTATTCTATAAATTATAGAGCATTTCACAAAGAGCGGTTAAGAATCCTAAAAGTATATGACCACACAGAACTACAGATCATGAAACAACTGTTCCTTCTTCACTGTGGAGGGTAAAATGGAAAGCAATAAATAAATGGAATGTAATTCGAGGTTATGTTCCAGGCTTTTGTGTGGTTATACATGCCACGACCTGTCTGTCTTTTAGGCCATATGGTGCTTCCTTTCTTTCTAATATTCCATAGCATCTAATAGAAATGTTCTGCCTAGAAAGATGCTCTGTGAGTTCAAGAGGGGTTGCTGGAGGCTATTTTCCCCCAAAACGGTGACCTAGTCAATGATGAAAAGTGGACCATACAGGTCCCTTGAGCCACACCTTCACAATACACTGGAGAAATCATGGCAAAATGGTAGACTGAAGACCAGACACTTGGAGAATGTTGAAGAGCTTTAGAAGAATCCAGATATTGGCCACCAGTGGGTGGGAGAGGGATTCTGAGTGGAGGGTTAGCTTTGCCTGACAGAACCCAGCAAAGAGCCTGGCATAAGGGGTCTGTGGCAGGAGACTGGCTGGAAGGAAGAGCGAAAAGCAGAAGAGCGGTTCAAGCCAGGACACTGGTAAGAGAATAGAAAACACTTTAAAAATGTATATCCAGGGGCACCTGGGTGGCTTAGTCGGTTGAGCGTCCGACTTTCGCTTAGGTCATGATCTCACGGTTCGTGGGTTTGAGCCCCATGTCGGGCTCTTTGCTGACTGCCAGCTCAGAGCCTGGAGCCTGTTTCAGTCTGTGACTCCCTCTCTCTCTGACCCTCCCCTGCTCACGCTGTCTCTCTCCTAGAAATAAATAAAACATTAAAAAAAATTAAAAAAAAATAAATAAATAAAATAAAAATAAAAATGTATATCCATTGGGGGCGCCTAGGTGGCTCAATTGGTTAAGCATCCAACTTCAGCTCAAGTCATGATCTCACAGTATGGGAGTTTGAGCCCCGCGTTGGGCTCTGTTCTGACAGCTTGGAGCCTGGAGCCTGCTTCAGATTCTGTGTCTCATTCTCTCTCTGCCCCTCCCCCACTTGTGCTCTGTCTCTCAAAAATAAATAAATGTAAAACAAATTTTTTTTTAATGTAAATCCGGGGCACCTGGGTGGCTCAGTCGGTTAAGTGTCCGACTTCAGCTCAGGTCATGATCTCATGGTTCGTGGGTTTGAGCCCCACATCAGGCTCTGTGCTGACAGCTTAAAGCTTGGAGGGGGCGCCTGGATGGCTTAGTCGGTTAAGCGTCTGACTTTTGCTTAGGTCACGATCTTGCGGTTCGTGGGTTCGAGCCCCACGTCGGGCTCTGTGCTGACTGCCAGCTCAGAGCCTGAAGCTTATTTCAGAGTCTGTGTCTCCCTCTCTCTCTGACCCTCCCCTGCTCACGCTGTCTCTCTCTCTCTCCCAGAAATAAATAAAAATTTTAAAAAATATTTTTAAAAAAGCTTGGAGCCTGCTTCAGATTCTGTCTCTGGCTTTCTCTGCCCTTCCCCCACTTGTGCTCTGCCTCTCTGTCTCTAAAATAAATAAACATTAAGAAAAAATTTTTAAAATAATAAAAATAATCTTAAAAATAATAAAAATGTAAATCCATTGTTAAGATTGCCTGAATTTGTGAAATCAGATTGTTAGAATTACAAGGATGTTAAAGATCAGTTTAGGAGCGCCTGGGTGGCTCAGTCAGTTAAGCATCTGACTTCAGCTAAGTTCATGATCTCATGGTTTGTGAGTGCAAGCCCCACATCAGGCTCTCTGCTGTCAGCGCAGAGCCTGCTCTAGATCCTTTGTGTCACTCTCTCAATAGTAAAATGAACATTAAAAAAAGAAAGAAAGATCAGTTTAAAGCATCCTATTAACCCATATATGTGTAAACAGTTTTGAAGAAGTAAACTAGCCTGACTGACATCACATGGCAAATCAAGAAAGAAGCTGGTGGGACTAGAACTCAGGAGCCGAGTCTCGGTCTATGTTTTTGTTCTCCACTAACCCAGTTTCTTCCGTCAAGTAAACAAGATGCATGACACCGCTACAAGTAAGTGCCGTTCACAAACTTGCAGTGAACCAATTTCTCAAAAAGGAGACCCATCCATGGTTGGGCTGGGGAGGCCCCTCAGGAGCAGGGGAAGTGGTGGAGGAGGCAGACCAGTCCTTGACAGCAGGTCCTCACAATGAACCGATAATGAACTGGCTTTCTAGGTGGAGTGAACAGCGGCCATCTCTTTCCTGTGTTGCCCTTCATTAGAGAAGGCAGCCCTATTCTTCATGTTCCCATTTCTGCAAATCTCTCCCTAAATGGACACCCTCCAGAAAAGCTGTTCCTCAACAACCTTCTGGTTGTCTGTTAAATTACAACAGGTTGCAGCTCATAAACAAGTGCCCACAGTGAAGTGGGGGCAGGTACAAAAATAAACTGAAGGCTTGCTTAAAGGAGTTTAGGAGTGACTAGAGTTTACAAATACAGAAACGCATGGGAAGATGTTTGTGTCGAATTCCCACACCAACAGCTTTCCTCTAGTCAAAGTGCTTGGTAGCTGAGTGGGTGCAAGTGTGGAGAACGAGAGAGGGAGAAATTAGAGGGGGTTAATGTGGTATTTCGGTGTCTCTTCCCTTTAAAGTCAGGGTGAAGGAGAGATGTATTACAGCTCTAAAGAAAACTAGTTAAATTGTGATGCAACTGTGTAAAGATATGCATGGCAACAGGGGCTAGAAAGTAATATGCAAATGGGAAAATTACTGGGCTGGGAGACATAGGATTATGGAAGACTTTCTCCCAAACCCTTACTACTGTTCAACATTTTCAATGACATGTTTTAACTTTTCAAATTTGCTTCCTGGCTCTCTAGTTAACCTGATGTTATAAAGTCACAATTCACTAAATTCTTTTTTTTTATTTAAACATTTTTAAGTAACCTCTGCCCAATGTGCTGCTCAAATTTATGACACTGAGATCAGGAATTGCACGCTCCACAGACTGAGCCAGCCAGGTGTGCCCCAGTTCCCTGAAATTCTTTTCTGCTGTTCATCACAGCAGTTGTTAAGACAGCAAAACACTGGGGGTGCCTGGGTGGCTCAGTTGGTTAAGCGTCTGACTTCAGCTCAGGTCATGATCTCAGGATTCATGGGTTTGAGCCCCGCGAGGGGCTCTGTGCTGACAGCTCAGAGCCTGGAGCCTGTTTCAGATTCTGTGTCTCCCTCTGTCTCTGACCCTCCCATGCTCATGCTGTCTGTCTCTCTCAGAAATAAATAAAACATTAAAAAAAAAAAAAAAAGACAGCAAAACACTGGACACTATCTAAATGTTTTAGAGGACTGATGAAACTGGTCCAGTCAGGACAACAGAGCACTATTTAGCCACTTTAAAATGAAGATGTCTATCTAAGTGTGTGGAGATGGAACAGCCGCCCAGAGAGAGTAAATGAACAAACGTAGGACAATGAGTCTAAACACACACACACACACACACACACACACACACACACACACACACACTCAAATGCTGCTATCCATGAAAAATTTCTGGAAGGATGCCCAAGAAAGGTGGAAATGGCTACCTCCATTTGGAGAAGGGAACTAAGGGACTAAGGGCCTGGGGTGGTCACTTTTCATGATACAAACTCCTAAACTAGTTGAAATAAAAGTGTGTGTGTGTGTGTGTGTGTGTGTGTGTGTGGAGAGAGAGAGAGAGAGAGAGAGAGAGAGAGAGAGGTATAACTTTTGTAAGTTCTATTAACTTTCTAGGCAATGTTCTCAGGGTATTCTTCTAAGTGGTTTTAAGACAGAATTACCAAAAGTCCTAAGCTTGTTCCCATACTTAGAAAACAGACAATCTGATTATGCCTACAGTTGTCAAAATGTGGAGGCGATGTGCGAAAAAACTAAATATGCTCATCTTTCAGAGGGAGATCTACTGAGATGTATATACAGAAGTGCAGCCAAGGAACTGGGTCAGCCTCCCACCAGGCTGGAAATAAAGCAGAGCAAGGAAATGAGCTGTTCACTCTTCTTGGTGGTGAAGGGGGGCAGTGCTCAGGGGTGCTCTGCACTTTAAAAAGAGACACATCAGTCCAGATCCACAGAACCACCCCAAAGCTCTGGGAATCATGTTGTTTCCTAAATATTCTGCATCAAGTTTGACCCAGCCTCTGTTCTCTCTGGGCCCAATCAGTATTCCAGAGCTTCAAGGAACCAAAACAATATTCCTGGGTACAGAGCACTGACTTGAACAAGAAAGGTCACTTAAACATCATCTAGCCTCCATATAGGGAACTTGTCTCTGGGTCCCTCTGCCTGATGGTACTATATGCCTGCACTTTAATAATCTGACCTTTTTTTTTTTACAGGACAGGTTACCTTCACTTACAAAATTTCTCTTTGTTTTCATGTATCTCAAGATTTAATAGGAAAGATATTTCACTACAAATTCATGAGACAGGATGGCAAAATCTTGTTGCCGTTCCCTCCTAGGCATCTCAGCCTGGAGGGTGTTCAGAAAGGTACTCGGACCAAGGGGAAAACCAAGATGGTGGGCAAGGTGAAGCCTCTAGTCCATGAAACCTGTTCCAGATTCTGTGTCTCTGTCTCTCTCTGACCCTCCCCTGCTCACACTGTCTCTCTCTCTCAGAAATAAATTTTTGAAAAACGTTTAAAATTAAGAAAAAAAAAAGCATTTGTGTTCAACACATTTCTTCCTGAATTCTGATATGGTTGAAGAATATGTGTTCACGATGTTCCTTCTTACTGCCATGCCTACTAAGCTAGCCAGCTCTGGTCTATTCAGAGATTTTACTTCACTTGCAAGGTGTGTGTGCGTGCATGCGCGCACACACACATGCATGTATGAGCACGCAACTTTTCCCTTAATGATCTCTGATCTTTGTTCCAGTGGCACAGGGCACTAAAGAAAACCTGTTTATAAACGATTTTGGTATATGATGCTTTTCTTTTTGAAACCAGCAGCTAAAATGACACCTGTGAATTCGATTAGTTATGTACACTTTGCCCTGAGACCTCACATACACCAAAGCTGGCTGCATTTCTCTGCATTCTCTCTGCTTAAGTGACCACAATCCTTTCTAACCAGCAGGCCCTTTTTATTCACCAATCTGGAGTGGGGCATTGGTGTGAACTTTTAGTTGGGGAGGATTCCGAATCTCCTGCCCACGTCCAACTCTCCCCCACAAGATGGATGTGTTGACCGTTGCCTCGAATACAAATAGTTTCATCATGGGCTTTTCTCACAGGGCTTGTTTTTTAATGTTTCACTATCTCATTGATACTTTCTCCAAATCTTCCATGCCATTCTCAAAGTCTGAAACTCCAAACTGGAGTGCAGCCTCCAGCACAGACTGTTCACAGCCTGGTGTGGGATCACCTCCCTCCGCTCTGTAGCTTCTATGGGGGTCTTCTCCCCTCTGCAGATGCCAGCATTCCGCCACTGCCTGTGCCAGCCTGCAGAGCCTGCTGACTCATGCTTATGTTGTGATCTGCTAGGACCCTGAATCTTCTGCTCCTCCATCAGGACAGCCACCACCCACTTCATGGAGCACTCTGCCCATCCCGTTCCGGGGTCTTCGCTCTGACCTGATAACAAGCCTCCCGCAAATCTGCTCTGCTTCCCCTGGCCCCGCCCCCCCCCCCCCCCCCCCCCCCTCCCCCCCCCCCCCCCCTGCATCTGCCTCACCCGGAAGACGCCCTTGGCACCTTTGCGGCACAGGTTGTGCGGGCAGGGCAGGATCACCACCGGTTTGGAGAACATCTCCAGGCAGATGGGACAAATGAGCTGCTTCTCCAGGTTGTCCATGCTGTGTGCATCCCCTNCTTCATGGAGCACTCTGCCCATCCCGTTCCGGGGTCTTCGCTCTGACCTGATAACAAGCCTCCCGCAAATCTGCTCTGCTTCCCCTGGCCCCGCCCTCCCCAAGCCCCCCCCCCCCCCCCCCCCACAGCCCCCTGCATGTGGCTCACCTGGAAGACGTCGTTGGCACACTTGCGGCACAGGTTGTGCTGGCAGGGCAGGATCACCACCGGTTTGGAGAACATCTCCAGGCAGATGGGACAAATGAGCTGCTTCTCCAGGTTGTCCATGCTGTGTGCATCCCCTAGCAGCGGCTTGAAACCCACTGTGAAGTTCATCCCCTCAGCGATCGTGCCTGCCCTGGCCTCGGCCTTGGTCCTGGCCTTCCCTCACTGCCTCTGGACCCTTCCTCGTTTAGACGGTCCACGGATTCTTGTTCCCTTCTACTGCTCACTCTTGAAATAGCTCTGCTATCTCTTCTGTCCCCTCCTCCAACAATTCACCTTGTCCTCAGATAGCTGTTTTCAGACACTTCTCTGTCCCTCTGTATTCTTTGCTCTGTAACTCAGCCAGGCACATGTAGCTTTATCTATCTTTCCCTCCCTGAGTGACTCTGTCCCTGGAAATTTCTCCTTTTGTTCCCCAAATGACTCTTGTTCACTCTATGGGCAGCACTGTTTGTCCCTCTCTTCCCAGAGAGGAGATTAATTTTAACATGGGGGTAGGGAACAAGGGGCATCTGCATGACATTCCAACTCCCAATTTAGCTCATGTAAGGCGAGCCACAGCTGTCACCAAGTGAGTGACCCTGACTCACTCGGGAATGGGTGACTCCCTTAAGCCAGAGCAGGGATGAGTTTCACTGTTTATGGTGAAAGGTAGACCTGCAAAGGTGTCAGGCTCTCACACTCAGAAGGCTCCTATGAGCCCCTGCCACCCCCCACCCCCACCCCGTGCTCTGGCTTAGGCTCTTCTTCCACAGCAGTGATACACAATCTAAGCTGGCCTGGATGAGGGGGACCATGCATGGCTCAGGGTGGCAGGAAAGATGTCGCCAGACCTACAGTCAGTGAAAGTTTCTGCCTCCAAGGCATAGCCAGTGACCTTTACCTTCTTCGGCTGAACCCTATAATTCAGAACAGGGGCATCAGAAACTAGAGAGAAAGGCTCTGGTCCAACACTTCTGGTCCATTGTTGTTCTTGCCCAGAACCTTCTTACACCACCCTAGGAAAAAAAGCTAAGAAGGCTAGAGCTGACAGTCGCACCAGGGCCTGGAACGACCTCATGAGCATGCCTCTGAGAAAGTGTGGGAATTTGGTCCATGAACACATCACTGGAGCCACTCCAAGGACTTTAAATTTGTTAGGAAATCGAGAGAAGTTGAGCTGAGCAGAAGGGACCTGAGTGCCAGGAACCTATTTTGGGTACCAGGGGAATTGGTCTCCGGGGAAATTTTAGAGCACTGACAAAATCATAATCACAAGGCTCCGGGAAGTCTCTGCCCCAACTCCACAGTTGTCCTGGCCTCCTCCTCTCCAAGGCAGGCTGGTCTCAGATGTGAGCACTAGCCCTCTGTTTTTTTCTCCCCAGGCCTTTTTCTCTATCCCAGGCACAATTAGTCTTTCTTGGGCCCAACAGATGGACTGGGATTGGACAAAAGCTCTTTTATTTACTGACATTCTTTAGCCCTTCTCCCAGTCAGGAGAGAGGTTTGAGGAGTTACGGGGCTCTGACCTTGAGTGAACAGGAAAATAAATGGTGTGGAGAGGATACCAAACAGGCAGTGTGAAGAGGCATGAGTGGTAAAAAGGGTCTGGAAAAGTATAATCTCCCTATCACATGTTTCACGCCCCTGTTTTAAGCACAAAATATATGATGGTCAGTCTGCATAAGACATGGTAAAAAGGATGAAGGCAAGCAGGCACGGATATGTGAACTTCAGCTAATGCTAAGGGGTGCTGTGCTGTGGTGCAGTCCAGGGAGAATCCAAAGGTGGGAGAACTACCCTTATATCTCAAAAGCATCCATACTTTGCAGGGTTGACTCATGGTGGCATAGAATAAGGCTGACACGGTCAAGTGCATGGACACCAGAAGAAGGTGAGACCAGCCCTAGAAAGGTGTGCTGGCATAGGAATGAGACTGATGCTTAGAGTTCTTGGTGCAGAGGTGCAACAAAGGAGGTTAGCTGCTCTAGTAGCTCCGGGAAAGGATCCACCCTGCTCAGTTATCAGGACCTTGGTGGAGATATCACAAGTGACTCAGGGACCCTACCAGCTGAAATTGGCTCAAATCCCAAGGAAGGCACAGGAAAAAGAATGCTGGAGAAAAGTCTGTCACCACTGCCTGAGACCTCATAAGGGTAGGGATGGGAGGGCTCCTCTCTAAACTGGTTAAAATTGGAACTGGACCTGAAAAGAAGAGTGGCTGGGTGACCCTGTATTGCCAGAGTCAGTGATACCATCAAGGTCAGAGGCGGCATCCTCACTGGGATGGATGCCATCAATGCTTCTGAAGTTGGGATTCTTATAAGAAGAGGGGCAAATCAGGGTCAATGTCAGGACAGGGCTACTTGCTCCTCTCCTCAGCGTTATCAAGTGGACTGGGTGGCAGAAGGCACCTGGGGGCAAAAGAAGTCGGCGTCTTACTAACAAGAAAGAATGACGATCCAGAATTTAAAGCAATTTCTCTGTGGATAAAGATATAAACATCTGAAATCCACAGTGTAAAATATAAACTTTCTACTAATGACTCATCAGAAATTAGTCTATGTTCTTTTCTTATACCTTGATTTTGGCTGCATTTTAGTTTTTATATATACCTCATTTCTCTTCATCTTTTAGGCATAATATTCATTATTATCTTCCTCTCTTCTAAAATTTCTTTTGTTTCCTATGGTGGAATTTGAAAAACACATATATCAATATTTAATAACAAGTTTTAGTCCAGGGGTGAGAAAAGCATCCCTTTGCAGTTACTCATCAGCATCACTAGGTGGCACTACAGTGAACTTCAATCAAGCCACATTTCAAAGTTTAACTGCTTAGGGCCGGGATAATCTGACACTTCATCTTCCTTTGGAGTAAAGGCAGTAGACTTCATCCACTAGCTTGTCTTCAACAACTGCCTTTTCTAGGCACTCTCCCATCCATTCCTTACCCTAACTCCCCCCGAGTCCCAGTTCCTTAGCTTAACAGTCATGAGAGGCCAATATTACATTCAAACTCTCAATTGGTGGCAAAAACCCTTCAGAAACTGGGTGTATCCCCTTCTCTTCCTTCACTTTGCCTCAATGTTGACTTGAGTCTCCAATATTATGGGTTCACGGCTTCACTCCCAGCTAGTCTTTCATTCCTAATCCAGTTCTTACCTCAAGCCCTGTCTATGGTCCTCACCTGACCTGGGAGGCTGATTCTGGACATTCTGCTGATATTTTCTAGCAATGTCCTCAGACGGTGGCTTAAGTGTTCCACAGCAAAAGCAGCAACAGCAGCAGCAGCAGCAGCAGGTGAGCAGAGCACACAGGAGGACTAGTGTCTGAAAGGTAGGAAAGAATGGCCTTGACCCAGCAGTTCTAGATTTTCATTCCAGCTCCCCTCCCTGAATCCCCCCAGCACCCAGAAAATGAGACAGCAGAAGCATTTGCCCTAGGAGAGGAGGCTCAGCTCTTCAAGAAGAGGAGGGTCACCCCTCCTTCCTTATTCTTAAAGGACTAGGAGGAATTGTATACCTTGAACCAACAACTATTCAGTATGAAATAGTAAGTGACGCCTTCTTCGCCAAAGTGCTCATATATGTATATTCCCAGAGAGCCATGCCGGTCGTAGATTTTCCGCTTCTTGGGGTCACTCAGTATGGAGTGGGCTGTGTTGATTTCTTTGAATATTTCTGTTGCTTGAGCGTCCCCTGGATTCTTGTCTGGATGATACTTCAAGGCCAGTTTCCTAGTCAGGCAATACCCAAAAGAAGGGTGGGGAGAGGATGGCTGGGGAATGGCTGGGGAGGGAGGGTAGGATGAATGACAGGGATAGGTCTCTGGATGTGAAGAAAGAATGCATGATATGTGATGCCAAGGATGGAGGCAAGCAGCCCAGGTCTAAATTCAGTCCCATGCCACAGTGAAATGGATGATGGCTCCGTGTGACCCAAAGTGAGGGCTCGAGGATTTAAAAATGGGTCAGAAAGCAAGGTAGAAAGAGAAAGGTTTAAGGGGGAAATCCCAGGGTAAGAGGTAAGTGTAAGGGTAAGAAGCTGAAGTCTAAACCTGTAGGCCTTTTTGATGTCTTCTGGTGAGGCGCCCTTCTTAAGCTCCAGCATCGCATAGTGGGTGGTGCCACTTTTGGACAGCCGGTGGGCCGCTTCATCCAGATGGGCCATGATCTGGGTCAGAGGAGAAGCATTTGTGAGAACTTCCACAGGTGAGGCCTCAGAGAAGTGAGACTCCCAGCGACAGGAAACCCATCGCCTTCATTGGCCAGTCAAGTAAAATGACTCCAAAGAGACAAGTATAAGACAACAGTGAGTGGGCTCTGTGACCAGCAGGAGAGCGCAGGTGACCAGAAAGGACAGCCAAATTCAAATTTTGAAGAGGAAATGTCTCCTCACATTTCCCAGCATCCTTCAGCCACACAGCCCTCCAGACACACCCCGCCTCGTAAGCAAGGGGAGGCCCAAACCATGGGAAGAAGTGGATTTTGTCCAGAAGGACTGGCACCTGAAGCAAACGGCCTGACCCAGCTCACTGGGGCAGCCCAGTCCTCGTGCAGGCGGTGTCAGGGATCGGGGAGATGCATAGTTCCCAAGACAGAAACAATCCAGACCAAATCCTGAGCCACCTGAGAAGTCAGGTGTCCCGAAAGCCAGGCCCAAGGATGCTGCTGCGGCTAGGCCAGAGACCTTCTTCTCCCTAGCCTCACCTCTCAACCCTCAGAGGCAGGGCAGCGGGGACAGCACTGGGGGGGAGGGGAGGTGACTCCAGGGATGAAGCCCCAAGCGAAAGGGGGAGCTGTGGCAGCAACCAGCCAGGGGCCAGGGAGCAGGGCCCCGGAGGGTGGGAGAGCGCCCAGGCCGGAATGTTCTGGTTCCCAGGTGGCCTCTGGCTGTGTGTGGACTCCCCGCCCGGCCTGGCGCTCTACTTCTACCTTAGGGTCGCTCTCTTCAGCTGGGGAGGCCTCGCACAACCTCCATCCGGGTGTGAAACTTCACACCGCAGAGATCCAGTGCGCAACTGCGCTTGTGCGCGACGCCAACCTTCCGGGTCGCTTTTTGGCGCCGCCGGAATGTCTGGAAGGCGAGGCTACGCGGACGCTGGGACTTATTTCACTCAGGGGAAGCCTGGGCGGAGGGATCAGCCCTCTTGCCGCGCGACCCCTCCAGCTCTTCCGGTGCCTCCAGCTCTTCCGGTGGGCGTGGCCTCCAGTGCCACCTCTACTCTCGTGGACGGGGATCGCCAGTCCTCGTCCCGCGCGCAGTGCTCATCGACTCACTTAAAAAAGGATGTTGGTGGGGCGCCTGGGTGGCTTAGTCGGTTAAGCATCCGACTTTCGCTTAGGTCATGATCTCGCGGTTCNGGGTTCGAGCCCCGCGTCGGGCTCTGTGCTGACTGCCAGCTCAGAGCCTGGAGCCTGTTTCAGTCTGTGACTCCCTCTCTCTCTGACCCTCCCCTGCTCACGCTGTCTCTCTCTCTCTGCTAGAAATAAATAAAATATTAAAAAAAAAAAAAAAAGGATGTTGGGTTTGCCCGCCGTGGCTATGTAAGAGGTACGGCTCTTGCAGGAGCCTTTCTCAAGAAGTGTATTACCTTCCGAGTCTTCTTTTCAGAATTGAGGCCTCCACTTCGTCCTTTCTTTCCCTTCTACCTGGAAACGCCTACACATCCTTTAAGACCCACCTTGAAGGTCAGTATTCCTGGGAATCCTTCCTTCATTTCCCTAGTTGTTCCCACCTTGCTCTGTCAAAGCATTTATCTTATTATATTGTAATTACTAGCTTGCACGTTCCCTTTAAATGATAGCTTGAACGTTTCCAAAAGTCACTACTGTTCTTCAAAAGCTTCATTTAAATACGATTATATCATGAGGATGTGCCATTATGTATTTATATAATCCAGATTGGATACTTAAGTTGTCCCTAACCATTTGATAGTGTAATAACCTTATAATGAAAATTCTTTTTTTAAAATATTTTATTTCTGAGAGAGAGAGAGAGACCATGAACAGGGGAGGGTCAGAGAGAGAGGGAGATACAGAATCTGAAACAGGCTCCAGGCTCTGAGCAAGCTGTCAGCACAGAGCCCGGTGCGCGGCTCCAACCCATGAACCGTGAGATCATGACCTGAGCCGAAGTCAGATCCTTAACCGACTGAGCCACCCAGGCGCCCCATGAAAATTCTTATCTATAAATCTTTGAATAAATGTCTTCCCTGTCCCTTTGAGGTGGATTCCTGGAAGGGAAATTATTGGGTCAAAGCGATTTTTTTTTTGAGACTCTTACCCCATGTTGCCAACTTTCTTTCCAGAAAGGTACTTTCCACAAGTACCAATTTACATCCCTGCCTGCAGGGCTTGAGAGCACCTATCTCCACCTGACTTCACTTCCTGTGATCACCTGTAGGAGGCAGTGTTTCCACCACCTATAATATACCACTTCCTAATTTTGGTTTTCTTTACAGAGGAGCACTCAGTAGCTTCCGTAACATGTGATTAAAAGAGCTTTGTTATTTCAATAATATTTCTCTGTTATACCTCGTGTGGCTTTTGTGGCTCTCTTCCCTTTATTACAGTCTTCTGTGCACATTACATCCCCTTCCAGGTTTTAAGTGATAAAGCAGTATCCATCCCAAGAGATGTGAGCCATCTGAGTCCATATACTATAGGCACAATGGCCAGTGAATTAACAAATCTATTTCTGTAGATCTGTGATCAGTGTAGGGGGTGGGGAAGAAAATCTTTTGGCATCAGCCACCTAGTTGATAGATTCTGGGTCAGAGGAGTTTATAAGTTAATCACCTAAAACAAAGCAGCTGAAGCTGACAATTTTTTTTCATGGTTCGTACTATGATACATTCCCCTAGCTAACTTCCAGCCTTTCATCACCGTCATGGATGGGAGAACGAACAGAGCAACCTAGGCTGTTTCTTTATACTGGGAAGACAGCACAAGGCACTAGAAGTGCAGAGGACTTACAATGAATTGCTTACCTCAGTTTCCAGGACCTGCGTGGTCTGGCCCCCACCTCTCACTCTAGCTCTGTTAAGCACCATGTTGTGCTTGCTCTGGTCGCTGCTGCACTGCTTTTCTGTCAGTTCTTTGAAGACACCATGTTCCCTCCCATGTCAGGGGACTTAGGCCAAGTTTGCTCCTCTGCCTGGAAGATTCTGCCTCAGGCTGTTTGCTAGCTGAGTTCTCATTCTTCTAGGATCTCAGCTTCGGATCCTCAGATATGCCTCTCTCTCTCTCTCTCTCTCTCTTTTTCTTTTCTTTTTTTTTTTTTCAAGTAGGCTTCACACCTATCCCGGAGCTGGTTGGGCCTGAACTCCCAACCCTTGAGATCAAGACCTGAGCTAAGAGCAAGAGTCGGACATTTAACTGACTGAGCCACCCAGGCATGCCATCCCCAGATAGGCCTTCTAAATTGAGTTCCACTTCTCCCTCCCTACCTCCTAACACCTTCACCATGATTTGTGAACATATGTTTATTTGTGTGTTGATTTGTGAAGGTCTGCCTTCCCTAGTACAAAATATAACAAATACAAGTCTGTGAAGGCAGGGACCTTATGTTTGTTCACCATTGTATCCCCAGCACCTAGAACCATGCCTGGTTCACAGCAAGTGAGTTAATGATTTGTTGGATGAGCTATAGTAGGGGGAGCCCTCTGCTGGTCCAATGTAGGCCTAGATGTTGAGCCATAGGAAAAATTCCCTAGGGCAGAAGCACTTAACTTGGGAATTGGAAGACTCAGAGCCCATTTTCCTCATATGATCCTGGACAAGAAGAGACATGAGGGTTAAGAAAAAGAAGGTGATAGGGAAGATAGTATTGATGATTCTGAGCTCCGTGTTTCTTGTTTGTCTTAGTCTCCCTCCAGTTCCTAACACAGTTCCTGGGATATTGTAGATGCTCAATGAATGTCGGTAGGTTGAATGAATGTTGTATGTCTTTTCAGAGGCACTTTAACCTAATAATATCTTTTTATTCTCAGAGCAACCATGAGAGGTGGTGTGATCACATCCCTGCTCCATAGCAGAAGTGAGCCCAGAGAAAGAGGGCAAACTAGGTTCTGAGAAGAGTTAGTAAATATCTTCCAGATCTTACCAGAGGCTCCAGAATGTTATTACTTCTTATCATTGCCCTCTGACATTCTAATTAATTCTAATCATAGTTTGCTGGCTCTTGAAAGCCATTATCTTCTGAGCCTCTACTCTGAATGCAAAGACTCTGCAGCCTAGTGGCTGCAGAGATGGGCATAGGGCAGGCAAGTCAGCCTGGCATCCTTTGCTAGAACCTCTTCACTTTGCCTTCACCTAGAAACAGACCCCTTGCAGGTCTCTGCACATGGTCTCTTCTAACACCCAGAACAGTATCAGGAAGAACACACAATCCCAGAGTCAGAAGCCTTAGACCTTGGTTTTGGCTCTGGCTCTGATGAGCCATGTGATCTTGAACAAGTCACTTAATCTCTGAGACTCTCTTTCTTTTTCTAAAACCTGTGCCTCCAGAGGGTTGATGTCAAAACCAAATTAGATGTGGTTGTAAAAACAACAGAAAAAATAAAAATAACTATGCTGAAGAATGATTTCAGACTAAAGCCTTCTCTAGAATCATTTACCCTTAAGTCACTGATCTTACAGTTTACTATCTCGCAGAGCCATTTGGTCTCCCCTGGAGAAAACCAAGAAGCATCCCTTATTTACCCACAAACAGCTAAAGTTTTACTCATATAGCTGGAATACCCGTATACATACGGACAGCAGACATTGGCATCTTTATACCCAAAATATCATGTTCTTGAGCGCATGCAGTGGGAGAGAGAGATCATAATCTGTCATACCCAACCACTAGGTTCTAGAATTGTATAGTTTTCGAGCTGGAAAAGACCTCAAGCTTTAACTCCCATCTAACGCCTTCATTTTGTAATTGAGGAAAGTATGGCTCAGAGAGAAGGACTGACTTACTCAAAGTCAACCAGTAAGGTCCAGACCTAATCTGAGCCTTCTTTTTTTTTTTTTTTTTTTTTTAATTTCTAGGAGAGAGAGAGAGAGAGAGCATGAGCAGGGGAGGGTCAGAGAGTCAGAGAGAGAGGGAGACACAGACTCTGAAACAGGCTCCAGACTCTGAGCTGGCAGTCAGCACAGAGCCCGACGCGGGGCACGAACCGCGAGATCATGACCTAAGTGAAAGTCGGACGCTTAACTGACTAAGCCATCCAGGCGCCCCCTGACCTGAGCCTTCTAACTTAAGTGTCTATGCCATAACCTCTCCTTATACATGCCAGCTCCCTTCCCACTTTATTTTTTAAAAAATTTTTAATTAGGGGCGCCTGGTGGCTTAGTCGGTTAAGCGTCCGACTTTCGCTTAGGTCATGATCTCGCAGTTCATGGGTTCGAGCCCCGCATCGGGCTCTGTGCTGACTGCCAGCTCAGAGCCTGGAGCCTGTTTCAGTCTGTGACTCCCTCTCTCTCTAACCCTCCCCTGCTCACGCTGTCTCTCTCTCTCTCTCTCCTAGAAATAAATAAAAAATATTAAAAAAAAAGAAAAAAAATTTTTTAATTAAAAAAAATTTTTTTAACATTTATTTGTTTTTGAGACAGAGAGAGACAGAGCATGAGCTGGGGAGGGGCTGAGAGAAAGGGAGACACAGAATCTGAAACAGGCTCCAGGCTCTTGAGCTGTCAGCACGAGTCCAATACGGGGTTCGAACCCACAGATTGTGAGATCAGGACCTGAGCTGAAGTTGGACCCTTAACCGACTGAGCCACCCAGGCGTGCCCCTTCTCACTTTATTTTATTTTATTTATTTTTATTTTATTTTTTATGTTTTATTTATTTCTAGGAGAGAAAGACAGCGTGAGCAGGGGAGGGTCAGAGAGAGAGGGAGTCACAGACCGAAAGAGGCTCCAGGCTCTGAGCCGGCAGTCAGCACAGAGCCCAACGCGGGGCTCAAACCCACGAACCGCGAGATCATGACCTAAGCGAAAGTCGGACGCTTAACCTACTAAGCCACCCAGGCGCCCCAGCCCCTTCTCACTTTAAAATTGAGGTCTAGAGGGGCGCCTGGGTGGCTCAGTTGGTTAACTGTCCGACTTCGGTTCAGATCATGATCTCATGGTTCGTGGGTTCGGGCCCTGCGTCGGGCTCTGTGCTGACAGCCAGCTCAGAGCCTGGAGCCTGCTTTGGATTCTGTGTCTCGCTCTTTCTCTGACCCTCCCCTGCTCATGCTGTCTGTCTGTCTCTCTCAGAAATAAATAAAACATTTAAAAAAATAAAATAAAATAAAATTGAGGTCTAGAGACAGACCAAAGCTATAGTGGATATTCACCTCCCTTCATGATGTCAAACAATGTCCCTCTTTACCCCTTCCAGTTGAAGTCTTGCTCACTTCATGTGGCCAGAATCATCATTGGTACAGTTTGTTTACCTGTCCTCCCTGCAGCAGACATCTCAGGGTGGGAGCTGGAGGGCTTCCAGCTACAGAGGCTGCTGCATACCCCTGTCCTCTGTGCCCAGACCGCAGACCTAAGGGCAGACTGACAGCACAGCTGCCTCACCTGTACAATTTTGATAGTAGTGTGCACCTTTTAGGGCTGTTAGGAGGACTAAATACTTAATTTGAATAGTGCTTGGCACATGGTAAGTGCTATGTTGTTGTCATTGTCATTGTCACCACCATCATTATCATCATCCTTTCCATCTGGTCAACTCCCAATTTTGTAAAGAGAGGAGTTGCTTTTCATTTCATCTCTAGAAGGAAGGGAAAATTCAAGGTCCTTCCTCTAGGAAGATTTGCAAATTG
Organism: Hyaena hyaena; assembly: GCF_003009895.1. NCBI lineage: Eukaryota > Metazoa > Chordata > Mammalia > Carnivora > Hyaenidae > Hyaena > Hyaena hyaena. The sequence goes on along the minus strand of NW_024080772.1, from coordinate 80,429 downwards.
TCATTGGAATCCTTCCATCCCTTTCTGTATCCTTCTCTCAGCCTCTTAGAACCCCATTTCCTTGTTTCCCTACACAGTACCCTCGTGCTGCCCTCTTACTATCCAAAATATCCCTGCCGGGGCTCCCAAAACAGCCAGAACTCTGAAATTACCTGTCTCACTTCTCCTCCTTTCAGTATTTCTAATAAAAACTATTACCTCCATAAAATGAGCTCATCCCTAAGGGCTAGGTGGAAAGCAGTCTGTTTAAAACACTGTAATTCAGGGGCACCTGGCTGGCTCAGTTAGTGGAGCATGTGACTCTTGATCTTGGGGCTGTAGGTTTCAGCCCCATGTTGGGTGTAGTGATTACTTAAAAATGAAATCTTTTTTTTTTTATGTTTATTTTATTTTTGACAAAGAGAATGTAGGTGGGGGAGGAGGAGGAAGGGGCAGAGGACCTGAAGCAGGCTCTGCACTGACAGCAGAGAGCTGATGCAGGGCTTGAACTCACGAACCGTGAGATGGTGACCTGAGCTGAAATCGGGCACTTAACCAACTGAACCACTCAGGCACACCAAGATTGCAGTTTTTAAATGGATAAGCAGAGAGAGCTGGTGAAGGTGATATTTGAATCAAGACCTAAAGCAGGTCCTCAGGTGAGTCATGAAGACATCTGACAGAGTACATTACATATAGATGAGTAAATGCAAAGGTCCTGAGGTGGGAGCATGCCTGGTGTGTTGTAGGGCCTGCATGAATGCCACAGTGCCTGGGTAGGGAGGTGGGAGTAATAGGAAATGAGATAAGGGGGCCTATGGGGCTTTGTAGGCCATTGGAAAACCTGTGACTGGTACTCAGTGACGTGAGGAGGTGATGGGATCTGGCCTAGCTGCCTAGTCACTTGATTGAGAACAGATTGTAGGGCACTAACGGTGGAAAAAGGAAGACAACCAAAGAGGCTACTGCAGTATTCAAGAAGACAGATGGTGGGGCGTCTGGGTGGCTTAGTCGGTTAAGCGTCCAACTTTCGCTTAGGTCATGATCTCACGGTTCGTGGGTTTGTGCCCCGTGTCAGGCTCTGTGCTGACTGCCAGCTCAGAGCCTAGAGCCTGTTTCAGAGTCTGTGACTCCCTCTCTCTCTGACCCTCCCCTGCTCACGCTGTCTCTCTCTCTCCTAGAAATAAAAAAAAAAACATTAAAAAAAAAAAAAAGACAGATGGTGGTGGTTTGGACCATGGTGGGGGCAGGATTTGCTGACAGATTGGATGTGGGGTGAAAATAGAGGCAACAAGGGTGATTCTAAGGTTTCTGACCTGAGCTAATGAAAGGACAGAGTCACCATGTTCAGACATGGGAGGCCAGCTGAAAGAAAAGGTTTGGGATGGGGTGACAATCAGGAGTGTAGTTTTAGATCAATGAAGCTGGATATGCCTATTAGATGTTAAGGAGGTAAGGTCAAGTTGACATTTGGGTATTTGAGTTTGAAGTTCAATGAGAGATCTGGGGATCATCATATAGATGCCATTTTATTTTTTTAAGGTCTTTTAATTCTTTTGAATATGTATTTTGGGGGAGAGCACGAGGGAGGGGCAGACAGAGGGGGACAGAGGATCTGAAGCAGGCTCTGTGTGCTAACACGTCAACAGCAGGGAGCCCTATGTGGGTCTCAAACTCACAAAGTGCGACATCATGACCTGAGCTGAGGTCACATGCTCAACTGACTGAGCCACCTAGGTGCCCCATTTTAAAGTTCTTTTAAATAGAAAGTTTCAAAAAAAAAAATAGAATGGCACAGTGATCCCACATCTACCCACCAATGAGCTTCAACAACCATTGCTTTCTGTGGTTTCTAGACAGTATTTTAAGCCTTGAGACTTGATTCCATGGGAATGAGTGTAGAAAGAGAAGAGGGTGGCCAGGTCCTGGATCACTCCAGCATTAAAGGGTTGAGAAGACAAGGAACCAGCAAAAGAGACTGAGCATAAGCAGCCAGTGAAGTAGGAGAAGAACCAGATTTGGGTACCCTGGAGGCCAAGTGAAGAAACAATTCCTAAATAAAGATGTGATTACAGTCTGATAAGTGCTGAGGAAGAAAAAGAAGAGTGCAGTGAGTTGTGTAACATGAGAACTAACCTAGTCTGAGGGTCAGGAAAGGCTTCAACCAACCAGCTCCTTTTTTCTGGGATGGCTTTATCCAGGACTATGTGTCAGCCACTAGGGGGCGCTTGGGACACCGCGATGAGAAAGGTAATTCCTGCCTTTAGGGAGCTTGTATTCTAGTGAGGAGACAGGCAAGCAAATCATTTTGTTCCAGTGTGCTGAGTGCTGCCAGCACAGAAGCACAGCAGCCCTTGAGAGCACCAGGAAAGGGCACATAACTCAGCCTGATGGGGAAGTCAGAAAGGCTTCCTGGAGGTAACAGCTGGGCAGAAAATGAAGTAGAAATTGGACACTCTCCTTATCTCTGTCCATACCCTTCAGCCTGGCTTGGCCCTTTCAAGTGTTAACCCCTTGCTGGCGTTCTTGGATTCCAAATCTTGTCTGAGATCTCAAGCCCAGCCTAAATCCTGGCTCCAGGGCTGGACTTTGCTCTCTTTCTCTCTCAGTAGGAACTGGTCCAGGCTGGGTTCCCTGAAGCTGCCTTCTGACCCGCTCTCCCACCCTCTGCTCTGCACTGACCTATCCTCCTGGGAACTTCCAGGGCTTCCTGTCTCCTTTATCCCTATGGGACTCAAAGTGGCCTAAGGAATCTTTTTAGGGAAAATTGATACCGGAGGCAGGACAGGACAGACATTAAGAACATGTAGGTTAATCAGTAACCAAAGACTGCAGAATAGAAATCTCTTGCAATCAAGTTAAAGCCAGGCGGGGGAGGAAATGCACCTATCTTGTCACCAGGAATCCCCAGTTATCCTAGAAAAGTACAGGGCGGGAAGTGTTTAGTAAACGTTGAATGAATAGTTCTTACAAGGTTTCAGTTCCCTACAGCAGCCCTAAGCTGCCCTTCTAACTCCTGCATAATTTTCCTAGCTCCTAACCAGGTGTAGAACGCCTTCCTCAGACCTGGCATTCAAGAGGACCCTGTGCAAAGATTTTTATAGGGCCACTTGATGGCTCTTTGAGAAACAGGTGCAAGCAGTCTGTTTCTCTGCCAGGCTTTTCCTGCATAAATTTCCAAGCACAGGCAACTGTTGGTATTCTCCCCGCTGGTGCCCTCAGTTTCTGGAGGCGGCGCGTCCCAAGGCCCAACACCGAGGGAAACGCGCCGCAGAGGGCAGCCCTGTATTCCATCTGCTCCCACGCGTCTTTCCCCGCCGCCTGCTCGCTCCCTGCCCTGTGGTGGGGCGCGCGTGTGCCTGCGTCTGCGCCCCCTCCCGGGAACCCGAGACTGCTGTGTGCGACTGTGGACTGCCCAGGAAGGGAAATCCCGGAGGAAGCCATTGTTGTTAGGTCCCGTGTTGTCGTCACTTGCCGAGGCATGGCTAGAAGCCCCTTCCCCGCACGGGGCTCTGCGCTTTCTCCGCGTTCTCGAGCTTTCCTGCCCTGGCCGCTTCGGGTGAGGCTACAGCCTCCTAGCCCTGGAGTGCGCGGTGGCCTCTCCGCACCCCAGTTCCAGGGGGAGGGGGGCCTCTCAGAATTGGGGAATCCCCAGGCCTGATTCAGAGCTTCGAAAACCGACGGCACCAAGCGGGACATGCCAGGACCCTGACCCAGGCGGGCTGGGCTTGAGTTCCACCCCGCTCCAACAAGGACCTACAAGGTGACCTTGGCTGGTGGCTTTCCCTCTTGCCATCTCCGTTTGCACCCCCACGACCCTAGGAAGTAGCTGAGGCCCCACTCCTCTAGGAGAGGGCGGAGGGAGAAAGGACCCCCACCCTCACTCGCTTGTGTGCTTTGGGCTGGGCCTTCCATGGGGAATTGGGGAGTCTGGGGGAGGGTGCGCTGGCCCTCCTCACGGCGTGGGTGGAGACGCGATGCGGCGGGTTAGAACCCCTTGGTTCTAACGTTCTGCACCGTTCCCCACCGTTCCCCGGAGCAGTATGCTCCCTTAGTGTACGCCGCCCGCAAACCTTGGCAAGGGCCTCACTCTCCCCCGCCCGAACAGCCAGCCCGCCGCCCAGCTTGCCTAATCCGTTCAAGCCTCACCTCCTCCGCGAAGCTCTCCCGGCTTAACCCTATCTCTTCCAACCACTCTATCTGGCACGTGCTCCTGCTGTTTGTTCGGTTTATTTTGGGGCGGAGGGGGGGGTAGTGTACAAGCAATTGCAATGTTTGGGATAATAACGAGGCTAGGTGTCTATTCCCAGAACCCTACATGAAGGACGCCCAGTGTGTTCTTCATGAAGGGTGCCCATTGACGAATGGGTTTCTCTGCTGGACTCACCACCAAACACTCCCACCCTCCATGCTTCCCCTTCCCAGTTCACTTTTTCCCCTCCTCCTCCAGACCCTCCTCTTCAGAGTGTCACAGCTTGAAAGGCACGATGCAATCCCCACCTCCATTTCATTCTACAGTGGCGGCAGGTTTGAGGGGCGGAGGGCGCTGAGCGTTTGAAGGTTTGACTCTAGGCTTGACCACCCGCTTTGCTGTAAGTCCCTCCTTCCGCGGGGACTTCCGTTAAAATTAGGCAAAATGAGGTAATGCCCAGCCAGGTACCAGGGGTTCAGAGGTAAGGAATCACCTGCTGACAAGCTGCAGCCTCCCTCCAAGAACAGTGGCTTGTGACCAGGGAGGTGGCATCGCTCTTTCCTCCTCGGGTTGCCCCAGCCTGAGTGACAAGACTGCGACGCGCGCTCTCTTCAGTCGCCGGCACGGCGCCCTGAACTGGAGAGGGAAAGAGGAGGGGGCTCCAGTCAGCCTTTTATTCACCGGCTGCATGACCTTAGACGCTTCCTCCTCTGCAACTCAGTTTACTCATCCGAAAAATAGGGATAGTAATGGATTGGAGGAGAGCAGGAAGCTTGTCACCCAAAGTCTCTATAAAAATAAATGATAATGAGCGGTTCAGTGCTTGGCAGCAGATTTTGCTTGCAAATTCCGACCCCACATCCTCCACAGAGGGGTTTCTGGCCGCAGTCCCTGGAGTTCTCCCGGATGTGTCACTGCTCACCCCACACTCTTCCGGGTACTCTCGAGCTAGGTAATGGACCCACACCTGTTTCTGCCTCCGTGTGGGGCGCTGAGCGACGACCCCACGCAGGCTTGCAAGGAGAGACGTTCCTTGGAAGATGGTAGGTCTGGAGGTGCCTAGGCTTGGGCGCCCGCTTTGGAACGTGCAGGCGGGGCTTGGGTGGGGGCGGGGCTAGTTTGACGAAGGGGAGGAGGCTATGGAGATTAGCCGTTCTCTAGAACCCTGCGGGGGCGCAGAGGGCTCGCGTCGCCCCCACCTGGCTCTGGCGCCTGGAAATGGGGCTTTGACTATGAGGCGGGGCTCCGGGGGGTGGGGTTTAGGCGTGGGGGAGAGGCCCGGCAGCCTGGAGGCGGGGCTTGGGGAGCTCGCCCCACGCGGGGCGGGGCTCCAAAGGCCGCGGGATCTGCAGTTCGGACTCCCCGCGCCACTGTCGCCGCAGTTCCCTCCACTCTGGTGGCCCCGCGGCCCTGCGGGGAGTCCGGGGGTCGGCTGGACGCTCGGACTTGGTGCAGGGCCGGCCCCGCCTCTCCCTTCTTCAGTGGGGCCTAGACGGTCGGGGCCGCGGTGACATGGAGCCCTCTCCTGCCACGGGGGGCTCGGAGACCACTCGCCTGGTGAGCCCCCGGGACCGCGGCGGCGCCGGTGGCGGCCTGCGCTTGAAGAGGTAGGACAGACCTGGGCCGGCCCTCGGCCCGGGGGCGCCAGCCTCATGCCATCCGTCCATTTCGTTTGTCTCTCTCCGCGCGGCCCCGGCTGTCCGCCCCAGCGCCCCGCAACTCCCTCCGCTTCTCCGCTCCCGGCTCTGTGCTCTCCGGCTACATAGCCAACAGCCCCCGATCCTCCCAGCAGCCTGCTTTGCCTCCTCCCAGCCACCTTCTTTTTCTCGGTCCCGCGAAACCGTTCCCTGGCGGGTTCCCGAAGCCTCTGGACCCTCCTGCCGCCCTCGCCGCATCTGACTTCTCCGCGAGCAACTGCTCCTCCGTCGGGCTGGAGTCCGCGCCAGGTGCCCCGATGTCTGCATTGCTCCAGACCCCTGGCAGTGCAAGCACCTCGCCTCCCGGGGTTCAGAGCCCCCTCTGCAGGCCCCTGGCCCTTCCCTCCGTGCGCTCGGGTTCGGGGCGCCCCCTCCAGCCATGGCCAGCTGTGCGCACCCGGGCCGAAGATGGGCCCGGGCTCCACAGCGGTTCTTCCCGGCCCCTGGGGGGCGGCGGCCGCCGGCAAGCGAGGGGGTGGCAGGGAAGGAGCAGGTGCGGTCTGGGCGGCAGGGGGTATTCCCGGCTCCGCACAGACGGGGCCGGGGGCGGCGAGGTGTGAAATGAGGCGCGCGGAGCGGCCGGGACAGCGGGCCGGGGGCGGCCGGAGAACCTCCTCCGCGTCCCGCCGGCCTCCCGCGCCGGGCGCCCGCCAGCTCTGTCCGCCTTGTCCCTCAGAGAGGCCGCGCCAGGCCCATCCTGGCCACCTCCGCTGGCCATCTTGTCTGTTGGCTGACCGTCCGTTTGTCTCGGAAATTTGACAGCCTCTCCGGCTTTTTCTTTCTTCATTTCTCCTAATCGTTCTGTTTCCCTCTGAGCACCTTTCCCTTTGTCTCTGATGTGGTGCTTCTGGGTGTTTCTCGCTCTTTCCCTGGGTGGGGGCCATAAACCTGGGTGGGTGGGGGAGTGGATGAACAGAAGGGAGGACAGACTTCCCGTCTGACTCCTTCCTGCAGGGGACTGCAGACGTGGGCAGCTGTGGGGGCTCCAGCCCAGGCACCGGCGTGTCTTCACCCATCCTTTTGATTCTGCTTCAGGCCTTTGTCCCCTGCCCACACCTGCGCCCTCTGACCCTCCCCTCTACCCCACTGTCATTTGTTGTTTGTTGGGGGTTTCAGAAGGCCAGCAGGAGAAAACTGCCTTGCCTTTCCTTCTCTCTAAACAGCATGTAGCACACACACACCCCCCCCAACGCCAACAATGAGCCTTCTTTTTTTTTAATGTATTTTTTTAAGTAGGCTCCTCGTCTAATGTGGGGCTTGAACTCATGACCCTGAGATTAAGAGTCGCATGTTCTACCGAGAGAGCCAGCCAGGCACCCCAACAATGAGGCTTCTTTAGTGCCCAATTCATGCATAACAAAAGGGAACTGCCTGTTGATGGGCGGCTACCTTGGTGACCAGCTACTCTGGGCCTTACAATAAAGGCATCTTGCCCACTGCCCCAAAGCCACGCAGCCTCTGCTAGCTCTCCAGACCCGTATCTCTGACGCCCAGCTCATTTTCATTCTCATATGACCATTAGTCACCAAATCCTGCAGTATTTTCTGAAAGAGGCTCTTCCCTACCTACCTGCCCCTCCCCTAAAGTTCTGTGGAGGGGCTCTGTGGCTTGGTCTATTCTGGATCCTTCCATCTCCTCTCCTGTCTCCCTCCCAGACTAACATACATCAGCAAGGTCATCTCAAGGCTTGGGAAGGATATATGAAATCAGTCAGTGTATCTCCCTTGATGTTCCTTGGAGTCCTCACTTTCCTCCTCCAGCCCTTGCCCTGGCTCCTGACACTTAAAACTCCCAGCCACTTATCTTGTCATTGGCATTCCATGTGTCTGGAGCCCCTTCTTCACCTAGGTCTCATGTTAAACAGCTGTCCCTCCGTGATGTTCTCCTCACCCCCATTACAGTTCGTCTTTCCCTCCCTGGTGCTCCAGTGTCCTTTGTTCATAATCCCCCTGGCCCTAGTCTCTCCTTGCCTAGTAAGTTATCTGTGACATATCCGTCTCTCCCACCGCACTGGGCTTCCCTGTGTGTGCACTGCCTGGCCACCTGAGGCCTGGGCACCCAACTATGTGTATACCTCACTGAAGATTGAGGATGGATTTCAAAGCCACCTTCATCTCCTTGTCTCCTCTGGAAACACACCCAGAATCATACGCACCAAGATTCTAAGTCTTGGAAGAAAATTCCAAGAAATTAATCTACCTGCCAGCAGTTGAATTTTCCCTACAAGCACCAAATGTCCCCCCACCTCCCTCACACCTCAGTTCACCCACTTGGCAGAGCTTTCCCTAGCCAGAAGGCCCCAGGCATCCCTCCTCACTTACTGCTGTGATTGCATTTCTATCTGGAGCCTTCATTTTCACTCATGGATATTTTTGTCACACCTCCATGAGTATTTCTAGGACTGTGTTTTCTAGTTAGGCTCTTTGTTCTGTGGACAGTTCTGGCCTTGCTGGGACTCAGGTTGGGTAGTGGTAGGGTTGAGAACTGGGTCAGAATGAGCCTAAAACAGCCTGAGCTCAATCTCGGGCATCCCAGGTGAGGACCCAGCCCCATTCACTTATCAAGGGAGGCTGATGGCACTGTACAGTTAAGGTGGCCTCCGCTGGGCACTTACGGTCAGACTGAGGGTCCAGCTAACATGTAGCAGACACCAGATCCAGTGCTCCTACCACTACCTCCCCACACACAGCAGACTGTGCTTGGTCCTCCCCATGTGGAGGACCCAACCCCAGTGTGGAATCTGGCCATTAGTTCTCTATGCCTGGAACCTCAGACTTTTTGCGTCCCAACATTCCACTCCTCTTTCTTTCTTTTTTTTTTTTTAATGTTTATTTTTGATAAAGAGAGTGTGAGTAGGGGAGGCGCCGAGAAAGGGGAAGAGTGGATCTAAAGCAGGCTCCACACTGACAGCCTTGAACTCACAAACTGTGAGATCATGACCTGAGCCGAAGTCAGACACTCAACTGACTGAGCCACCCAGGCGGCCCTCCACTCCTCTCTTAAATGGCCACATTTCAGCCACATGTCTAGATAGGGAAGACGAAGGATCTGGAGTGGAGGCACTACGAAACACGTCTGGGAGTGAGGCACTAAGACCAGGACCACGTGCTCCGTCTGGCCTCAGCTTCGACACCACTTTCTCATATTGCCTCTGCCTGGCATGTTCACCCTGCCTTCATCAACACCTTCCCCGTCCTTCAAGGCTCTTCTGGTGCCTCCAGCTGTTTCCCTGATTTCTTTCAGATTCTCTACCCCTCTATTCTCTGAGTGCTGATAGCACTTTGTTTTAACTGCTCCGATGGCAATAGCTACCTTCTACTACGTAGCATAGTACTTAGGTTCACATTTGTTCACCAAAAACTCCCAAAGATCAGCATGATCCTGCTGATTTTGTGTTCCTTATGGTGCCTATCAATTCATTATGGTGGAGTCTGCTCTTCACCGTGAACTAGCTGTGTGGACTCCATATGTCCTCTCCCTTTCTGAGCCTCATACTTGTAATCCCATCTCTATGGGGCCTTGCAGCTGTGAGATTCTGTGGCTGTGTGTGTGAAAGGAAAAAGGAAGCTGGGATCTGAGCTGTCTGCTCAGCCCCCATCTCTCATGTGGCCCTCTGTCCCTGAGGCTCCTCGGTTTGAGCAGCCCTTGGGACAGACAGAGGGAGGCCAGGCCACAGCTGATGAAGGCTGTCTGGGGGACCGAGGACCTGGGAGTGAGGAACAGAGTCAACTGTAGCCAGGCCCCAGGTTGAATTGTGCTGCCTGCCTCAGTCTCTTCACAGAGCCCTCGGAGCCCCTCCCTGAGGAACCCAAACCTGCGGAGATGCCCCTCCACCACTGCCACAGGGACCCCATGCCACAGGCGGGCCTCACCCCTGAGAGGCTGCAGGCACAGAGGCAGCTGTGTGCCGCCTGTGCTGTGTGCTGCGTCTTCATGGCCGGGGAGGTAGTCGGTAAGTTGGAGAGCAGCTCCTCCAATCCCATCCTCTCCACACCTGCCTCAGCCGCTCTCCGCCCACCCACGGAGAGCATCCCAGCAATATTCTTAGGGGGGCAAGCAGAGAAGGGGATGGCTGGGGTGGGGAGTTGGGTGCCCAGGAAGTGGGAGAGGGTGACGGATAGCACCAAGGTGATTCAGGGGTCGGCCCCGAGGCAGAGGGCCGGGCTGGCTTCTCAGCATTAGCTAGTCTTTTTAAAGTCCTATTTTCTTGATACTAGAATGTGTCATTATAGAAAAACTAGAAAATGTGGGTGAGTGAAAAGAAGAAGATAAAACCTCCCTATAATCTCGCCAAAATGGTTCACATTTTGGCGCACGTCCCCCCAGTGCTTTCTGTGCTTATACACACACTGCCACGGTGCATGGTATTTTCTAACTGGACCCCGACCACCCGTTGCTTTGCCCTTGCAGGTGGGTATTTGGCACACAGCCTTGCCATTATGACCGATGCCGCCCACCTGCTGGCGGATGTGGGCAGCATGATGGGCAGCCTCTTCTCCCTTTGGCTCTCGACCCGGCCCGCCACCCGCACCATGACCTTTGGCTGGCACCGCTCAGGTAAGGCTCTGCATGGCCCAGTGAGCCTCCAATCTTACCAGAAGGTGCCTCCTAGGGTCCCAGGCGGGTCTCTGATAGCTTGTCTCCCCCTGCAGAGACTCTGGGGGCTTTGGCCTCTGTGGTCTCCCTCTGGATGGTCACTGGCATCCTCCTGTACCTGGCCTTCATCCGCCTGCTGCACAGCGACTACCACATCGAGGGTGGTGCAATGCTGCTGACCGCCAGCATCGCAGTCTGTGCCAATCTGCTGTACGTTCCAGCATGGAGCAGGCACCATGCGGGGTTCAGGGCGAGGGGTCCTCCTCCAGGGTGGGAGAGCTGGCTCTCTCCCCTCCCCAACAGGCATGCAACAGGCACACCCAGGGCTGCCTGAGAACAGACAGGAGAGAGACCTAGAAGTCAGAGTCCGCAGACGTTTATGAAGGGCCTGCTGCGTACCAGCCACTGTGCTGGGGGGCTTTCATCCAGTACTATCTCATTTGAGGCCCACAACGACCCTCGGAGGTAGACTGCATCGCCCCTTGCATACAGTTCATGAAATAGATCCCAAGCAGCAGTCGGGTGACTTGCCCAGGCCACACAACTGTTTAAGTAGCAGGGTCAGGATCTGAATCCATGTCTCCAGCACCAAGTACAGTATTTTTCCTGCCCAGGCTGCACGATTTGTCTCTCTTGTCCAATGTTGTCTTCTTCCCCGGGTTGGGAAAATAGGGAGAAACTAGGTGGAGAAAGGCCTCCTGGGGAGGGGAGGTGGGGAGACATGGAAACAGGGCGGAGTAGGCCAGGAACGGGCCACCTGGGCTGAGCTGCTCTGCTTCCCCCTCAGAATGGCCTTTGTGCTGCACCAGGCCGGGCCCCCCCACAGCCACGGGTCTAGGGGGGCAGAGTATGCGCCGCTGGAGGAGGGGCCAGGGGAGCCCCTGCCCCTGGGGAACACCAGCGTCCGGGCAGCCTTTGTGCATGTGCTGGGGGACCTCCTGCAGAGCCTTGGGGTACTGGCCGCCTCTGTCCTCATCTACTTCAAGGTACTGTGTGCGCAGGCCTGCCCCAGCCTTCCTTCCCTAACTCCATACCCCAGCCCCTCCTTTCCAGGGCCCTTGGCCTCACCCCCTCCCACTCCCCACCGACTCCCAGCTCCCCAGATCATGGTCCCTTTCCCTTCAGCAGAGCTCTCAGGGGCCTCTTGGGTCCTGTCTGTCCAAGAAACCCCTAGATCTTCCTCTGGAAGGTTCCTGCTTCCTGGGCTTAGAGATCTCTTTCTCTGTAGCCTCAGTACAAGGCAGCTGACCCCATCAGCACCTTCCTCTTCTCCATCTGTGCCCTTGGATCCACAGCTCCCACCCTCCGAGATGTTCTTCGTGTCCTCATGGAAGGTAAATCAGATGCTACTGCTCCCTGTCAGGGGCCCTCTCTGATCTCGCTCCAGCTCTGAGCCACCTCTCTTGTCTGAAGAGAGTGTCGGGAGAAGGTCTGGGCCCTGGGGCCTATTGCTAGAAGGAGGACTCAGGCACAGGGTGAATTGTGGGGGGTTAATGGTAAGTGGGTACAGGGTGGGGGGGTGGGGAGCTGCCCTTGGGCAGGAATGGCCCTGGCAGTAAGCATGGCTTGTGCTGTTTGCAGGTTCCCCCCGAAGTGTGGGGTTTGAGCCCGTGCGGGACACACTGTTGTCCGTGCCAGGAGTCCGGGCAACTCATGACCTGCACCTGTGGTCCCTTACGCTCACTTACCACGTTGCCTCCGCACACCTGGCTATTGGTGAGTCCACACTGGCCCCAGCCAGTTACCTCCTAGAAACAGTCCCCCACCTCCCAACCCCACTCCCCACGCCTCCCTTCCAAACCTAGGGAGATCGCCTGAATTGCTGTTTCTGTCTCTATCTTTCCTGATCTCACTCTCACACACACATGTATGTTGGAGACAAGGAGCCCTGGACGGGCTTTCGTGACGGGGGGAGGTTTCTCCCTCTCTGAGGTAGTGCAGAGAGCCAGCAACCCTAGTACCTGGTACCTAGTACCTGGGTGACTCAGTTGGTTCAGCGTCCGACTCTTGATTTCGACTCAGGTCATGATCTCATGGTTTGTGAGATTGAGCCTTATGTTCGGCTCCACACTGAGAGCACAGAGCCTGCTTGGGATTCTCTCTCTCCCTTTCTCTCTACCCCTCTCCCTGCTCATGCACGCACTCTCTCTCCCTCTCTCTCTCTCTCTCTCAAAACAAATACAGAAACTTTAAAAAAAAAAAAAAAAAGATCGCTAGTACCAGTAGGTCTAGTGACAGGACACAGTTAGGTAAGTTCTGACCGTGGGGTATCATGGAACTACTCAAAAGGATGATTATGAACACTGTATGCCAACTAGGAGAAATGTTTATGGTATAAAGCTAAGAGAAAAAAGCTGAATGTAAAATTATATCTACATTATGATTCAACTATTAAAAATATATATGGTGACTCACAAGCTGACAAAGGATTTTTGAGTTTCTTCCAGATGCAAGAAGCAATCAGAGACATGCAATTTGGATGCCAAAAATATTATACTTTGTAGGATAGTTGATGGTAACTCTAGAGGGACAATGGGAGAAAATATTTAACATCTGGATTGTCTCAGGGAATGGGGCACTGTGGCTGCAGAAGCATACAGCTGCATGTTAACAGTCAAAGAGCAGAAGACAATAGAAAAATAAGAATGGTTTGGTGGTTCAGCCGGGTAGCATGGTTGATTAGGGGGTGAGTCTCTCCAACATTTTCTTTGGCATTTTTATGCTGTTCTTACGATACGGAAAGAAAATAAAGCTGCTCGTTCAAGCCTGGCTTTACTGCTGTGCAAGCCATTCGGGCCCCCTCCCCCCACCCCCCCACTCCTGGCCTTATCTGGGCCCCTGCCTCATCCCCGACTCCCCCGGGAACTTGCTGCCTCTTATCACTCTCCCACAGACTCCACGGCTGACCCTGAAGCTGTCCTGGCTGAAGCTACATCCCAGCTCCACTCCCGGTTTGGATTCTCCAGCTGTGCCCTGCAGGTTGAGCAGTACCAGCCCGAGATGGCCCAGTGCCTGCTCTGCCGGGAGCCCCCCCAAGCCTGAGCCGAAGCCCTGCCCTCACCCCACTGCCAGGCCCTGGCTCAGCCCCAGATTCTCAGTCCCTGCCTCCCCGCTCTCAGAAAAGGGACAGAACTGGGCCCATACTCCTTCCTCTCTCCCTCCTTCCACCTGCCAACACCCAGCCCCCCAGTCCCCCAGCCCCCCAGCCCCGGTGGGCAAGACCAAAGTGGGTGTGTGTCTGGGGGAGGTGGTCTGAATGGGAATCAATCGGTAGGGGTGTGTATGAGTCCCTCCGTCCCCACTCTACGCTCTGGGGAGCGCAAGCGTCCTTCCCATGCAGTTCATCTGTGCGTGTGGCAGGCTGGCTGGCTGGCTGGGGGCATCTGCCTGTCTGTGTGCTGTTGGTGTGCCTATGCCTGGGGGAGGTCAGCAGGGGCCCCCTCCCCACGTGGCCCTCGCTCTGTCTATGCAGGAGCCCCAAAGCCCGCACTTTGTCTGTGTGTTCAAGCCCTGTGGTTTTGTCTCCGTGTGTGTGTGTTTCTTGGTGCTGTGGCCTCTGTCGTGTGTGTGTCTCCGTGCCTATGTGGCTGTGCTATGGTCTCTCTGAGTCTGCACCATCCGTGTGTCCTTTCGGGGGTCTGTCTGTCCATCCCTCTGTTGGTGCTGTGCCCTCGGCTATCCCAGAGAGAGGGAGGACTCCGCTGCAGCTCCACCAATAAACTTGTGTCTAACTGCATCTCTCAGCCCCTGTACTGATTCCTCAGGAGGGGGAAGAGGAAGTGCCAAGTCAGAGTGACCTTCCTTCCACAGGCCTCCCACCTCCTGCCCAGCGCCTCCGCCCTCTCCACCCTCAAATATCCATTCCCCTGGAGGCTAAAAGCCTCCAGTCCTTTTATTACCTTCTCTTACTTCACAGCCTGGGTCTCTGGCTCAGGAAGAGTCCCCATGCACCACGGGCCTGGTTGCAGGAGAAAATTGGGAGGCAAGGAGCCAGGGGATCTCAGAGAATCATTCCTAAAGACCCCTGCAGGCACCATGGCCTCGGGCTGGTCAGAGGGAAGCTTTGTCCCTTTGGGGGAGAGTGGTTGGACCATGTGCTGCTGTGGGCCTAGCTCCTGAGCTGTGTAAGGTGTCAGGGGGAGAGGCCCTCACCCTGAGACCAGTTCTGGGCTGTGGACACCAAGCATCTCTCTTTTTTTTTTTTAATATTTATTTTTGGGAGAGCGCAAGTGGGGGAGGGGCAGAAAGAGGGGGACAGAGGAAGCGGGCTCTGCACTGACAGGCTGACAGCAGAGAACCCCATGCAGGGCTTGAACTCACCAACTGCAAGATAATGACCTGAGCTGAAGTCAGCCGCTCAACGGACGGAGCCATCCAGGTGCCCCACCAAGCATTTCTTTTACAATTATCCTCCCTTTGCCTTTCAGAATCATATACATATTTATTTTTTATTTTAGAGAAAGAGCATGGGTGGGGGAGAGGGGCAGAGAGAGAGAGAGAGAGAGAGAATCCCAAGCAGCCTCTATGCTCAGCACAGTCTGTCACAAGGCTCAATCCCACAACTGTGAGATGATGACCTGAGCCAAAACCAAGTGTCAGACGCTCAACCAACGAAGACACACAGGCACCCCTAAGTATCATATATTTCCAAGACAGATTTAGTCTTATAAACCAAACTTAAGGGATTATCATTACTATTAAGAGCTCCCTTGGGGCGCCTGGGTGGCTTAGTCGGTTAAGCGTCCGACTTTCGCTTAGGTCATGATCTCGCGGTTCGTGGGTTCGAGCCCCGCGTCGGGCTCTGTGCTGACTGCCAGCTCAGAGCCTGGAGCCTGTTTCAGTCTGTGACTCCCTCTCTCTCTGACCCTCCCCTGCTCACGCTGTCTCTCTCTCTCAGAAATAAGTAAACCATTAAAAAAAAATACATTAAAAAAAAAAAAAAAAAAGAGCTCCCTTAAACTTAAGGGACTGTGGATTTTCTCTCTTAAAAATCAAACTCTTTGCACTTTGATTTTAGATCTAGTGCATCGGATCAGCAGGAATTCACACCTTGCCACCCTAGATTAATACAACTCCAGCCCGAAGCAAAGAAACTGAGCATTTTCATTAGCCCATGCTAATGAAATTCTAATTCTGCAAGGCCTTCCTCTGTGTAATGGAAATCACTTTATTATAAAATGATCTTTTGTTATTATAAAAGGAATGTATGATTGCTTTAAGAGTCCAACAAAGGAAGATTGTATAAAGTAGCAAGTGACTTTCCCCTATTATATTACTCTCAGAGGTAACTGCTGTTCAGTTTGGAGTCTCTCTGCCCACGTTTTTATGTATGAACAAACAGTTCTATATAATAACATAGACGGGATCACTTTATAGGTGAGATCACGTAACCTGCTTTTATGATTCAACCACACATCCTGGATGCATCTTTCCATGGCCACACACATTCTTTTCATTGTTCTTTTTAAGGTGAGGCTTTTGGACTCACTGAAAATAGGCCTCCCCACTCTGATCTCCAGCTGCACTCCCCCCGCCCCCCCAGGCTGGGTGAGTCTCCGCTGGCCTGAGTACGAGTCAGGCACTGGAAGCTGGGCTGAGGTGAAGGGCTGGCGGTCCACCACACTCTGTGCTGTTGAGGATGCCCCAGCTGCTCTCCATGCTTTGCTGGTTCCTGACACTTTCTCATTTTACGTCTCATTGATTACAGGCCCCAAGCGACAGGGTGGGGGTGGGGAAGAGTGAGGAAAACAGAGGGTAGGGAAAACGAGGACTAGATTTTCGCCCTATGGCCGGCCTTGAGCTCAGTCCCACTATATACCACAATGCTGGGTTCCTTTGTGGGGGAGGGAGCACAGTGTTCAGGATGGAATGAGACTTCACAAAGGATGCGGTCCATCTCTGCCCCACACCCTGGCAAGACGAGGAAGTGGAAGCCAAGTGGAAGCCGAGGCTCAGAGAGGGAAAAGAACTTCCCCAGGGTCACCCAGCAAGTGTCAGGGGCAGGAGCAGAACCATGGCTCTCACTCCCACTCAAGCCTCTTTGAAGCTCTTGCCTAGTGCAGTTTCTCACCAAAACTTTGCTCAGTTTCTTTTTCAGCCACCTGCTGCCACTAGCCACTAGCAGGGCACACCCAGCGGCTCTGGACTCAGGCTTCTTGGTTCTGCCTCAGTCTCTATCAATACACCGGTCCTTCTAACCTCTCTGTGTTCCTGCTGTAATTATAAAAAGGAATTACATGGTACTGTGAATGTGAAGGTTCCTGGTATATAAAGAGCATGTAGCAATAGGTTCTTTTGGGTGGAATCCAGGAGCAGGGGTGAGAGAGATATCAGGGGAACAGGGTGGCCCAACACTCTAATAGCAGGGACGAGAGTCAACATTTACTGAGCTTACACCGGTGCGAGGCACCATAGACTGCTTTACCTCCACTTTACACATGGAGAAACTGAGGTGTACCTGCCCAGGGTCCTGCAGCTAATTACTGTCCGGGTTGAGATGCAGACTCAGTCCTGGCTGCTCTAAGTCCCCAGCCCTTTTACGCACCACTCTCTCTTTCCATCCATCTCCCAGCTTCAGGCTCTGCTCAGTCAGGGACACGGAAGGACAGAGGGATCAGGGGCATTCTCTCTCCTTCATTCATACAGCACTCTCCAGGGAGTCCTGGAAATCCTTATCTGCAGGAGCTGCCCGCATCCTCTCATTATCTGCCCAACCCACCTCCACTTGCTTTTCCGGAACGTCCTTTCCTCTTGGTGTCTTTCCCTGATGATAAAATATGTGGTGGAGGGAGAAATGAGGAGAGAGGGCTTGCGGGGGAGAGGGGACGACGGGGAGGCCAGAGCAGGAGCAGAGCTGGGGAAGGGCCCATCCATCAATCCAGCCCTGGCAGCGCCTTACACAGCTGGTTAACCAGGGGAGGGGAGGGGAGGCGGCCGCCTGTGAGGCAGACAGGCACCAAAAAAAGACAGGGTGGAGAGAGGGGAGAGAGGGACAGTCTGGTGATGCTGAAAGTGCCGTTTTCTGCGCGTTCGAGAGAGATGGGAGACCCGGGAGTCGGACGGAGAAGCCAGAATTGAGGGGGGAGTGTGTGGCCGCCGAGAGGGGGCGTGGGAACATCCGGGCAGATGGGCAGGCCCCGCCCCCTCGCTATGGGGCTCACCCGGGGCCCACTGGGCGGGGTGGGGCTGAACCTCTCTGTCGGACAGCGAGGCCTGACGACCCAGCGGACCAGGGGAACAGCTTGTCGGGCCGGGAGGAAGCACTGCGTGGTATATTGGTATCTTCCTCCCTCTGGAGACCCTGCCGCCTTTTCAGGAACTTCAATGAGCTGGGAGCTCATCCTGGATGCCTTAGCCAGACCATCAGAGGGAGAGCAGCGCCCCCCCGCGGCCTACGCTATGATAACAAAGGCAGCCAGAAGGCTCTGGAGGGGATCTCAGGACGAAGGCTAGATGGGAAGAGCCCTCTTCCGGACAGATTCCCCCACCCCTGTAGAGAACTACATTTAGGGAGTTTCCTTTGTACTTGAAGGACTCTTTATCCCCAACTCCGGCCCTGATCTGGGCACCAGAGCCATCCCATCACCACGGGATCCATACCTTCCAAGGGGTGCTGGGCAGTGGGGCAGAGTCTTAGGTGATCACAAATGGTCCTAGAAATGGGCCCTCCTGCTAGGACTAGCGAGAGAACGTGGGCGTGGGCGGCGAGAATGCCCAGGAAGGAGGGGCCCAGAGCCTGTGCCTCTCTCCTTCAGCCCCCACTCCCTGCCCTCTCGCTGCCCCAGCCTCCCTCACCTGCTCTCTGGCTACAGCATCCTGAAGCCCCAGGAAGCAGCTCCCACTGAGCCTGGAGAAGCTCACTCCCTGTGTGTCAGAGCTGACCCTCTGCCCTCCTCACCAGTGTAGAGGCCATGTGACCACCCTGGGAAGGGCACATGTCACGCCGCTCATGGGCTAGTCCCCTCCTCCCCTCCTGCACCAGATCTCCCACTCTCTGTGGAAGACCTTCTGGTCAATTCCTAAGCGGATGCCTCAGGATGGGAGAGGAGGAAAGTGCCGCCAGCCACATCTCCCACCCTAGCTTAGCACTGTAGGTAGGTTCCTTTTCCAGTCTTAAACGGAAACAGAAAAGCTTCCCAGAACAGAACAGGAGAGCACTGTCTGGGGGTCTCCAGGTGCACCCCTTCTGAGTTTTTCTCTCCAATTTGGTGCCGTGCCTGTGGCACCTGCTCCCAGGGCTTACTGCCTTTCTCTCCGACCCAAACAGTCTGAACATTCAATTCCACTCTCTTGTTCTCTTTGGCTCCACTAAGACAGAGTATAAATTTCAAAAGGACTGGAGCCAAAAGCCTAAGGAGAAACAAAATGGAACCAAACCCAGGAACTAAAAGACAGTTAAAGCTTACCAAAATAAACTGGTTTCGGGCCCTATAATAGCAGACTTGCTTTCCCTGGCCCAGTGACGGCCTCCCTGTTCTCCTCCATCCTGCCCACCTGCTGCCCCGGAGCAGGGTTCAGATCAGGACTCGGTCACACGGGACTTCTGGGAAACACAGTGATGGGGTGAGATTGCTTCATAAATCTCACATCCCCAGAGGGAAGAAGGCACTGGCTTTCCTTACGTTTGCCTGGCACTTCGTAGATGCTCAGTAAGAGCTGTTGGTGAAGGAGTGAATGGATGAAAAGATGCTAAACGTATGGACATCAGGTCATACAAAGCCTTCTTAGACCCCAGGTTCCCACCCGTGAGCCAGTGCCTTACAAGCAGACTCTCCAGGGCAAATATGCAGCAACATTTGGTGGTAACTAATCAGATGCCTCTCAAAGAGGAAGTGATTGATATTTCCAGAGTCCTCCACGGTAGGTGACTTGCCTGTCCCTGATCCTGCCCCACACATTGCTTTCCCAACCCTACCACAAGCTCACAATGTTTATCTTTCCACTGAGTCCCACTTGGTGACACTTTTATTCGCCTCCTGAGGATTCATTACTATTTTCCCAGCTTTTTTCCTGAAACTTTTCAGGTCCTAATGCCACACCCATCTTTCCTTATCTCTTGGCAAATGACCTCAGCTTCCAGACTAGTCCCTTACTAAGCCCATGAAATGTAATGTCCACCTTGCAGCCACAAAGCTTCAAAGGAACGACTGTGACCAAGTCCCTGACCCAGTGACCTACTGCAGGACCTGATCTGCTGACCTCTCGCCACACACATCACATACCCGCAACCCTGGGACCCTGAGGGCTTTCTTCTGAGTTCTTCTCCACACTTTGTAAGATTCTGCTGCTCATTTCTCCTTGCTCTCATTCTCTTGGTGAACTAATATAAAGGTACATACTTAAAGAGCTTGGATGATCTTTATGTTAATGATTCAGTCAAGAAATATTTACTGAGCCCCTGCTATGGGCTCAATACTTTTCTTGGTGCTTGGTATATATTAATGAGTAATGTCATTATGTAAACACATATTTATCCCAACGTGCATGTTGCCCCAACTTCCCAGCTTCAGTATCTATACATCTCCATACATGTCCAGCAACAGCTGAAAAGTATCATGCCCAAACAGAATTCATCCTTCCTTACCCCAAACTGGCTCTCTGATCTACATCAGCCTTCATTCTCCCAATCTCAAGGTCCCATGCCATGGAGTCATTTTTTTAGTCTTTCCTATCCTTAGTATTTTCATATTCTGTAACATCCATTCCTGTTTCTTAGTCCAGATCCTTTTTCACCCATCATCTGCATTTAGTGCAACAGCATCCTAATTGGCTTCCCTGATGGTGGAACGGCTCCCCCATCTCTTCCAGATGCTACTGCCAGGTTAGTCTTGCTGTGCAGTCCCTTATCCTGGCCCTCATTGTCTGCACCACATCTCCTATAGCCAGTGTCCCCTCCACTGTCTATGGGATATTGTTACACAACCACAGCCACCTACCAATGTTACACTGGGCACTCCCAACTCTACGCTTTCAACTAAAGCCCCAAGCTGCAGCAACTTCCACTGGTTGTAGCTCAATAATGGTAACAGGTAGGGGTCGCCTGGGTGGTTCAGTCGGCTAAGTGGCAGACTTCAGCTCAGGTCACAATCTCAAGGTTTGTGGGATCGAGCCCCATGTCGGGCTCTGTGCTGACAGCTCAGAGCCTGGAGCCTGCTTTGGACTCTGTCTCCCTCTCTCTGCTCTCCTCTGCTCACGCTGTCTCTCAAAAATAAATAAATGTTAAAAAAAAATAAGTATAATGGTAACAGGTAGGGATAGGATGAAAGTGGCAAAGCTCTAAGACCTATTTTGAGATTTTCTTCTTCATTAGGGTAGATCTTGAAGAGTTGGTGAAAGTGACTGTGATGATAATAAGCGAACACATCAGGTCGGACCTTTTTTTTCACAGGGCAGTATTTTTAAAGGTTCATCCAAAAGCAAAAGTACAAAAGAAAGTTAATATTTGTAAAGCTGCAACAGTGCTTGACACATAATTCGAGCATGTTAACTTAAAAAAATATAGATCAAATTGCCTAAGTATCTCAGGAGGAAAGGAGACCAGAAAACTTTTATTTAACTTTTTATAGTTAATGATAACCACATGGAACATATGAAGTTTCTCAGTGGATGTGGAACAGCCTTAGATACGGATATTTTGTTTAAAGGACTGTTTTTATTTCTTGCTGATAGCTACATTTATTGCCCAATGTACTAAGATCTCATTTCTGATTGTAGGGGAAAGAAGTTTATTCAACTTAGAGCTGTGTTCTGGTCAGGAGAGCCAAGCAAAGAACAGAGCAGGAACACCTCCTACCACTTAGCAACTGAGTAGAACGTGTATGCCGCTTGGCAGCAAACCCCACTTCTCCTTGAGGACGAGGCTCCAAGACGGAGTTCTGTGGGAATCTGAGTGTGGCAGATCGCACCCCCCCCTCCCCCCTGCCAGAGGTGCTGCAGTTACACCTAGTCCCCGTTTCTGTCGGAAAGCACATTCAAACCTGTCTGGCCTGTCACTCTCAGCCTGAACAGTGCAAAGCAGGTGTGCCCTGTGGGGTCGGGGGGTAGCCCCTCACTGTACCACAGCCACAGAATTACCTGCCACTCCTATGCTCAAGCAGTGCTGGCAAGGATTCTCTTCCCACCCAACCTGCCCTTTCCTCAGGCAACAGCCCCAAATCCTACTCCACGGACAGGAGTCCAGATTTATGCCGCTCTCTCTTCTGGAAACTGGCTCCCCATACTTTAGGCTTGTTCTCTGCTTAAGTTTGTGCGGTTTGTCTCTCGCACTGGTTTTGGATGCCCTTAACACTGGAAATGACTTTTTCCTTTTTACTTAGAAGGGTTTGGAGTCCAGTGGTCCTATATATGAATCTTAGCTATGTGACTTTGGGTAAGCCAGCCAGTGACTTTTCGGTTTCTGAGCCAGTTTCTGCATCTGTAAAATGGTTAGAAAGTTGGTAGAAGATTACATGAGAATATGTGAAATTCTGTGCTCACACTGTTTTCAGAAAACGAGTGCCTTTCTCACTTTCCCTTCCCTGTGACATGCTAGTAGCTCCTTGCATGAAGTAGGTTCCTCCTGAGTGATGCGGGTGCGGTTTGGACCGTCACATGCCCGCATGCGGCCGTCCCAGTTAAGGGCCTCAAAACTGAGGGTGAGAATTCTCTTGTTCATCCTTGTACTCTTACTGCACATGGTGCTTTGTACCTCTGGTGGAGCCTCCTGGATCTAGAAATTTGATGCTGCTAAAGTTCATGGAATGGAATAGCTCACATACTTTGTATGATCCACAGAAGCCCTGAACTGCAGAGACAGGAGCTACTCCACCTGTCCCCAATCCCAGGGTTTCCAAGCCAAGTGCCTTCCAGCCCTCCATAGTGTCCGCCTGAGCCCCTTGTCCAGTCTGGAAAGTCCAGGGTCAGCCAGAGGCTCCCAGGGATAGCAGGTGGGAGGGGCTCCTAACAGTGACGGCAGCTGAACTCCAAGGCCAGGATTTGAGGACACAATGGCCACCTCAGCCACTGAAGGAGAGGACTAACCAGATAGAGGAGAGAAGAGCGAAGGCCTCCCTAGGCAGGACCCAGCTGTCCGGTGTTCCTTTTCCCATAACTCATGTCAGAACTTTGAGTGCAACTTAATTGAGGAAGGACACTGGGCACCTATCAGTGCAGCATAGGACTCAGGACCAACAGAACAGCACCCCCTGCCCAGGATCCCAGAGCCACGACTGAAAATACTGAGCCCCACTGCTCAGCCCGGGCCAGAGCAAGAGTCTGCCCAGCAAGGATGTTCTTGGATTTGGGCAGCTGTTCCAAATTTCCAGAAGCCCTGACCAGTACACTTAGCGTTCTGCGCTGGAGCCACAATTCGTGCAAGGAAGTAGACGCTTACGAGCAGCTTAGCTATTTATTAAGTCAGTAGAAAAATGACTTTACAGGTTTGCGGTGCAATAGGGAGATGGGGATCTACCCCCACACTAGAGCACTCCAGTCCAGTCCAGCGCCCCAAGCGTGGTCTGCATGTGTGCGTAGGAGCACGTGAGCTGGGTGGACGCCCCAGAGCATCTCCTAAGTAGGCTGCCCCCGTGGGGGGCACTGGGATCGAGCCCAGCAGTTGGGCCTGGGGAGAGGAGCCTGAGGAGCCGGGCCCTAGAAACGGCCCAGCACAGTGGCTAACAGAGCCATGCGTATATACATGCCATTCTCGGCCTGGCGGAAGTAGGCTGCTCGGGGGTCTGAGTCCACCTCCACGCTACGAGAGAAAGAAAACGGTTACTCAATGGCCCACAAAGTCCTGTCCACGACTAAGTGTCCTCCCACAGCCAGCCCCCGGTGTATCCTCAGTTTTGAAGCCATGTCACCTTATCTCATTGACTCGAGGCATTGGGTGCATCACCACCATCTTCTTCTTGGCCCGTGTCATGATATGGGGAGTGAGAATGAACTGGCCAAAGCACTGCAAGGCAGATGGGGGCCCTGTCAGCACCTCAGGGCCATGGTGGCTATGGGGCCACAAGCCTGGGTTCCTCCAGGGTCCCCTCCACACCCACATGAAGGTATCACAACCAAGAGGCCTGATCAAGCTCCTGGGGTGCAGCCTCCCTGGCCACTGGTCTGGATGCACCACAGCTCCAGCCCTGGCTTCCCCTCGGCCCTGGCACTCACAGCTTCGTACTCCTGGCTCGAGTCAAAGCGTTCCTTCTGGATGCGCGTCATGTAGAGCACATCTGTGTCAGGCAGCGCTTCCTCAATGCTCTCAAATTCCTCCTGGAGGGGGAGGCAGAGCCAGAGTGAATGTAGAGCCAGGCTCTCACTGCCCAGCCCACACCCCCACGGCCTCCCAGGGCCTCACCTGCTTGGTGCCACGGGCCGCCACAAAGGCCCGCACATTGGATGGCATGCGCAGGCTGGGGGGTGCCACGTAGCGCAGGCTGACACGGTACTGGGTGAGCAGGCAGGCCAGGGAATGAACCGTGCGTCCATGCTTCAGGTCCCCCACCATTGTGATCTAGGGGAGGAACCCGATCACAAAGAGGGCCCCCAGATCAAGCACCTGCCCTCCCACTTCAAAGCTTTTGGTGTCAAGACCAGAACATAGGCCGCCCTGATGCAGCATGCCTCGGGACAGAGAAGGTACTGCCCAACTGCCTCCCCTCTTCAGACCTTCCCCAGGCAGGCCCCCATCCCCTGCCACTGCCCTCACCGTCATGCCATTGACAGTCCCAAGCTCTTCCCGGATGGTGAAGATGTCCAGCAGGGCCTGCGTGGGATGCTCTCCAACCCCATCCCCTGCATTGATCACCGGCCTTCGACAGTGCTTGGCGGCCAGCTGTGAGAACCCGAATAAGAAAGGAGAGGCCCCGTCTTCTGCACCCCAGCGACTCCCACTCCCTGCCTGAGTCCCACTCTTCTTGGGTCTCCTCACCCATCTGCCCCAACCAGACTTGTAGTCATGTCCCTGGATCCATCATAATCAGCCTCAAGGGGCCTCACCTCCACCGCTCCAGGCTGGGGGTGCCGAAGCACGACGACATCGGCGTAGCAGCTCATGGTCTGCACGGAGTCAGCCAGGGATTCGCCCTTTTGAACTGAAGACGTGGCTTCTGAGAAGCTGAGCACAGCACCCCCCAGCCTGGCCATGGCTGCTGCAAAGGAGCTGCTGGTCCGCGTGCTCACCTCATAGAACATGGAGGCCATCACCTTCCCCTAGGGGAAGGCCAAGACTCAGTGGGAAAGTGCGTGTGCTCATCTTGGGGGATGTAGAGGCTGCTGCTTGCTTTGCCCACTAACACAGGAGGGATACTGAGAGAACTCCCTGTAAACCTCCTTGTGACCTGTCCTAACCTTGGCATTTCCATTAGTGTTGCTCTGAGCTAAAGACTCCACCTCCAGAACACCATTGGTAAATATCTGAATGAGATATCCATTCTCTGGGAGAAACAGAAACACCCCAGATTTATCCCACTGAGTACCTCTGCATATAGCAAGCGACTAGATTAACAGACTGATGCACTGGCACTCAGGGCCTCGTAAGTCAGCTAAATACTGGTCAGAGGAGAGCAAACATGTGGGGATCAGGGGCCAAGGGCAGCAGGACCTTCCAGAGTAGAGAAGGCTGAACAACTTCTAGTGGAGGACCTGGGCTCACACAAGGGAGGAGACGGAGATCCCTCTGACAGGGTCCTGGATCTGTAGCCCACAGCCCTAGCCCTGACCCTGACCTTGAGGATGTCGAGGCTCCGCTCCTTCTGTACCATCATACGCAATGTGTGTGCCACGTTGAACAGGTGAGACATCTAAGAAAGATTTCAAGTCAGCTGGAAAGGCAGTGGACTCCAGAGGTCCTAGCCCCGAGTTTGCAGTTTCTTAAAGCTCTGGGTGTCCCCCTCCTCCCTCCCCCAGGCACCTGATCCTTGGTGAACTGCTGGACAGACAGGATATGTTGACCCACTAATGAGTGCAGCAGGGGTGAGGTCTGGGGGTGCAGCAGGCCAGGGGTCCCCAGGTTCTGGGGTGACGCCTGTCTAGGTACTGGTGGTGGAGGGTAGCAGGTGCCATCAAGGGTTCCCATGAGCTCTGCAGTGAGGGGACGGGGCGGAAGAGGCGGGTCAGAGGGCTCCTCCTACACAGGTCAGGTCAGACAGGTCCCCAAGGTGAGCGCGTGTCCCAGGGGGGTCTCACCTGGCTCAGCTGCCTTCCGGGAGGCCTTTTCCTTTGGCTCTTCAGCTACAAACAGAGCAACAGGACAAATGTAAGCCTGCAGCGAAGCTCTGTGAAGAACCCCCATTTCCGCACACTCTGGGTCACAGCGTCTGTGTTAAACCAACTCACACAACAGTAGCTATAGCAGGTTAGGGGACAACAAGGACCAGTAGCCCTGGGGACACACCAGTGATTTCCCACAGGGGCTGCTATGTGAGAGCAGTGGTGCCCTCCCGGGGCCCACCCAAGTGGTAAAGGAATCCTGGGCAAGGGGAACGGCCAGGCTCACACCAACCAATAACCTGGATTTACCCCACGTTCTGCTGCCCCGTGGGATCCCAGCTCCCGGGCGGAAGAACACAGCTGCCCACAACAAGAAAGGGCCATGAGAAGCTGTGGGGTGCCTACCTCACGGAGGACAGACTGATTTAGGCAAAGGAAGGTACAGTGGGTCAGGCTAGGATGAGGGACAAAGGCGAGAAGAACAGGGTAGGTGGACAAAAGTGAGGTGCTGGGAGGGGAGGCGCCCTGTGAGCCCCTGGGCCCCGGTCCATCACGAGGACACTGTGGGGGAAGAGGAGCCCATCCTTACACACCTCTGAGTCCTGATGGCCCCATCCTCCACATCCCAGGGCCTCCTTCTTACCTGGCAGACCTGGGTCAGAGGCTCGGTGAATCCGGGGGGGCAGGTGGAAGCGGCCATCGGGAAGCCCTGGGACAGCCCGGCGGGGCCTTTCAGGTGTCTGCAGAGATACAGGCCCAGCATTTTAAAAAGTACTGACCCAACACCTCCTCAAAGTTAATCCCTCAAGAAGAGCTCAACTGTCCACTGTCCACAGCAAGAACGGCAGGGAACCCATTCTCCACCACCTCCCCTCAGGTCCATCCTTCTGCTGTGCTGCCCACGACACAGGGGGACAATCTAGCCTTCTAGAGGTGTGCGCTAGCCCCCTGACGGGGCCTCAGATAAACCTCTGGTGGGGTTAATAAGGGGCTTGCCTTTCCCCTGTGTAGGTAACCTCCTAAACCAAGAGTTAATTCTATGTTTTGCAGTAGGGGGTGGGAATTTTAAGTGTCGAGTAGAGAACCTTCCACTCCTACACCATAACTGTAACATCTGTGCTGTTGGCTCTGTCCCTGGCTGCAGCCCCCAATACCCCCCACCCAGTCCTGAAGCACTGTAGATACCGTGGTTATCTCACTGGTGGCAGGGGCTGGTGGCGCGAGCTGGGGTACAACCCCCTGAGGCCACTTGCGTACGTCCTGTCCGTAGCCCGGGGGCACGAGGACCTGCCAACAGAAGGCAGGAGCAGGCGAGTGAGCAGGGGGCAGAGAGCTGGACTGGGACCCTAAAGCAATGGAAGCCAGCACAAAGAAAAAAAATGCCTCAGGGGGCCTGTGCCCACCCATGTCCAGGGCGGCTGGAGGAGGTGCTGGAAGCACAGCAATGTGCTGGGGCAGGCTGCCAGTGGCACCAAGAAAGTCACACTGGGATGGGCCAGCAGTGGGGTTCAGGCCACACACGTACCTGCCCGTCGATATAGGCCACCTCCCCTCGTAGAACCACACGACGGACGGTGCCCTTCACCTTCTGCCCTTCGAAGGGTGTCCAGTGGGCCTTGGAGAAGGGCATGTGGCTGGGGATGGTCCATTCATGCTCCAGATCCACCTGTCCAGAGTTACAGGTTACGCCAGGGTAGGGCCACCCCTTGGAACAGATGTGTGGGATACGGAGCAGCCCGCCCTCCGGGCCCACACCTCCACATAGGTGTCCTCCTGTGGGGGCAGGTGGAAGATCCGCCGGGGATTGTGGTGCAGTCGCTGCAGCAGGTCATCCAAACTGAGCCGGCCCTCGCTGACAGCCGTCAGCAGCAGCGGCAGCATGGTCTCCAGCCCTGGGAAGCCCGGTGGGGGCCTGGGCCCACACTTCTCCTCCACAGTGTGGGGGGCTGCAGGAAGAGAGCGGCACCCTCAGGCCCAGTCACTTCCACATCTGGGAAGTCACACAGGCCACTAGGACTGTACTGTCTCATCACCCATCCCAAAGCTAATTTCTTCTGGTTATATGGAAAACAGAAAAACCATGATGGCTACCACCTTCCGAGAACCACACCTTTTACCCACGTTCTCTCATTTATGATTTTATTTTTTTAAACTTTTTAATGTTTTATCTCTAGGAGAGAGAGAGACAGCGTGAGGGTCAGAGAGAGAGGGAGTCACAGACTCTGAAACAGGCTCCAGGCCCTGAGCTGGCAGTCAGTATAGAGCCCGACGAACCGCGAGATCGTGACCTAAGCGAAAGTCGGATGCTTAACCAACTAAGCCACCCAGGCACCCCTCTCATTTATGATTTTAATCGTTTGCTCATCAGTTCCTTCAGAGAGCATTTATCAAGTATCCATCACAGACCAGACACTGTGAGACACAAAGGTCAAGTCCCAATTCTCATGGAGCGCAGAGGCCCTGAGCTGGGGCACAAGCCCTGCTGGGCGGAAAGGTACATCGTGGGCCCACTCACCATGGTCTGAGGCGAAGCAGTCGATGACAGCCATGTTCTCCCACAGGGCCTCCACATCCTGGCGGGAGCCAAGCTCAGGCCGGACCTCCCCCTTCCCGGGCCCCAGGCGCTCCAGGTCATCATGGCTTAGAAACAGATGGTGGGGCGCCACCTCACAGGTCACTGGAAGCCCCCGGGCCTTTGCGGCTTTAATCAGCAGGATCTGGGAGGCGGGGGGAACAGGAGGGAGATCTAGAAGAGGCCTCCCTCACGCTCTGCCCTGTAAGTCTCCGCAGCCAACATCCCCTCTAGCAAGATACTGGGCAGACATGCTGACGATACTGGCTCCACGCCCCCCACCCCCTCCTATCCCCTAGGAGTACCCTGACCTCTTGGCGTCACTGAGAAAACAGAAGGAACACTGGGATCTCTGGTGTTCTCTCACCTCCTCCTTCCGTGCCACATGACATATGTGCACTGAGCGCTGGGTCAGTTGGGCCACCATGAGGATGGCGGCGACACTCTGCCGCTCCGCATGGGCGACAATGGGGAGGTGGGATGGCCATGTCTCAAAGTGCTGGGGACAGAAAGAATTTATCAGGGAGTGTGCAGAGCCCTTAATTCTCCGAGCTCATCAGAGCCCAAAGCCCTCACAGAGCTCCGACACTTGCTGCTGTTAGCCCACGCTGTGTGGTCCTCAAGCCAGGGGACACTGGCTGCCTCCTCCCGCAGGCCCACTCCCTACCTCCATCCACTGGGCCACACTGTCCAGCCGAAGCTCAGAGAAGGTTTCATTGAGGTAGAGCTTTAGTCCGGCAGCAGACCCAGCCACAGCACCCAGCGTCCCTGCATTTTCCGAGGAGGCTCCAAGAAATAAGGCAAAGTCACAGCGTGCACCAGCCTCTGCCAGCTGGGGAAGATACATATGAGACAATGAGGTAAGACCCACTGGCATCCATGCCAGCCTGGGAACCAGGGGCCCAGGCCCCTAGGCTTCTGGGAAGACAGGAGGAGGATGGGTCTGGGAGGCAAGTAGAGACATCTGGGTCACCATGAAGCACGAGTACAAGGCTTACCTTCTGGGCCAGGGCCAGGGCAGGGGCATCAATGATAGGGGGCCGGGTATTAGGCATGGCACACACCATGGTCACACCCCCAGCCAGGGCAGCAGCTGTGCCTGACGCAAAGTCCTCCTTGTGTGTCCCCCCTGGTTCCCGCAGGTGCACGTGGATGTCAATTAGTCCTGGGAGAACGTGGATGTGGCAAGATTAGAGGAAGGTTCAGAGACACAAACGACATCAAAGATGTGAACCGGGGTGGTAGGAAAATAAGCAGCCACTGATACAAGTGAGAAGTGGGCAAGGTTCCTCAGTCAAGGGCACAGTGGATCGTGGGAGGAAAGAGCTCAGTGAGAAAGATTCTGGCCCCCACACTCTATGCAGTCCGGGCAGGGCATGGGCCCCATAGCCCAGATCTCCGGGCCAGGTGCTACCAGTGTGCAGAAGCCACGTTCTCCCGAAAGATACACTTACCAGGGAGCCGCACAAGCTTTTGGGAAGTCATACAGTCAACGTGCACCTTCAAAGGAGGGGCTGGCCCAATCTGGCCTAGGGCCTGCAGGTGAAAACCACAATCAGCCCTGACTTAAGGGCATCCCAGGAGTCGTAGGTAGGGACTGGGTTTTCACACACACCAGGCTCTACCTCCCTGTGCCCAACTTCTCTCTGTAGCCCCAAAGCCCGCTTATTACCATAACTGCTTCATAATGAGATTTCCCAACCCTGTGACACACTCACTTCTCCCTCCTGTCCCATTAACACTGGCTGTTGCCCTCCTAGCACCCAGGTCCCAGGTACCTCCACAAACAGTTTGGTGCACTTGATATCAATGATGAGGGGCACAGAGAAGTCAGCGGCTAGGCGCCGGGTACGGTAGCCCTTCGTGACAAAGGAAGAGAGACGCCGGCCCCCAGCCCCACGCATCGACAGGTTAATCACTAGCTCAAAGTGATTCTCAGCCAGCTGCTCCAAGATG
Source organism: Hyaena hyaena (assembly GCF_003009895.1). Lineage (NCBI taxonomy): Eukaryota > Metazoa > Chordata > Mammalia > Carnivora > Hyaenidae > Hyaena > Hyaena hyaena. The sequence continues at coordinate 50,254 of NW_024080772.1, read as the reverse complement.
CTTCGCTGTGGTGGGCACTCACCATCCACTGCCTCCTCAAAGTGCCAGTCCACCGCTGTTACCTGTGGCCCAGAGAGAAGGTCAGGGCCAACCTGAGCCTGGCAGGAGTCGGGAAGGACAGCAAAGGGAGAAGAGGTAGCCCGGGAACCCACAAGGAAGAGACTGAGGACCTACAGGGTGAGGACCAGGGCTGCCTCTATTTACTACTGGCAAAGTAAGTTCTTGACAGGAAAAACACCTACTCTATGGTTATCAAGGACTTTGTGCAGTATGAGCCCACACAGTTACATACAGGAATAACATTCTAGAAAGAAATATACCAGAATATTAACAATGGTAAAGACCGTAAGAAAAATTTTTTCTTTGCTTTTCTGTATATTCTATTAGCTCTACATGGCCTATAGAGAATTTGCACAATGACAGAAAAGGCAGGGGAACACACAATTCTCTGGTACGAAGCAGGGGTAGGTTGAAGGGGCCTGGTACCTTGACGCCATGCTCAGTGTAGAAGTCAGCAGTGCCCAGACTGGCGTAGAGGCTGTAGCCCAGGCTCTCCAGCAGCCGCACAGTTGGCAGCAGCTCACTTTTGTTCTGAACCAAGCAGAAGGAGGGTGCGATTGTGTCTCTCCCTTCTTCCACTTCAAGGTCAGCCCAGGCCCAGAGAGCCAAGGCCATCTGCCCCCACCTCTCTAGGCAGTCCCCGCCTTTGGATTCTGTACCTTATAGCTGCCAATGGTCAGTAAGATGTTCTTCTTGGGGATCTTAAAGCCAGTGCTTAGCATGGCCTTGAGGTAGGCCTCGCAACGGCTCTCCCCAAAGCCAGCCACTTCCCCGGTGCTGGTCATCTCCACACCCAACACCACATCGGCACCCGCCAAGCGCGAGAACGAGAACTGAGGCACCTGAAGGAACAGGATGTGGGTGGCCAAGGGAAAAGAGGGCCCACCTCCCCTCACCACGAGAAGCAGCCACAGTCCCTTCCCCGAGGTCCCAGCTAGGCGGTGGGGTTAGCCGTCCCCGCTGCCGTTCTGCCTGTACTCTACACTGGGCAGTGAGCTGCTTCCCAAGTACAGTTTGAGTCTTCCTGCAGTTTCCGCTAGGCTAATTCATTGGCCTTGGAACACTTCCTCAACAGGCGCTGCCCATCGAACTTCCTGACCACCTTTCAGGACTCCATCTAAATACCACCTCTTCTCCCAGCCCTTTCCAGGTCACCCCTTTTGGAAGTGGCATCTCTTGTCTGTAAACTCCTTTGGCATTTTATTCTTATCTTTACTATGCAGGTTTATTACAGACTGTTCTAGAAACAAGCTGTTTTTGAACCCACCTTCCCTTGTCTCCCATTACTAGTGTATGAGCTCCTAAAGGACCAAGACCCTTATGACCCCTGTGGTCCAGTGATGCCTTGCCAATGGTAGGTGCTCAGTTTACATGTTGACTGATGTGTCATGTGTGGTAAGCGAACTCTCTCCCGGTATTTGTCTCCCTGCTTCTGACAGCTAACCTCAAGGTTTCAATCCTCCATACCTTTACCCCCACGACTCCAGAGCCAGTCATGAGCCCCACAGGTTCCACTTCTTCCCCCATGATGACTCGTGTGGCCAAGGCTACTAGGTCCACACCTAGTGTCTTGGAGACGAATGGGAAGGAGCGAGAGACACGCACGTTGCATTCGATAACTTTCAGCTGGTCATCCTGGGGCAGAGAGGGATTGGTCAGGCCTTGTGCAGGGTGTGCTTGCTGACATTATTCCACGGACACTGACTCTCTCTCTTACCATTCTGTGGGTAATCAGCCTTAAACAGGGGTCAGGTTGTGAACAGACTGTCACAAACTCTTACAACACTGTGGGCTCTAGCTAGGAGTCCCTTCTCTCCAGCTTTTGGGCCTACTCTGATGAGGGCAGTGAGGGCTCACTGGCACTGTGGCCAGCACAGAGTGAGAAGGTACTAATGCCCATTAGTCTCTGCCTTTAGCCCCCTCTTACTACCTTGGCAATGAGTTGCAGATTGAAGGGTCCCGTGACTTGCAGCTCCTGACCCACAGCGTGCACAATGGCTTTAATCCGCTCCAGGGTTTTGGCAGTGATGTCCTGGGGTGGAGTCACCAGCGTGGCATCGCCTGAATGCACGCCTGCGTTCTCCACGTGCTCAGAGATGGCAATGGCTGCCACCACACCATCACGGGCCACAGCATCCACATCAATCTCCTAGTGGGGACAGGAAGGCAATGTGATGTAGGGCAGGGGCTGGTTTCTTCTCCCACTTGTCCCAGGAGGCGCAATTCCTTTAAGAGCCTTGGTACAATCCATCCTTCCTAGCCCACTGTGCCTAGAAATTGCTGTAGGACCAGAGAAGGGAGTCTCCTCTGAGGCTGGGGAGCCTGCCCTCAAAGACTTGTTGGTGGCCCTACCTTCGCCTCCTGGATGAACTTGGAGATGACCACGGGGTGCTCCTTAGAGACGGCTGCTGCACTGCTCAGGAAGCGCTCCAGGTCACCATCGGTGTAGGCCACATTCATAGCAGCGCCACTCAGCACGTAGGAGGGGCGCACCACGCAGGGGTACCCCACTGTCTGGCAGAACTGGCGAGCAGACTAAGGGTGCAGCTGGGTTGGTCACACTCACCCCTGACCTCATCCAGCCTCCAGCCCCCCACCAGGCCCCAGCCCACCTCTAGGTCACTGAGCTCCCTCCACTGAGGCTGGCTGATACCAATGGTGTCGAGGAGCCGGGAGAACTTGAAACGGTTCTCAGCCGAGTCGATGGCTTCAGGGGAAGTGCCCAGCACCCGGCACTGCTGCCGATGCAGGGCCATGGCCATGTTGTTGGGCAGCTGTCCACCCATGGACAGAATCACACCTTCAGGGTTCTCTAGCTCATAGATGTCCATCACCACCTTAGTGCAAGAGGGAAAATAAGTGGGGGTACCAAGTGGTCAGGAATCTGAGCCTTCCTACTCACTGCTTTTTACCCTCTACTTACGTCCCCTCAATCCCCACAAGTTCCAAAGAATCTCAAGTCAGCCAGCCGTTCCCACTTGACCCTGGTCACCGGGGCTAACGAGCAGCCTTTCAACTCTCTTACCTCAAAAGAGATCTCATCAAAGTAGAGTCGGTCACACATATCATAGTCAGTGCTGACTGTCTCTGGATTGTAGTTCACCATGATGGTCTTGTATCCCATCTGCGGGAGGGAGGGAAATGAGACTGAGCTATGAGATGGGAGAAGAACACGGAGAAACTAAGGCAAAGCCAAAAAGCTTCCTCTGAAATAGCTGTATGGGACACCTGCCTTGGGAGGGAAGTGGGGCCAACACTAGACAGGTAGGTACCAAGTGTTGGGAGAAAAGACACATGGCCTGTGTGGGGCACAAGATGGCCTAAGGGGAGCTCCCCACCCCACCACCCCCACTTAGAGCCCAAAGCTCTAAGACAGATGTAAGTGTAGCAATTAATAGAAAGTACCAGGATTAAGTGTGGGCGGGAGGCAATTGCTGGAACTGAGGAGAACAGAACAGCAGAGAAAACAGAAGGAAAGACTAGCTCTTAGACCTTTCGGAGCTGCCGGATGCAGCCCACAGCACACCAGTCAAACTCAACGCTGGAGCCTATACGGTAGACGCCAGAACCAAGGACCAGGACGTGAGGCGTTCGAAAGGTGAGATCATGGGTGGTGCCCCAGTAGGTCAGGTACAAATAATTCGTCTGGGCTGGCCACTCAGCTGCAACTGTGTCAATTTGTTTCACCGCTGGGCAGATCCCCAATTCCTGACGCAGTTTGCGAACCGCCAGCTCTGTGCTAAAGGAGAAGAAGGATAAACAATATAGCCCTGGGGGCACGGCTCAGACTTAGTAGAGGGGTGAGATCCCAGGGCAGGGATTTAAGAGGAAAACATCCCAGTCATGAGGGTCAGAAACCTCCAAACCGCCCCACGCTCTCGCTGCGAGGGCCCCTCACTGGTACAAAGATTCTCTGCCCCACATCCTCAGCCCGCGGCCTTCACCACCACCTCTGACCTCAGAACTGCAAGGGCGATCTGCTTGTCTGAGAAGCCAAGGCGCTTGGCCTGGTGCAGCAGGTCTGGGGGCAAAGGTTGTCCACGGTGCTGTTCCAGCAGCTGGGCATGTGCTATAATCCGCTTCATCCGGTGCAGGAACCAGCGGTCGATGCGTGTGAGTTCATACAGCCGCTCCACCGAATAGCCAGCCCACAGAGCAGCTGCTACCACAAAGATCCGCTTATCAGTTGGCGTCTCTAACTCCTAATGGGGAGGGCAGACAGATGGATATGGAAGGGCTGTGCAGAGGGAAGAGACGTCTGAATGTTAAGCAAAATATTCCCAATCTACTTTTAGCACCTCATAAAGCCTGAGAGCATGAGTGACACTGCTTTAGGAAAAGACCCGCAGAAAAGGAGCCCAGAGCAGAAGGTCTGTAATTGCCAAAGCCTGTATACAAATCCTACCTCTGCCTCTTTCTGGCTGTGCAGCTAATGTATTAGCAAGTTCCACAAGCTCTTTAGGCTTATTTCATCATCCACAGAAACAAGTTTAAGAATACATCCTCGTAGGGGGCACCTGGGTGGCTCAGTCAGTTAAGCATCTGACTTCAGCTTAGGTCATGATCTCCTGGTTTGTGAGTTTGAGCCTGATATCAGGCTCTGTGCTGACAGCTCAGAGCCTGGACCCTGCTGCAGATTCTGTCTCCCTCTCTTTCTCTGCCCCTCCTTTGCTCGCACTCTGTCGTGCTCACTCTCTCTCTAAAATAAACATTTAAAATTAAAAAAAAAAAGAATACATCCTCATAAGATAGATGAAAGGAACCACAAAATTCTCAGCAAAGTGAAAAATGCAAATGTCCAGTAATGACTGCTGCGATTAATGGTAACAACAAATCCATGGACTACGGACAGAGGAGGGTCCATTTCAGGGGTGTTGCTAGGGGAAGGGAGCCACTTACCATGTCACTGACCGGCTTTACTGTGTGATCAAAGCCCACACAATTCTCATCTACCATGCGAAGAGCCTTCTGAAAGGCTTCCTCAAAAGAACGCCCAATGCCCATGACTTCACCTGGAGGAACAGGATGGGAAGACTGAGGTCCTGGCGGTAGGAAGTACCTAGGTCTATGATTTAGTTGAGACATTGGGAGGTTCTCAGGACAAGGCCAACAGTGGTGGTATGTATGGTGTTTTGTTATTGAGCAATTGTAAACTGAGCAACTCTCCTTGCCATGTTCATGTTTTGTGTTTATTACAGACTACAAAATTAAAATGCCTAAAATGGACATGTGGATACTAGAACACAGTGCACTTGATCACAATTGTCCAACCACTGATGGCCATTCAGTTAGGTGCTGTATTTCTATTGTGATGACACCATGTGGGATCAGTCTCACTCTTTAAAACCTTTTAACAGTCTGAATAATAGGAAGATGATCCCACTACTCTTTGAATCCATCCAGAAATAACCACATTCCCAACTCTCATTTGAAAGTATTCCTTCCTGGACTTCTTTCGAATATATGCTTTATACATGATTATGATATACCTACAATTTCCATCCTGCTTTTTCCTTTATCAGAACCATGCTCCCACATTGCTATGGGACCTTATTACCAACAGCTTAATTCGTGTACGATTTACCATAACTTAACCAGTCACTTATGGAAGGACACCTAGCTTTGAAGTGTTCATCCTTTTAAGTGAGGCTGTGACTTTTTAGTGCTTTGGGTTATCTCCTTAGAATAAACTTGCAGAGGTGCAGGGAAAATGGTAAGAATTTTCTGGGTCTTAATAAGTATTATTTGCTTCACAGTAGTTTATGGTTTACAATACAAAGTGTAAGTTTCACCATCTTCTAAAAAGTACATATGATCGTTTTAAACAATTTTTGCTCTTAAAAATGTTACCTCATTTTACCTAGATTTCCATTTATTAATAAAAGGGAACTCCCCTCTCCTACAACCCCCAGGTCTGCTTATTGATTTCCTCTTCCACAAAGTTCTATAACGTCCTCTGACAATTTACCCTAGGGTCTTCAAGCATTTCTTACCACTAACTATGCTTTCTATTTCTTTCTTTCTTTCCTTATTTTTACTAACTGTATTTTTCTATTTAATATCCTAGTTGTTTCTTCAAAAGAACTTTAAAACACTTAAAATGCTAATAGTAGTTAGGGAGGTGGATAATAAATGTTTTTAATTCCTTTGTAATATGGTTTTATTATGTTTATTTGGAGCAAGAGAGATACCCAACATATTCATATATGCATGCCTAGGAAGATTCTGGAATCATATATATATACCCAAATAATGCCTGTGTAACAAGACTATAGAGTTACTCTCTTTTGGTTCAACTACTTTTACTAATTTCTCAATGGTTCATGTATCTTACTTGTATAATAAAAGTCACAAAGTTATCAAAAAAGGTCACATTCTAAGAACCCCTGAATAGGTATAAAACTTAAATGTTTCATATTGTAATTAATCTTTATCCTATTTTCAGTCCATTTATTTTACCAATAGCTTAATTATGGCTTCATTCCCATGTTGATTTTAATTTTCATGTAACAAGAATTCATCTCCAGAAGGAACAACTTGGCAGTCTTGTAAGATTTCCAAAAATTCCAAAATAATATCTGAGCTTACTTAGACTTGCTTGTTTAAAAGCTACTGTTGCTGTTAACAGAAATTTGCAACACAATGAAATGCTCTTACCCTCAGCTGGTGGCACTGTGGTATGTGAAATGCCTGCTTTGGTTGAAACCTTTTAGAGCAGTCTAAGGTGATTTAAAGGGATGCTATAGGGAAGCATGTTAACTCAGTTCCAGCATACTCTACCACTGCTTGCACACTGTTCACTACTAATGTCCTTGTTTTTATGAAAAAGGTCTCTCATGTTCTGCTCTGATCTTAAACGTGCTAAAAAAAAAATCTGGAGGTGACCATGGCAGAAAGTGCCCAGAGAAGCAGATACGCATTAATAATGACTGTCACTGCATTGACTTGGATATAGAAGGGTTCACAGAATAACAAGCATCATTTCCCTGAAGCACCAGTATTTAAAGTCATACGGAGAACAAACCGTCACTGGCATTAACAACCTAGCGATGCGGCTGTGGGCAAAATGCAATGCAAGTGGGTAGAGTTTCATGAAACTGGTCTTGCCGATGAACAGCAACATAGTAGGACAGAGATGTGCATAACTAGCAACCGATCTGGTTTTCAGTTCTTGGCTTTCCCCTCTACTCAGCCATGTCACTTTCTTCTGTGGAACCTCAGTTTACTCATTTGTAAAGCAAGAGAGAGGAGGCAGTTGGATGGCTATCACCCTTGCCCAGAGATTCCGACATGCCCACCATCTGGGCAATGGTCGTGGCATGTGTATTCTGGCACAGATTTCCAGATGCCTTTGATTCCCACTCTTAATGAGGACAATGGAGTTTGAAATGTCCCTATGAGTTCTGAGAAGCCATGTTCCCAAGCTGCTGCTAATATAGGATCTGAAAGCTTATGCCAGGGAACTAACTTTATGACATTCTAGATTCTTGGGACTGCTGGGACCCCACAGGGCGACCGGGGGAAGGGTCTCCTGGGGCGTGTCTCTCTCACCAACACTCTTCATGCAGCTCCCGATCTTTGTGCTGACACGGAGGAACTTGCTGAGGTCCCAGCGAGGTATCTTCACCACACAATAATCCAGGCTAGGTTCAAAAGCTGCTGTCCCCCCTGTCACTGAGTTCCTGGGAGCCATTATGTGGAGGCATCAGGACAGAGTAGGAGACGTAAAGAGTGAGTTTCTGGATAGCTTCCTCCAACCCCACACATCCAGACCATTATCTTTTGCAAATTCCTTGTCCCATGAATGTTTTCTTCATCTCCCCTCCCCACCTCTGTGGTCTTTTCCCCACCCTTGTACCTGAGCTCAGGGAGAGGGATGCCCAATGCTAGCTTGGCTGCCACATAGGCCAGTGGATAGCCTGTGGCCTTACTGGCCAGGGCGGAGCTTCGGGAGAGCCTGGCATTCACTTCAATGATGTAATACTGCAAAGAGAGATAGAGTGAGAGTCACCAGATAACTGGCCCAGAAGGCCCACCTCTGAGAGGTATCAGAAGGGCCAGAAAACTAAGCCCTCTCCAAAGGCATAGATAGCAAAAGCACCACCCTCACCCCAGTCCAACCCTACCACAGACAATCCTGACTTCTACTCCAAGGTCTGTAGGGCCAAGGGCCCCTTGCCCTCAAGGACCCAGAATTATGGGCTGAGGTCCAACAGCTAGAATATCAGCTCCAGGGCCTAGAGTCTCACCTGCTCAGACTCGGGGTTCAAGGCGTACTGTACATTGCATTCCCCAACGATTCCGAGGTGTTGGGTCACCTTGATGGCTGTCTGCCGTAGTAGCTGGTATTCCCTGTCATTCAGCGTCTGGCTTGGAGCCACAACTATGGACTCTCCAGTATGGATGCCCAATGGGTCCAAATTCTCCATGTTACACACCTGTGAAAGGAGGGTCCTGTGGAGGTCACTGCCAAAGGGAGTCAAGAGAGGCAGGAGGCTGCACCCAGGGTCCTGTTGCTTCTGGGGCAGTACACATCCTGGGTCTAAGGCACATTAAGCCCCCAAAGATCTCAGCCCTAGTCTCTGCTCTTACTAGAGCTCATACTGCCTGACATTATTCCCACCCCACCTCCATCACTCACCGTGACACAGTTGCCATAGGCATCTCTCACCACTTCATACTCAATCTCCTTCCATCCCTTTAGGGACTTATCTACCAGCACTTGGCTGGTATGGGCGAAAGCTGGGGCCACAAGAGCAGAGAGCTCCTCCTTGTTGGAGGCGAAGCCAGAGCCCAGGCCTCCCAGGGCAAAGGCTGCCCGAACTAGCACGGGATACCCCAGCCGCTCAGCAGCTGCCTGGGCCTGTAACGAGCAGAAAAGATGAACACACTGATCAGGCCTTGACTGCTTGCTGCATAGAGGGTTCCTGGCCCCAGAGAAAATAAGATGTGAAGAAAATGACATCATTCTACCTTCCCCCGACCACCCCTCGAACCTGTTCAAGAGAATTTGCTGCCTCACTGGGGGCCACGTGCTCTCCAATCTCTGCCATCCTGGAGGCGAAGGCCCGCCGATCCTCAGTCAGTTCAATGGTTTCCACAGGTGTGCCCAGGACCCGGACCCCATATCGAGCCAACACTCCAGCCTTGGTCAGCTCCACACCGCAATTCAGAGCTGTCTGGCCCCCAAAAGTCAGTAAGATGCCATCGGGGCGCTCATTACGAATCACCTGAGGGAGGAGAGAAATAACAAACGTTAGGACCTTGTATAGAGTGGATCAAAGAAGTTTAGAAATCCAGAGTGACCAGAGGATGCCCCTGTCTGGATCCCCTCCTCAGTCGAGCCCTACGCCAGTCATACCTGGGTTACATAGTGAGGTGTTATGGGAAGGAAATAGACTTTGTCAGCCAGCCCCTGGGAAGTCTGTACTGTGGCAATGTTGGGGTTTATCAGCAATGTCTGGATGTTTTCCTCCTTCAGAGCCTTAATCGCCTAGGGGGACAAAAATGGCATCAGCCTCCCAGGCAAGAAGCAAGACTACCTTTTTTTTTTTTTTTAATGTTTTTTTAATGTTTTATTTATTTCTAGGAGAGAGAGAGAGAGACAGCGTGAGCAGGGGAGGGTCAGAGAGAGAGGGAGTCACAGACTCTGAAACAGGCTCCAGGCTCTGAGCTGGCAGTCAGCACAGAGCCCAATGCAGGGCTCGAACCAACGAACCGTGAGATCATGACCCAAGCGAAAGTCGGACGCTTAACCGACTAAGCCACCCAGGCGCCCCAAGACTACCAACAGTCTTAAACCACCAACATCTCTTCCTCTTCTCTCCCTTCCTGTACTCCCAGTCTCTCATAACCAACATCTATTCCTCGGCACCTCACCTTTCTGCACATTCCCCACATCTTCTGGTTCATTCCTCTCTACAACCGATATTCATGCCTCAGCCCTCTCCTTGACCATCAGGAACTGATGGTCACACACCCAGAGGGGCAGGGATGGATATGCTTTACCTGAGAGCCTGAGTAGTCAAACTCTCCAGCTTGGCCAATGGAGAGGCCTCCAGAGCCCAGAATCAGAACCTTTCGTGGTGGTGGAAGCCCAGAGCCTGGGGTGGGAATCCCAGGGGGACAGAGGCGCTCAACTAGCCGCTCTCGAACTATGGAGGCAAGGAAAGTCATAGAATGTTAAAGTTGAACAAGACCTGAGAGATCACCTACATTAACCTCCTCACTTTACAGAAGAAACTAAAATAGGTCATGCCTCTAATGAGTGGCAGAGGCAGGACAACAACCGAGGAAGCATGACTCTGGAGCTCCTTTCAATAGAAGAATAAACGAATCACCTTGGCTTGGTTGCTTTCCCATCTTGTCCTCTTAACCTCCCAAAGAGATCTTGGTTTCCCAGGGCATGTCCATTTTATGCCCATCCCGGAGCCAATCCTGTTCTTAGTTCTATTTAGTTCTACTCAGGTGCTTACCTGTCTGGCCCCCAGGGTTCCCAGCTGTGGCTTCTTTGACAGTTTCCAGAAAAATATCAAAAAGAAGCTCCATATCTGAAGGACCAGCTTGGTGTTCTGGGTGAAACTGAACACTGTTGAAAAGATGGGATCACGAAACCTGACATTATCTCTGACTTGGAAACTGGTAGCAGGATAGAGGACTGGGGCCCACTGCTGTGCTTCCCTTCTTGATCTTCAAGACCCCGGGGCTTCCCAGCTGTACAGATCCAGCCACCCTGCCAGAATGACCCAAGCTCACCTGAAGAAGGGCAGGCTGTCATGTACAATGCCTTCATTGGAACGATCATTGGCGTTGGTAAAGAGAGGAAGCCAGCCTGCTGGCAGTGAGTCTGTTTCCACAGCAAACCCGTGGTTCTGGGACGTCAGAAAGCAGCGCCCAGAGCCCACCAGTAAGCATGGCTGATTATGGCCTCGGTTCCCGTACCTGGAGATGGAAGCACACTGAGTCACAGGCCCTTTTCACCCTCCCTTCACCATTGTACCAAACCCAGGTTTTGAGGAGTGTAGGAACCTCACCAGCCCCTGCTCCTGTTTCAACACTAACAAACGCCAACTCTATTCCCATCCCCAAGACTCCCCACCGCTCAGGTCAGTAGTTCAGGCCCTTCCTCTCCCCCACAAGTCCCACCTCATCTTGTATGTCTTGGCCCCAATGGCTAAGGCCAACAGCTGGTGTCCCAGACAGATCCCGAAGACAGGTCGGGGATCAGGCTCAGATAAGACACGGCTCAGTGTGGATACCACACTGGGATAGGAGGCAGGGTCACCAGGGCCATTACTCAGGAAGACACCCTCATACTCTGGAGTGGGCAGAAAAGATGATGTCAAAACCAGTAGTTTAACCAGAGAGATACACTTGCAGCCCTTCTTTACCATCAGAGCGAAAGCCCTGATCTCTGTCTCCTTCCCTGCAACTCATGTTGACTTATAGCAACTGGACCAAGGGACAGATCTTCCACCCATGCTACCTGTCTGTAGCCCTATACACACCCCATCTACTCACCCTGGCTGTCTAATGCGTGGTCCCACGGTACCACAGTGACCTCGGCTCCACGCTGGCACAGACACCGGATCTGATTATACTTGAGACCACAATCCAAAGCAAGGATCCGAGGGGTGCCCCCTGCATTGAAGACCCGTGGGGCCTGAGGAATAAAGGGCAAGAGTGGGCAGCTGTGATCAATAAGTACAGATACACACACACAAACACCTGCCTGAGGCCTCTTGTGATTTGCCCTCAAGTGTTCACCCAAGTTAGGAGCAGATTAAAACTGCTATGCTAGAGCTTGACACTTTCCCACTCTACCTCTGTACCTTAATCGAGACCTCTGGCACCAAAGGGCGGGCATTGGGGTCCAAGAATGGCAGGGCTGAAGGCTCTGTCCCATCTTGGACCAGCTTTCCCAGCAGAGACCCTTGCTCTCGTAACTTCTTAGTCAGCTCCCGAGTATCCACTCCTGTCAAAACAGCACACTCTCAGAGTCACACTCCCCCAACTCAGTCATGCATGAGGTTAGACTCAGGAGCACTGCATTCCAGAGCCCTGAGTCACACACAGCTGTTCTAAGGGCATCAAAATCCTGGGCCATCCCGATGCAAGTACACCACCATGAAGTATTCTTGCTAAAAATATCACATCTGAATTGAATCATGACTTCTAGATTTGTTTACAGAAAATAATATCAACAGACAAAAGAGCACATTAAACAACACTACAGGAACATAATCAACAAATGCAGACTGTGGGATACTCTAAAGGAAAACTGACTTGTTTTTATCAAATGGGTTACAATGCCCATAAATTAGACATACCAACCAAATACAAAATATGAATCTTATTTAGATCACGATTCAAATAAGCAATAAAAAACATTTAGATAACAGAGAACACATCGCCTGGATATTTAAGAACTAGTGTCACTCATTTAAAGGTACTATAATGTTATTGTAGCTCTGTTTTACTTTTTTTATTTTTTAATTTTTTAATGTTTTATTTATTTCTAAGAGAGAGCGAGAGACAGCATGAGCAAGGGAGGGTCAGAGAAAGAGGGAGAAACAGAATCTGAAGCAGGCTCCAGGCTCTGAGCTACTTATCAGAACAGAGCCCAACACGGAGCTCAAACCCATGAACCGTGAGGTCATGATCCGAGCCTAAGTCAGACGTTTAACCGACTGAGCCACCCAGTCGCCCCTTGTGGCTCTGTTTTAAAAAGGACTCCTTTTTCATACACAGTGAACTGTTTATGGATGAAATGATATGGAGATCTGCTTCAAAATAATTAGGGGATTCTAGTTTAGTCTGAGTTAATGATTATAGAAGCTGAGAGGTTATTACATTATTCTCTCCTTTTGTATGTTTGAAATTTTCCATCTGAGAGCTCAGTTCCTTCTCCAATCCCCAGATCCCAATCTAAACCTTCCAAATCTGATACATTCTATCACAACCTTAGACTCAAGTCCCAACAGTACACAAGAGATCTCTGGATTCTTTCCGTCCAGGCACCTGTGCTCTGCCCAGACACAACTAGCTAGCACCATACCTTGGAGGCCAGGTATGCCATGCTGTTCCAGCCACTGATGCAGGGTGTGGGTGGCGCTCCAGTGGCTGGGCGTGGGGCAGCACTCTCCCACCACCAGTCCTGCCACGTGGATCCCTGAGGATTCAAACCACTGTTGATGGAACAAAGAGATCATAAGAGCTGAGGACCACACATCTTCTTAACTTCTTTCCCTACTCTACAGCCGATACCCTACGCTTCACCCACACTGAATGACCCAGTCATTCCTTTAACCCAGCAAACAACTCCTGCTTTTGTCCTTTACCAACAATGCTGTTCCCCATATGAAACAGTGAAAGCCAGGTCCTGATTAATCATTGAAAATGAATACTTTCCTTTCCTTCCATTTCTTTTATCCAAAACTGAGACTACAAACCCCACTTCTGTGAAGATGCCACCTTCTCACACTCCCTGCAGTTTGTGCCTCCTCCCTAGGGCTCATCTAAACTCACTTTATTTCCACCATTCTTGCTATTTACATTGTATTGCAAATGCACGTGTGTGTCTTCCTCACAGAGCTGTGAACTCCAGGAGAACAAGGTGCCTGATACATAGTAGCAGTCAACAAACATTTACTGAGTGTCCACTTAGTGCCAGGCATCGTAATAGATGTTGGGGGAGGAGCAGTGAGTATGCAAAAAGACAAGGTCCTTGTCCTTACCATATTAATTTGCTACTTAGGAAGCCTTAAAGTTAACAAAGTAACATGCAAATAAACAAGGTCACAATTACAGAATGTGTTAAAAACAGAAAATAAGGTAATAATAATAAGATGATAATAATAAGATAAAATAGGTGCACAATAAAGGTTCAGGGTACAACGTTAGGCATGATTTTACCACCCTCCTCCTCCAGTAAGGGATTATAATAATTTTTAAAGTTAACATAAATTTGCTACCCAATAGATAAACGTTTAATAATTAAAGAAAGAAATGAGTCATTTACATGGGAAGGAATGGTATATTTAAATCACATCTGTTTAGTGGTAGAAGGTTTAAAAGAAGATGGAGGTTGAGACTGTTGTTTGGGGATCTGAAGGAGTTTGGCAGAACGTTCCACAGCCAGGAAGAGGAGTCTGCATATGGCCAGGTGCATTCACAGCACATGTGCCACAAAAGTATCCATGGTGGGCTAGAGGCTCTAGGAGGCCTTATTCACCCTGGTTCTGTCAAGGGTCTCAATTCTGCACGTTTATAAACTCTCATTTTGTCAGTGTGTCTCCAGCTAACAAAGCTAAAGACTGCCATATGTTAACCACCACACCGCATTATAAACTAGAATATGGTGTACTTACAGATTTGTGATAAAGAACGGTCCCTTCCAGTAATAACAAGGGTGTTCCTTACCTGAGTTCCCTCTCCTAAATGTCAGGGTGAAATAAAGAATGAAAGGCCCACTAAGCCTGGAAAACCAGGACAAAATGAGTTTTAAGGAATACCGTACCTAGGCTATGGTGATTTCCACTATTAATTTCTGTGGATTTTTTTTCATTACTTGAATTTTCAGAGTGCAACTTAGTTTCCAAATTCCAGAGGAGGAGGAATGGATGGTACCTCACTGTGGGAGGAGACTTGAGTTTTCTTATTTAGATATGAGAACGCTACTGAAAAGTGGCAAAAATAAATTAATCAACTGCAAGGAAAGTAGGTTTAGAAGATCATTATCAACTTGGTTTGGTAGGTGAACTGCGATTCACAGCCACTGGGAAGGGTGTGGCCCTAGTTTCCGGTCTCTTTCCCACTATGTATCTTAAAGCATTCCTCCCATCACACCACTCTGCTAAGAAATCTTCACTGGTTCCTTATCAAAATTCAGACTCTGGCTTGGCCTCCAGGACTGTGCCTCTCAGAGTACTTAACAGGCTATGGGTAGTACTTGTATTATCACTTAAGTGCGTATCTTTGTTCTCTCCAGGATGCTTAACTTAATGTCAATGTCTTCACTTGACTAAGTTAACAATCACCGACGTGAAAAGGAAAGGTAGAGAAAGCACTGGGTGTGGCTACCTTACTGAGGCCGAATTCATCCACTTCATCTGCGGGGATGCCATAGTTGCCAATCAACGGATATGTCAGCACTAAGATTTGTGCTTTGTAGGAAGGGTCAGTGAGGGCTTCGGGGTAGCCGACCATACCGGTTTGAAACACTGCAAGAAAGAGGCAGGGCTAGGGCTTGGGCAGGACACCCTTCGCACCACTGCCCTGCGCGATGACAATGCCCCAGCGGAGGCTTCCTTGACCTTGAGGGATGAAAGGGGCTAGGGTGGGGACACGGGCACCAAATGGGGTGGGAAGCTGGGTGTGCTGGCGGGAAAATGGCGGGTTTAGGCAGGGCAGGTTGGGCAGAGAGGGGTAGCAGAGAGTGGGATGAGGTCGGCAGCCGGCCGGAGCTTGCTTACCCACTTCGCCGGCAGTCGACACAGCGGCCCCAAAGGGCTGGCCCCGCAGGACCGACCCATCCTCCAACACCAGGGCCGCCATGGGAACGGAGCTGAGAGGCGGGGGCGAGCACAGAGAAGCGGGAAGCGCAGCAAGCCCCAGCCGATGCTGGAACCACGTGAGGTCGGCGCGCCAGGAGTCGGTCCACGTGGCTAACCGCGCTGGTGGCTGGAGCGCGGGCCGCGGAAGGCGCAGGAGCTCCCGGCGCGCTGGGCTGCCGGACTGCGGCGGCGCGAGCTGCCGGCAGCGTGAGGGGCGGGGCCGAGACGTAAGGAGGCGGGGCCAAGCTAACATCTGCGTGGCGGGCGTCTCTCCCCCCCACTCCACCCTCCCCAACTCCGCCCCACCGCGAAGACCCGGGAAACCTGAAGAACAAAACCGATTAGTACGAAGCACTCTCTCCCACTCCAGCCAAGAAACACACAAATCCATTACGTCTTTCCCTAAAAAATAAAAAAATTGAAAAAAAAAAAAGAACGACAAGTAAAGATGTTTATTATAGTCAAGCACAAATGGGGCACTGGTCCTTGTCCACTCCTGGACTGCAATGTCCACAACACCCCAAAGCTATGCAACTTCCCATCTTCCTGCCAAATGGCCGCTTCATCCTCGAGGGGGGCCTGCTGGCCAACCATGACTGTCTCCCTGGCTGGGCTAAGTGAGATCAAGATAATCTTTAAGTCAGCAGGAAGACCTATGCAGTTCACCAAGCCTTGGCTTTTCGGCGTTGGGTGCCCCAAAGCAGAATGGAGACGGATAACGTAGTGGATCCCAGAATACCGAAGAACATAAGCAGTGAGAAGGAGCCCTGTGAATGACAGACCAAAAACACCTCATACCGTGTTCCAACAAGGACTATATCCTAACAGCTAATTCTTTCCTGGTATACTGTTCCCCTTATCCAGGGAAATTCTCTTAAGAGTTTCCTTCTCTAGATGATTTGCATCAGCTCTGATCTTACAGCTCTTCTTTCAGAGAGGTTCTTCCTTATGCATTTCTCTTATCCCTAATTAGAAGGCCTAATTCCTCACCTGGCGCATACATTTGTAGCCATGGAAGCCGTCAGCACAGACACATTGCAAGAGACCTGGGCCATCAGGTACACAAGATCCGTTCTCAGGACACATTTCTGGGAGCCAGAGAGAAACAGAGAAAATCATTGGATCTCATTATGTAGATTTCTCAAATATCTGCTTCAACTTAGATTCATTGTCTCGATTATTTCTAGGTCAAAGCAGAATAAAGAAGATTTCAGATAAATAGAACACAACAATAAGAATAATCAAATACATCTTATGACCTTTTCTTTCAAGGTGTTAGAGTTTCAGAAACTTGAACAAGACGCATGTACGCAACTTTACTGTTGGACCTAAAATGGAGAGCGCAAGTGAGGAAAGGCAGTTCCAGAAGGATGGAAGTGAGACAACATACCTTGGTCCCCCGTGCTGTTGCAAAGGTTCTTTTGTCCTTGACAGGTTTGGTTGTTTATATAAAAGGTGACAGTATCCCAGGCGTTAATACCGCCAGGACAGCTGACATCTTGCGGCAGTATCCTGAACACAACACAGGCAGTCACACCACACAGCCCCAAATTGCTGAGCTCACAACACTGTCCCTTTTTGGTTCTCTCCCACACTCTACGCCCTTACTCACAGAGTCTGGAGCTGGGTATAGCCACGGAAAATGTTGGCCAAGTCATCCCTGAGGGGGTTTGCTTGCAGGTCTCTGCAAAGCACACGATGTTAGCACTGTGCTCTAGGAAAACACTCTACTTCCATTTACACATCTTCCTGGACTGGTAATCCAGTTCTCATTCTGAGCTGTCCAGGTTTGGACATTAATATTCAAAGATCTTTCTAGAAGTTCATCCTCAGAGACTTTTCCCATCACCCTTTCACCAGAGTTGCCTTTTGGAGGGAGGATAACCAAACACTTACATGATGACAGCAGTATGTGCCTGAGGAAAGTCTGGACCAGGGTCCTTCAGAGAACAGTTCTGGAGATCCAGCCTGTGGAAATAATCAATACAATTATATGTCTCTCCTCTTCATTCACGGTAAGCTAATACAACCTGTTTTTCAGCTAATATTAAATGAATACAACCGTGTTCAAGGCCACACACTAGATGCTGTGGTAGCTGTTTTAATTTTGCACTGTCCTATTGTCACCATTAGTTACATGCAGCTATTTAAATTAAATGAAAAAAAAAATTCAGTTTCTCATTTGCATTAGCCACATTTCAAGTATTTAGTAACCACTCCCCAGGTGATTAGTGACTACTATCTTGGAAAAGTACAGATATGGACTGGTTCCATCATAGCAGAAAGTTTTATTGGATGGTAGTGTTCTAATCAGTATACCTATGCATTTGTGCATGTATTGGAAGAAATTTGTTTCTTGTCTAGGTTAGTGAATCTCACATTGTATTATGATTCTCAGATTCACAAAGGGCCTTCAAATGGGAAAAAAATGCAAGTCACATAAGTGAAAGGCTTTTCCAAGTGCATTTTCTTTTTAAATTTTTAAATGTTTATTTTTTAGAGAGAGAGAGAGAGAGAGAATGCAAGTGGGGGAGGGGCAGAGAGAGCAGGTGACACAGAATCTGAAGCAGGCTGCAGGCTCTGAACTGTTAGCACAGAGCCCAATGCAGGGCTTGAACCCACTAACAGTGAGATCATGACCTGAGCTGAAGTCAGATGCTTAACTAACTGAGCCACCCAGGTGCCCCTGCAAGTGCATTTTCTACCACTGATTGGAGAAAAATTACTGGAAGTTAAGGACCATGTCACATCATTTTTTCTTCACTATCTATTGCTAGTTTGTTCCTTTATTTTTCACATATTTACTGAGTACCTATTAACTACAAAAAATGGAAGAATAAAAGAAAACCTTCCATATCTTAGCTTTCAAGTGGCTTACAATGCAGCAGAGGAAGACCATCGCCAAAAATGAAAGCAATATAAACATGAAATTACAATATGAAAGAAATCACAGGAAAGTATACGAATAATTTTGAGTGGTACAGACACTAAGGATTAGAGAAGGTAAAAAAAATGAGATATCGCTCTAGTATTTGGTAGTAGAGAGCATTCACAGAAGATGCTGGAATTAAAGGATGGATATGTTTTAACTTGGTAGAGGAAGGAAAATTCAGGTAAGGAGAGAGTCCTGAACAAAGAAAACAAAAGTGGAACACTTTTGGAAGTAGGCAAGTCTGGCTGAAGCCAGACCCTCATGAAAAGTTTTAGTGGACAAATATTTGGAAAAAATGTCAGGAAGGTGGATTGAGATCAATCTGTGGTGGTTTATGGTTTGAACTTTATCCTGAGGGTAACAGACAATTCTAATTCTGAAAAACAGAAGGATAATGGGAAAAATGGTTTTTGGGTAGTTTCCTATAGAGAAGTATTTAGGTAATTAGAGAAAGGGAAGAATGGAAGCAAGACACATGACATTTACAGTTTTGAAGTGAGGGTGCTCTCAAGAGCAAATGCTTAGTAGAAAGCTAGAGGTGCCCATGTGCACCTGCAGCTTGGAGAGGGCCAAGGATTCTGAAAGAGATGTAGTTCTGGGAGATACCTGCAAGGTGGTTATAGCTGGAGACATAAGAATAGATGTAAAGGGTGTAAGAGTATAAAGAGAGAAAATGCAGAGACTAACGTTCATAAGGGGATGGAAAGAGGAATTTGCCTCAAAGACAAACTTGAGTTAATTGGAAGGCAAGAAAATTCTGTTAGCATTGTGCCTTGGAGGCTAAGGGAGTCATTTCACGGAGACACACAGTGAATAACGCAGAGTTGAAAATAAACGAGAACAAAGCTTCTTTTAAGAGGAAGCCATAAAAGGCTTTTTTTTTTCCTTTTAAAGGAGAAAAAATATGCCGTCTATGCAGTTTCAACAGGAAGAATCACAGGGTTGTTTAACTAGCTGAAACGCTACTAACACATTTAAAAGTGTGAGAATCACGTGGTTCATGAGTTTGAGTCCTAAGCACTCTTAGTGCGGAGCCTGCTTGGGATTCTCTCTCCTTCTCTCTCTGCCTCACTCTCTGTGTCTCTCTCAAAAGTGTGAGAATCATGGCTTGGATGTCTCCAAAATTGGCACCAATATTTATCCCAATAGCCAATCAGGCAAGCCTTTAAGAATCTGGTTCCAGAATTCTTCCAGTATCCAGGGTTGTCTTCTCTCTCACCCCAGGATGGTGCCCTTCTGATTCAGGCAGCAGCGGGCCTGCAGCATTAGCTCTGGTGTCTGCTTACAATAAAGTGCCACTTCTGACAAATTTCGCACACTCCCTGGACACTGGACGCATATCTGCAGAAGAGAAAAAAACTATTAGGATTCCAGAAAGAAAAGCCAAGAAAAGAACAAGCAGGGGTCAAAAGTTAACTGCCAACACACTCTTCAGAATCCCTGTAACACTGGGCAGGTGGGTGTCCTGTCTTTATGTCGTTTGACTAGGAGATCCATTTCTTTACCGAGAGCCACGATCCAAATCAGCACCCTAGAGACTTTCTATACCAGAGGTCACCCAGAAAGGCCCTCGTCTTCGAACATCAACGTTCAAACACTATTTATTATGCCCTCTCCAGTGACTTCTCAATCTGACAGACCCGGTTCGGGCAGGTATAAAAGCACTGCAGGTATACGAATAACTCAAGCATTACAGAAAGTACAGTCCTGCCAGGGCAGGGCACGAGATACGGCATTCGCGCGAGACGTGCGTGAAGCAGAGCCAGAGGACTCGTCGGTAGACAAACAATTTAAAATTATTCAAAAGAGCAACGAGATCAAATTTAAAAGGTCTACGTCAGCAAGGCGAGGTCACTGGGGGACCTACGCTGCGTGAGTACACGGGAGCCGGAGCCGGCGGGGCTACAGCTGGGGAAGCCTCAGGGACGAAATCGTCGCCACGGGCGGGCTGGGGAGAGCCGGGAGCCGAGGGCGGGCGAGCGCGAAACACGGCTACCCAGGAACTATGCTGCAGTCCGACCTCTAACTTGCTTCTGTACCTCGGGTAGCGCCGGGGCCCTTTCCACGCCCACAACAAGGAGCACGGCCGCTGCCCAAGGCACCAGGCTCGAAGGACCGGCCGGCCCGCGAGGGGCCATTTTTCGCTCCCTTTGTCCTTCTCAGCACCTCGCGAGACTTGCGCGTGTGGCCCCGCCCTCCGCGGGCGTGGCCCAGTCGGCCCGAAGCGGGCTGGGGGATTGCTGCGGGTTGAGGTCAGAGCTGTTGTCAGTGCGTCCCAGTCCCTGTTAGAGAGGACTGGCCAACCCCCTCTCCTTTCCCTCGTTAGCTAAGGCCTCCCCGCCGCCGCTCCCTCGGCTCCGCGTCCCTCGCTTCCGGGTACCGAGGTCGCGTCACCGCAGTGGCTCGCCGCCCACGCAGCCCTCAGGCGCCACGTGAGGCGGCCAGGGGAAGGGGCCCTGCTGTCACTCAGCCAGCCGGCAGGTGGCAGGCCAGGCTTTGCCACCGCCGCCTCAGTCAACTGAAGACCCAACAAATGGGGCGGGCCGGCGTCTGGGGCCGGTGCCGCGAGGCTCCCGAGAGTGGTGCCGGGGCAGGGAGGGGCGGGGCGAGTCGGCCCCCCGGTGAAGGCGCGGGAAGATCTGAGTTGTGAGCCTCGTGGTGGTAGTGGTTAAGCTACCTCACGTGTGCAGGGAAGGCGAGAAGCCAGCAAATAAAGAGGGTAAGGGTGATGGAGGAGCGTAGAGTGAAGGGCAAACCTCGGCGGGAGGAGACGAGCCTGGGGACGCCCCGGGCACCCTGGCCCCTTCACAGTAGTCCGGAGACCGCGTGGCGGTCGGAGCTTGGTGAAGAGGAAGGGACGGGATAGGCACTTCCCTGCCTTCTCATCTCCTTTCCCTTCCCAGAAAAACGGCCCGATGCTGATCTCGAGAAAAACGACCGGACTTTCTTAGCCTTGGCTGAGCCACGGAGGTAAGGGACAGGCGAGCGCTCCCCAGAGGCTGGCACTGCGGAGCCCCGCGCCCCGAGGGATTGCGTGGTGTCTTTGCTTAGGGCCGTGCAAAAGCTCATCAAAGCCAACTCCTCTGAATAGCCCCGCAGGCTTCCCTCCCACATCGCCGCAGGCAGGTAGAATCTTCCTGAAAGAATTTACTTTTAGCTGGTGGGCAAGTTCTCTAAGGCATAGGTAGTTATTAGCATTTTAACGAGTGTTCTCAACCCTTTCAGACCTTGAGGAGTTATAGGCACTAGGACAGATTTTGAAGTAATCTTTCTGAGGCAGTGGGTCCTCCGGCGGCCCGTTTTTGGGTTCTGTGGGAGTCCAGGCTGTTGAGTGCCGGTGGGGGTTGGGGTAGGTAGGGTGGTATAGCAGGTTTCTCTTCCCTTTCTGTTCCTGTTATACGTTTAAGAAGGGGTCTCACAGTCTACTATTTATGCCTTGTGTGTTTCAGTTTTAGTGAAACAACTCAGCTCTTACTTTTGGCTCCCACTCTCTCAGAGAGATGCAAGTCCATGGGCTTTACAATGGTGTGGAGTAGATTTTTAGTAGCGTTTTTAGAACGCCACTGACTATCCTGTTCTTAGAATCAGAATCCTTGCTAAAGAACACTTTGTTACCGGGTCGGGTTTTACCGGTCTTGTCTGCCTCTCTCTTCAGTCTTCAGGGAAGGTTCTCCATACTTCATGCTGTCAAGAAGCTCCACCAATTTACCCCAGAAGTAGAGGATCACCAGTTCGGTAAGTGTGTGTTCTAATCTATACCAAGACCTTTTTCCTTTCTGTAACCATTCTACCCTTATCATTAAGCCTTTACAGCTACACATTTTTTTTTAATGTTTATTTATTTGAGAGAGAGAGAAGAACAAGCAAGCAAGGCAGAGAGAGAGGGAGACAGAGACTACACATTCTTATTTGCATATAGCAGACACTTCTCTTACTCCCTGGTATTTTCCATCACCTCTATCATAGTAAAATTTGCCAAAGAGGAGCCCCAGGGAATCTTTAGGATAAACCAGAGGGGCCTGGTGGGAACACTGTTTTGAGAACTAACATTTCAGACTCCTAGAACATGTGATCCAAGAGTTGCCGGCTCTGATTTCCTATCTTTGTTGGCTCCACGAGGTTCAGAGTTCAGGTTTGGTCTGTGTAAAGCCATATCTTGCCAGCTAGGCAACATCTGCCCAAGAACACAGTGTGGGAGAATCAGAAGACAGCCAGGCTGATCTTTCTCCTAGTGGGCAAGAACAGAAGACATAGGTTATATAAATGTGTGTCTAGACTAGTTTAAATCTAAACTTTGTTCCGTGAATGACTGACTGCAATTACCATTCTGCTCCTGACCTGGTTCTAGGAATAGTAAGGATGTCCCCCTCCCCCCAGGTGAATCACCTGTCATACATGCAGATAGCACTCCTTCCTTCTCCCTTGTTTTGTATTATTCCCCGTAACTTTAAGCAAGTTATTTAACTTGTCTACCTCTGTTTCCTTGAGAACTAGAGAACGTTCATGCAAAGTGCCTAAACTGAGGTGTGGTGCTTTAAAAAAGAGGTCTTGAAAACAACATCACTTGTCATCAGTTAGGCTATCTAAAAACTTGATATGCTGTGGTATTTTCTCCATGTCAATGACAGTCTCACAGATATCCTCTGAAGATATTACAGTATAAATAAAGAGTGGATGGGTGGGGAATCACTAGACTTGAGCTCTGATTTAGACTGACAATAATTGGCTCTATGGTTTTGGAAAGATCGCTTGAATCACCGGGCCTTGTGTCTTTGTTGGTAACTGAGGGGTCCAAGGGATCATCGTGATAGTGATCTCTTATATTCCCTTAAGTTTTGAAGTAGTATAATCCTGTTCTTGTTCTGAGGATAATGCTATATTCTTGAGGATTAGTATTTTTTTATGCAGGAGTCAGAAAAGCAACTTTCCCATTTCTATCATCTCCTCCTTTCTAATTCCCTTTAGCACACAGCGCCAAGT
This sequence comes from Hyaena hyaena, assembly GCF_003009895.1. Taxonomy (NCBI): domain Eukaryota; kingdom Metazoa; phylum Chordata; class Mammalia; order Carnivora; family Hyaenidae; genus Hyaena; species Hyaena hyaena. The sequence goes on along the minus strand of NW_024080772.1, from coordinate 26,728 downwards.
GTGACTTACAGTGAAAGCCTAATCCAGCTAGGAATGCTGTTGAATGTGAACTCCCTGTTCCCCATTCTGGAGCTTCTAGGACTGAGCTAGAGTTTGGGGGTCATAGTGTGATAGGGCCATTTGGATAACTGGTTCCTTACAGGGGCCAGAACAAACAGCTGCTGGGCTTCACTTCACCCCTAATTCCTGATTTCATCTCCGCCACTTACAGAGCCAGACCCTCAGCTTCCGTCCAGCTTCAGACGCACACAGCTTCTCCAGGCAGCGCTGGAGATTACAGCAGGGATTACTTCTCTAGGTAGGTGTCTACCTCAGGAGGCTAGGAGTACTCTCCCTAGCTGTTCCCTTGCCCAAGCTCCCTGGCTGATTTGCTTTTCTATAATCGTAAGTTGAACTCCTGGCTCCAGCATGTTACCCTCTCACTTTTGAATTCTACCACTCTTCCCAGATCTGCTGTTGACCATAGTGTTCCAGGGAGAGGAGCTGGGAAGTGGGTGGCAGGGGAGAGCAAAGTGATTAGTCTGGGGATGCCTAGAATGGAGTTTGGGATTCCATGAAGCTAATCTTACTGGGGATCAGGGTTGAGAAGGGGTCCTGTTAGCAAGGGGGCCCTGGGAATATGGGAGGGGGCTGAGGCTAGGGGAAATAGAAGAAGCTATGCTGTTATTAGTCTCCATTTCTTCTTCCCTGCTGGGCTGTGGCGCCAGGTTGGGGTCTGCTGGCTTAGTACATTGTAGTGACTGGGTCTCTGCCTGCAAGTGGGGGCAGGGAAATCTTCTGAGAAGAAATGTGGCTAGAGTTGATTTTTCTTCTGTTACTGGGGTGGAGACCTTCAAGAAAGCTTTTATATTTCTCAGCTGTGTCTGCCCAAAATGGTCTTAGCCAAATAGTTGTCTCCCAGCTGTCTCACTCTGCTGTTCTTTCCTCCCCTACCAAAACCATACCAGGACCTCCAGACCTCCAAGGGCTGTACAGAACTGGCTGGTCCAAGTTTGACCTGTTGGATACACAGGGCTGAGGGCTGATGCACATGAAGTCAGGATAGGCCTGACTAGGAGCGGATTCCTTTGCAGCTCACCTTGGACAATGTCACTCGGTGGAGGAGAAGGACTGTGAGATCGTGGCTGGAAGCCAGGTTGTAGCCACTTGCCTGCTATTGCCCAGCTGAGTGGCAGCCCAGAGCCCAGGAGCAGCAAGTGGCTATAGGTCATAGACACAGTGAAGATATGAGTGTGGGGGTTAGCACCTCTACTCCCCTGCTTCCAGACTCTGGCGCAAATGTGGTCACATCTACCTTCTCCCTTGCGGACTATGTGGTGTTTGCCCTGCTGCTGGTTCTGTCCCTTGCCATTGGGCTCTACCATGCCTTTCGTGGCTGGGGCCGGCATACTGTTGGCCAGCTGCTCATGGCAGACCGCAAAATGGGCTGTCTTCCTGTGGCTCTGTCGCTGCTGGCCACCTTCCAGTCAGCCGTGGCCATTCTGGGTGTGCCGTCCGAGATTTACCGATTTGGGACCCAGTATTGGTTCCTGGGTTGCTGCTATTTCCTGGGGTTGTTGATCCCTGCACACGTCTTCATCCCTGTCTTCTACCGTCTGCATCTCACCAGTGCCTATGAGGTGAGCAGAGAGGGAGGAGCACATACGACCACCAGAGTCAGAGATGGAAAGGAGGAAGAGGGCACATATAAGGGATCTGGGTCCCTGGACCTCTTCTACCTAATGAGAGTGATGGGACACATCATGTGTTTCCAAGCTCTTTCTGGGTGAAGTCTAGTGGGAGTGGGGAGAGGAGGAGGATTCTGTGATGAGAGGCCCAGGGTGGATAGGAGTTGAATATTCCCTCATGTTCCTGGGCTTCTTGAGGGATGCTGTGTGTGAATTGTGGGAGTAGAGTGGGGAGGAATACCTTTAAATATATAGAGAGATATCTACGTATATGTATTTATGTCTATACATGTCTCCATCTAGTATCTGGAGCTTCGATTCAATAAGGCTGTGCGGATTTGTGGGACCGTGACCTTTATCTTTCAGATGGTAAGTGGAAATGAGGGTTGAATTTGAGTGTAAGATATGGTAGAGAGACCCAGACTCAGGCATGCTGAAGCACTCTGAGCTTTCCCTGCTCTCAGGCAGGATTAAAAGTCCTGCTAGGGGTCCGTGTCCCTGAAGCCACCAGAGGCATCTTGCTTCCTATTCCTTCTGGTTTCAGCACAGTCAGTATGGTGGCAGCAAGCTAAAATTTGGAAGAAGGGAAAGGAAAGTGAGCCTAGATGAAGGGAGAAGCCTAGTTTAGGAGCTGAGGTCCATCTTTTCTCCTCTCCCTGCCCGCCCTCATTTCCCTTCCCTCTCACATTCTCTTTTCCATACCCAACAGGTGATCTACATGGGGGTTGTGCTGTATGCACCATCGTTGGCCCTCAATGCAGGTGAGGAGTCACAGCCCCTGGCTCTCATCCACAGCAGGCAGGGAAAACACCTTTGGGAGGGGCAAGTAGAGGAGAGTGTGCAGAAAAGAATCTGACCTTGGCCAAGGAGTTATTTCACTGTATGGGTCCTTGGCTAGCCTGTGCCAGAGGTGGAAGCCCTTTGGTTCACCTCAGTTGAAAGCTAATCAGATGTTACTGTGTCTCATCTAATTGGTTAATCAGTACCTTTTGGTGGGGTTCAAACATTGTTTTCAATTGTGGTGAATGATTTATTTCATCCTTAATGCCTGAATGTTTCATGTCTCACTGGGGTTTCTTCTGGTCTTTTGGAAACTCTTCTAGAGACAGGATTATGGTTTTTATTTGTTTGCAGTGACTGGCTTTGATCTGTGGTTGTCAGTGCTGACCATAGGCATTGTCTGTACTATCTATACTGCTTTGGTAAGTGTGGGAAATCCTAGAAGAGGGAGAGGCAGAGGTGAAGTAAGGAGGGGAGATGGGAATAAAAAGAAAAGGGATGAGGTAAAAATGTAGGTGGGGAGATGGGATGGAGTTTTAGGGTGGGATGAAATAATACTTAGGGGATGCAATAGGACTTTGGTGGGAAGAGGAATATAGGAGAGGGGACGCATACTGAAGGTAGGGGGTGGGGTGGGAATGAGGTCGACAGGGTCTCAACAATTAGGAGGTCCCTGGTGGTGGTTCAGTGCCCTTGCTGGTGGTAAGATGTCTTAACTTGTGGATGGTTTTAAAGACATTTGTGTCAGGCATGCTTTCTTTTCCCTGCAGGGTGGGCTGAAGGCAGTCATCTGGACAGATGTGTTCCAGACGCTGGTCATGTTCCTAGGGCAGCTGGTGGTTATCATTGTGGGATCAGCCAAGGTGGATGGCTTGGGTCATGTGTGGGAAGTGGCTTCCCAGCATGGCCTCATTTCTGGGATCGAGTAAGTGCACCCCTTCCCCTGGCTGGGATCTAGTGCCTGGGGGCTGAGCCCATCCTAGAGCCTGAACTTGAGGCTGCAGTAAGCAGAGGACCGGGTGTGGGAGCCTTAGGTGGCAGCACTGAGACGGGTGGTAAGCTGGCACTGCAGAGATTGAGAGTGATCACAGGGATCTGACTGGTGGGTGAGGAGGGGCAGGATGTTTTTAGTATTTGGAATGAGGCTGTGGGTTGGTGGGATAGACTCCTTCCTCCATCTTGCTGCACTCTCACATGTCCACCCAGTTCTTGCCTTCAGTAGCTCCAGTCCCTTGCAGCAGTGTCTGTTCTGTTCTCCTCTGACGCTCATTGTAGGAGTGCGAGAAAGGCTGAGACACAGTGACCAATTGGCATCTGTTGCAGGCTGAATCCAGATCCTTTTGTACGGCACACTTTCTGGACATTGGCTTTTGGGGGTGTCTTCATGATGCTCTCCTTGTATGGGGTGAACCAGGCTCAGGTGCAGCGCTACCTCAGTTCCCGCACGGAGAAGGCTGCTATACTGTGAGTACAGGGACAGGAAGACCAGGGAGCAGGGGCTAGGGAGGATGGAGGGCCCCTGTTCTATGGGGAAGTTCTCTGGCAGGTGGGGGCATGGCAGAGTACAAACACACCCATTGGGGTCTGCCTTTTGGAACTTGGGGACATGCCTGAAGGCGTCTATTAACACTCTGTTTCCCTGGCACTGGTCTCTTGCAGCTCCTGCTATGCAGTCTTCCCTTGCCAGCAGGTAGTCCTCTGCATGAGCTGTCTCATTGGCCTGGTCATGTTCGCCTATTACCAGAAGCATCCCATGAGCACCCAGCAGGCTCAAGCAGCCCCTGACCAGGTGAGAAGGCCTCCCTGGCACTCTTCTGTGCCCATGAGGGCCAGCCTGGCGCCCTGAGAGGAGTGTCTGGTTGGCTGCAGAAAAGACTCCTACCCTGGGTAGGAAATGGATGTAAGTCTCTTTTCACTGGGATTCTACAACCTGGCACATGAGGGTCCCAGTTCCCGGCAACACCTAATCACAGTGCTCGCCCTGCTGGGGTGGGGACCTGCCTTCAGTGGCTCACCACTGTGCGCCACGCCATGCGCTTTGCTAGGAGCTTGTCACATACCTGGCCTCCTCTAATCCTCACAACAGCCTCGTTTCATGGAAGAGAAAAAAGTCACGTGGCCCACGTGCTTGTCTCACTGCTAATCAGGGGCATGGCTGGGGTGTGAACTGTGTTCTCTCTCCAGAGCCCATTTTCTTCTACTTACTGTGAGTCACCTTTGGTGCTTAGCACCCTTCTTAATCACCAGGTCTCCGTAGACTGGCAGGGGCGCGTATAGGGGGCTTCCCACATGTCTTGCCTTGGGGAAGGACTCCTCTCTCAAGAGAGCTGTGCACTTCTGCTCTGCCTGCAGTTCGTCCTGTATTTTGTGATGGATCTCCTGAAAGGCCTGCCAGGCCTGCCTGGGCTCTTTGTTGCCTGCCTCTTCAGTGGTTCCCTCAGGTACCTTCTTTGACCATTTTCCTCATGTTTGGTGCAGCTGATCCCTGCTTGGCACAAGGTGACAGGTGGAGGAGGGGATCTCTCTGAATTTCTCAATGTGCCCATCCTTCTGTGGATGATGAGGGACAGCTTCTCTGTGTAGGAGAGAGCATATCCTCTCCCAGGAGAAGCCCCCGTTTTGGTGAAGGATTCTTCTGTTTACAACACCAGGAATTGATTCTACTTATCAAAACCTGTACTCCACTCAGAAAGGGACAAGTGTCCTTGCCTTAAAGGCCTCTTCCTCGGCTGCCAACTGTGAGGATGGCTTTTGGCTGTATATGTTCTCTCCTGTCTTTAGGGTGCTACTCCCTTAGTAGGGCCCCTGGTGGTTTTGCCTGTCAGTTCCCAGACTCAGCACAGCTCATCTTTGTCTTCCTCCTTTCAGCACCATATCCTCTGCTTTTAATTCATTGGCAACTGTTACAATGGAAGATCTGATCCGACCCTGGTTCCCTCAGTTCTCTGAAGTCCAAGCCATCATGCTTTCCAGACTCCTCGGTGGGATTATGCTTCCTCATCTTTTCAGTTGTATTCTTTCTAAGACAAACCTGAAGCCCTGTCATCAGTCTGCTTGACAGCACCAGCTTTGGCCTGCACTTGGCGCTTGCCACATGAAGCACACAACTTTGTTTACATCTCAGGGCATTTCCTGGGAGGGTCTCTGAGTCCCATAAGCGTGAAGGTGGGAGGGACCTGGAGCTGGGACGGGAGGTAATATGCCCTGTTTCCAGGGACACAGGTAGTGGTTTGGCTGGGGAAGGAGCTTTGTACTACCTTTCTGTCTTTTTGTTGTGTTTACTTTGCGTGTTTCCTCCCTTTTTTCCCCCCAGGCTTTGGCTATGGGCTACTTTGTCTGGGAATGGCCTATATTTCTTCTCAGATGGGATCTGTGCTGCAGGTAAGGACTACGCGGAGAAGAAAGCAATTGCTAAGGGAGGAAAGGAATTGATTGAGATGGGAAGTTGAGGAATACTGCTGATGCAAAGAGAATGGTATAGGGATGGTGTCAAAAGCTCACCTTTGATGGAACACCTTTAGCTGTGAGTAGCCTTCCCCAGAGTCATTCCCAGGACCTTGTTGGCTCAGACATCTAGGGATTATTTTAGCCTCAGAGGAGAACCCAAAGCACATTTCCATACCCATATGCCTTCTGGAATCCTGCATTCAGATGTTTCCATCTAGAACACAGATCTGACAAGTGGGGCGCTGAGCCATTGGTGGGTGGCTGTGCTCTACATTGGTGAGGCTGGGGAAGCTCTGAGCCTAAATGTTCTGTTCTTTCCGCAGGCAGCGCTCAGCATCTTTGGCATGGTTGGGGGGCCGCTGCTCGGACTCTTCTGCCTTGGGATGTTCTTTCCTTGTGCCAATCCTGCTGTGAGTTACTCGTCTGGCTGCATAGTCACGTACAGGGGCGGGCCTGGGGAATGGCTTGGCAGGCCTCTCCCCATGAGTTCTGGGAACTGGTGTGAAGGTTTATTAGGGCTGGCATCTTAACTGGAGAATGTGCTATGTCTCTGGGCAGGGTGCCATCGTGGGCCTATTGGCTGGACTTGTCATGGCCTTCTGGATTGGCATTGGGAGCATAGTGACCAAGATGGCCTCTGGCGTGGCACCCTCTCCCTCTAATATATCCAGCTTTTCCCTGCCTGGCAACCTGACCACCATTGCCATGACCACACTGATGCCCTCAACCACTCATTCCAGGTGAGTGGGGTTCACTCACTTTCTCCTTGGGGTGAATAGCTCATGTTTGAGGGGTTTCCCAGGGGTCTTACTAAAGGATGGACCACCACAGTCCTTGGGGCAATGTTGAGTGTTGGATCCCAAGACCCTGGGACACTGTAGGGGGTGGAGCCAGGTCCCTGAGGAATGCCCTCTCAGTAAATTGCTAACTGTTCTTATTCTTGTTCTCCCCAGGCCTACAGGGCTACAACGGCTCTACTCATTGTCGTATTTATGGTACAGCGCTCACAACTCCACCACAGTCATTGTGGTGGGCCTGATTGTCAGTTGGCTCACTGGTGAGGGCGTGTGGGATGGGGGCACAGAGAGGGAGGACTAGCTGAGGGAGGCTGATCAGGGATTCTGGACTCTGGGGTAGAACTGACCGTGCCCTCCGGGCTCCTGGGTGTCTGTAACAGTCAGACTTCTTGGCTGAGCTCTGGGAGGTTGACAGGGGCTAAGGACTCAGAGCCCCAAGAACGGGTGGCTTGCTGGGTGTGCACTAGTTATGTGGTAGGAGACTCAGAAGTGCCTTTGCCTTCAGGGGGAATGCGGGGCCGGACCCTGAACCCTCGGACCATTTCCCCAGTGTTTTCAAGACTTGTTGACCTCCTGCCCCTGTGTTGTCAGAAGCGATTTCACTGCGAAAGCTATAGCCAGGTAGCAGTTACATTGTCCAGATTATACCCTCCCTTACCTCTCCAGATTATTACCAGATCTTGCAGGTTTCCTTCCGTCCCCTTCCTTTCTCCCCAGCAACCCCCGGCTTGTACCCATGGGGCAGTGCTGGCTTGGTGGACAGAAGGGTCTCAGCCCAGAGAGGTGCCCAGCATGCTGCCCTTTCTCCTCTCTCCTCCTGTCTCCCTGCTCTCCTTGTGCTTTGCTTCTCCCTTTCTCCCCTGCCACCCCTTGCTGATCTCCCTTCCACAGGGATCAAAGCAGTGTCTCATTCCCTTTGCTCTGTGTTCTCCAGGACCTCTCGGTGGATACCCCTGCATTTCCAGAAAAGATGAGTAACGGGATGTTGAAGAATAGCAGAGACAAGGAGGCCATGGCTGTGCCTGAGGAAGGCTCAGCCCATCAGGGGAACAGCCCCACCTTCATCCTCCAGGAGACCTCACTGTGACCTGGGCTCGGGTCCCAGTCCCTGAGGCAGCCTGTAGTATGATGATGAGTTACATGATGCATAATGCAGAGACAAGCGAGGACTAGATTACCTAGCCCACCAAAGGATCATGTTCTTAGATGTTTGGGCTGCAGTGGAAGCTGTCATGGCATGGGAAGTGTGAGGGGAGGAAAGGGGTTTTACTTGTCCCTTGACAGTCTGTTCTCTAGAAGACCAGGCTTGCAGTGGACAGGATTTTGCTAGAAAAGGGTATAGGTGCAAATCCTCTGGGAAATGGGTAATGGCTTCTGATTAATCATCATCAGGGTCCTTTGAAGTGAAGAGAAACTGCAGTGCTGATGATCACTGTCCAGGGGCCTGATTTGACAAGGTTGGCCACGTTTACCGCTAAATACAAAGCTGCCTTGGCCAGCTTTTGATTCTCTCGCAGTCCTGTTTTAAGCATAGTTTCTGTCAGGCACAGATGGCGGGTGACTACATCCAGGTTGTCCGGGACACCTCGGCCCCTCTCATTCTTACCTGTCTACCTCCATCCTTGAGGCAGAGGGTTTGTTGTCCCAGAGGGTCCTCTCAGACTGGTACGGGGCGCCTGGGGGGCTCAGGCAGTTGAGCGTCTTGACTTTGGCTCAGGTCATGATCTCACAGTTCATGAGTTTGAGCCCCACGTGGGCTCACTGCCATCAACGTGGATTCTGCTTTGGATCCTCTGTCCCTCCCTTGCTTATGTTCTCTCTCTCTCTCTCTCTCTCAAAAACAAACAAAAAATATTTTTTAAAAAAACAATAGACTGGTACATTCATCTCCTTTGCATAAAGTAGGGAAGCTTTCTACCTCGCTGCCCACACCCACCACCTATGTAACAGGCACTTGGGGACGGGACAGATGTTGATCCAAGAAACCAGGGCACGACCAGGTCCACTGTGGAGTGTGCTAGCCACCCGGCACACCACCCTGGTGTCATTTTGTTGTTTGTGCTCCTGTTTCCTTTCGGAGTTTCTTTCCCACATATCTTTGCTCCTAGGAAATAAAAGCTTAATGGACCTAGAATCTGGGTTCCTTTGCTGTTGGTTCACAGCTGCTCTGGTTCACCCCAGGCCCATCCATGGCAGTGATAGAGCCCCCTCTACAAGTGGTCCTGTCCTGAGGAGAGGTGGCAGGGGCCTAGCTCTGGCCCCATGACATTTGGAGACTGGCCAGCTTGTCTTCAGGGGACAGCATTGTGCTCCTCTGGGTGGAAGATGCACACTCCTGCTGCTCAGTCTGTCTCATGTCCCACCCACCTTGTCCTTGACCAGAACAGTAACTGCTGCTCAGATTGTCCACTTTGGGGGCTTTTGGGAGAATGCTGCTGCTTGCTGGGTGACCTGAAGCCTGCCTGAGATTGTCTCTTCTCTGCCCTTCACCTGCTTGTGTGCATGCTCTAAATAAATAAAGAAACAAACAAAAGAAACAGCATTGGAGCTGGGCTCTTGTGAAGAACACAGCCTAAGGCCCTCCTGGCCTCCTCCAACGGCACAAGTTCTACAGGCCCCTCAGGCAGATCTGTGGACAGTTTCAAGAAGTGCCAAGTTGACTGCCCTGAGGTCTGCCTTGATAGCCCCTCTACCTGGAGGCGGAGGGGGTGCTGCTTCTGGCTAACTACCCCCACCCCACCAAGCTATCAGAGTTCTAGACCTAACCAGGCTATGGTTTGTTCATTCTTCAACATGTTTATCCATCACCTACATGCAAGGCCATTACGCTTGGCCACCGTTTTTGCATCTAAGGAAATGACTATGCCACCCTGGGACCTTGCACCAGGTGCCACCATCATTTCAAAGTTGCCTCAGTCCAAAACCCTTGCCATGTTAGCTATATTTGCATAGAAAAGAGGAAAAGCCACAGAATTCAAAGCTTTCAAGAATTAATGACATTTAAGGAGAAATGGTAAAAACCTTTGGTACTCCCTGTAAAGAATTCAAAGTTCACAGCAGAACAAAGATGCTCTGCTTTTAACAAAATAAGCTTATTTGCACATTTTTAAAGTGCCACTTAGAGGGTCTCTGGCTGGCTCTGAAGAGCACACAACTGTTGGTCTTGGGGTTGGGAGTTCTACCCCCACCTTGGGAGTAGAGAGGACTTAAAAATAGAATCTAAAAATACCACTGGTGATGGTGGAGTCAGATGTACAGATCTAGGTTCAAATGCTGGTTCATCCATTTAATTTTTTTAAGCTTCAGTTTTCTCATCTATTTAGAATATGAATTTCACAGAGTTGTTTAAAGATTTAGCTACAGGGGCACCTGGCTGGCTCAGGCGATGGAGTGTGCAGTTCTTGGACTTGGGGTTGTGGATTTGAGCCCCACGTTTGGTGTAGAGATTACTTAAAAAACAGTTACATTGCATGTACATTGCACTCCTTAGATGTCAGCTATTGTGATCATATTTATTGTAGTTTTCAAGGCGCTTTTCATGTACTACCCGATATTATTCCTTGGGAGAGAAGTACATTGTGTAACATCTACATTTCTAATGTCTAAGGTAACATTATACATTATGGCTAGTGAGAGTTGGAGGGACAGAACTAGAAACCAAGGTTGTAGAACTAGAATCAAAGGAATGTCCGTTTGGATGGGGTTGTTCACACAGGTGACAGGGAATCCTGAGACAGCAGTCCAGAAAACTAACACACTAAATGGGGTGCTACTATACCATCATTCCAGAATCTTTTTAGGTCAGTGGCTTTCAAACCTTCGACGGACCCACAGTAAGACTATGTTCACCTTATGATCCAGCCCACTCATACATTGCATTATGTTTCTGAGACCTTTCATGAAAAAATACCTCTAGGTATAGTCAATATTTTCTGAGCTCTGCCTTTTCCCTTCTCTTCCTGCATAATTCAGTCCTAAAGCTATTAGGTGGAGCAGTGCAAGGTAGCATTGGTGCTGGAGGCTGGTTGTGCCTATCAGAGCTCAAGTGAAATGGAGACCATAGATGGGAGTAGCCCAGCTCAGACATCATAGTCTAAGCGGGATGAGGAGGGCAGCCACATGGAGCACGGTCTGCTGCGGGGTATTACAGCCCAAGTTGGGATGAGGAGAGTGTCCATGTGGTTTGGTAGCCTGGTGAAGGGTTGGAGCATGAAAAAGGCATACCCCAGGGGCACCTGGGTGGCTTAGTTGGTTAAGCGTCCGACTTTCACTTAGGTCATGATCTCGCGGTTCGCGGGTTCGAGCCCCGCGTCGGGCTCTGTGCTGACTGCCAGCTCAGAGCCTGGAGCGTGTTTCAGAGTCTGTGACTCCCTCTCTCTCTGACCCTCCCCTGCTCACGCTGTCTCTCTCTCTCCCCTAGAAATAAATAAAACATTAAAAAAAAATTAAAAAAAAAAAAGACATACCCCACACACCCGAGGAAAGAAGACTTGGTGCGGGCTGTCAGCTGGAGTGGAATATGAGGAGGGAGTCTGCATGGGGGCAGCTTGATGTGGGGCGTCAATGTGAGCAGCATGAGGAGGGCATCCTCCAGGAGGGTGGCTTGACGTGTGTTGTCAGAGCCAGTGTGTATGCACGTCTGCATGTGTCCCACGTGGGACATCAGAACTCGAACAGAATGAAGAGGGCATCTGCACATGTGAACAGCCCGGCCTGGGTGAACAGCCCATCCCGAGTCAAGTGAGGGTATCTGTGTAGGAGGAGGACTTGTAGTCAGATGGGAGCCGAAGGAGGGTGACACAGCCTGGGGCGTGGTGTCCGCCTAAGCAGGGTGATGAAGACATCCACACAGGGGCCAGCCAAGTGCAAGAAGAAGACTTGGATTAGAGCCAAGCACAGCAGTGGAAAAAAAACCTCTGGAGGATCCTGTATCAGCTCTCGGATTTTCAGTCCAGTTACACATTGCTCAACAAGGCAAAATTTGGAACTTTGAAAAGAATAATAAAAACAATTGGCAAAAATTATCAAGAGAAAAGAGAAGACACAAATAATTCCAGAAACAAAAAGGGTACCTAATGACAGATATTGTAGATATTAGCTTGGTAATCAGATTATGAACAACTGTAGGCCACCAAATATGAAACTTTAGATAAAAATGGACAAATTATTAGAAAAATATCACTAAAATGGACTCAGGAAGCAATAGGATATCTGAATAGTCCTATTCCCAGTAAAGAGAGACAATATTAAATAAAACCACCTAATTGTGAGGAAAAACCCAGGCCCACATGGCTTCACTCTTAGGTTCTAATCTTTCAAGCAATAACTAATTCTAAATTTATATAAATGATTCCAGAGTATGATGAAAAGGGAAACTTCCTGAATGCATTTTCTATTTTCAAGCAGTAAACATTGAAAGTTTTTAAAGTTTTTTTTTTATTATTAATTTATTTATTTTGAGTGAGAGAGAAAGTGCACAAGTTGGGGAGGAACAGAGAAAGAAGGAGAGAATCTCAAGAAGGCCACCCACTGTCAGTGCAGACCCTGATGCAAGGCTTGAACTCACAAACTATGAGATCATGACCTGAGTCTGAAAAGTCAGGCACTAAGCTGACTGAGCCACCAAGGCACACCCAGCAACAAATATTTAAAGCATGAAATTTTAAGTATCTTTTATCATAGCATCAATTCAATACCAAAACCAGACAGAGACAGCATAAGCAGAAAGGAAAAGTATAAGGGTCAATATTATCATGAACATAGCTGCAAAATCATAAAATATTAGTGAACTGAATTCAACAACACATATTAAAAAACAATATATCATCATCATTGAGTTTATCTCAGAATTAAGAGGTAGCTTTAACAACAGAAACTCAATAAAAAGAAAAGGAGGGGGCTCCTAGGTGGTTCAATCGGTTAGGCGTCCAACTTCGGCTCAGGTCATGATCTCACGGTTCGTAGGTTTGAGCCCCGCATCAGGTTCTGTGCAGGCAGCTCAGAGCCTGGAGCCTGTTTCAGATTCTGTGTTTCCCTCTCTCTCTGCCCCTCCGCCACTCATGCTCTGTCTCTCTCTGTTTCAAAAATAAATAAAAACTATAAAAAAAAATAGAAACGCAAATAATATGATTCTCAACATTAACAGATGAAAGTAAAAATCTCATTATTGTCTCAACAGATGCAGAAACAGGCTTCATGAAGTTCAACATTCATTTAGGAGAAAAGCTAGCACTAAGAAGGACTTCCCTAACCTGATTAAGTGTATCTATGAAAACAATCTACAACAAAGCTTTTATTTTATTATTTTTTTAATTTTTTTAATGTTTTTATTTCTAGGAGAGAGAGAGAGACAGTGTGAGCAGGGGAGGGTCAGAGAGAGAAGGAGTCACAGACTGAAACAGGCTCCAGGCTCTGAGCTGGCCGTCAGCACAGAGCCCAACGCGGGGCTCGAACCCACGATCCATGAGATCACGACCTAAGCGAAAGTTGGACGCTTAACCGACTAAGCCACCCAGGCGCCCCTACAACAAAGCTTTTAAAACCGTAGCCAAAATTAGGGGTGCCTGGGTGGCTCAGTCGCTTAAGAGTCCGACTTCCGCTCAGGTCATGATCACACAGTTTGTGGGGTCGAGCCCCGCATTGGGCTCTATGCTGACAGCTCAGAGTCTGGAGCCTGTTTCAGATTCTGTCTCCCTCTCTCTCTGACCCTCCGCTGCTCACGCTGTCTCACTCTCTCTCTCTCTCTCTCTCTCTCTCTCTCAGAAATAAATAAAACATTAAAAAAAAGGAAAAATTTAATTCCTTTAACTATAATCAAAGTTGTTTGTTTTTAAATTTTTAATTTTAATATTTATTTTTGAGAGAGAGAGAGTGCGTGTGTGTGTGTGTGTGTACAAGCGAGGGAGGGGTGGAGAGAGGGGGAGACACAGAATCCAAAGCTAAAAATTAACAACTCAGGAAATTACAGATGTTGGTGAGGATGTGGAGAAAGGGGAACCCTCTTGCACTGTTGGTGGGAAGGCAAACTGGTGCAGCCACTCTGGAAAAGAGTGTAGAGGCTCCTCAAAAAATTAAAAATAGAATTATGACCTATGACCCAGCAATAGCACTACTAAGAATTTATCTAACGGGTACCGGAGTACTGATTTGTAGGGACACTTGTACTCCAATGTTTATAGCAACACTATCAACAATAGCCAAATTATGGAAAGAGCCCAAATGTGCATCAACTGATGAATGGATAAAGAAGATGTGGTGTATGCACGCGCATACACACACACACCACACACACACACACACACACACACACACACACAATGGAATACTACTTGGCGATGAAAAAGAATGAAATCTTGAAATCTTACCATTTGCAACAATGTGGATGGAACAGGAGGGTATTATGCTACGTGAAATAAGTCAGTCAGTGAAGGACAGATATCATGTGATTTTACTCATATGTGGAATTTGAGAAACTTAACAGAAGACCATGGGGGAAGGGAAAGAAAAATAACATACAAACAGAGAAGAAGGAAAACCATAAGAGACTCTTAAATACAGAGAGCAAACAGATTCGATAGGGGTGGGGTGTTAGGGAGGTGGGGAAAATGGGTGATAGGTATTGAGGAGGGCACTTTTTGGGATGAGTACTGGGTGTTGTATGCAAGTGATGAATCATAGGAATCTACTCCTGAAGCTAACACTACACTATATGTTAGCTAACATGACGATTGAATACATACATACATAAATAATGAAAAAGAACATACAAAAAGTAGGGAAAATCTATTTGCAACACATATATCTGACTTAAAGAATACATGACATAAAGAACTAAGAATCAATGTAAAAAGGACAAATCCATTATAAGTGAGGGAAAGATTTGAATTGACACTTTATAAATGAGGAAATCCAAATGGTCTACAAATATGTGAAAAAGAATTCAGTCTTATTAGTAATTAAGGATATGTAAAAAGGAACTCAATATTATCTGTAACCAGGAATATGCCAATTAAAACCCAAACAATATACAATTACATTCTTAACCAAACTGGCAAAAAAGGACTCCAGGTATAGGTTGGAGCTATTGACTTGATTTGTGCAAAGTGACTACAGTTTTATCCATCATTGCTTTTGTACAATCAGTGCAAATGTCTGCAGAGTGAAAGGGACAAATTACATCTTAGTATTAGCATGAAAGAGAATCATTTTAACTTTAATGACTCCCTGATAAGGGACCAGAGACTTCTAGGGGTTCATGGACCACACTTTGGGAATTGTTGCCCTAAACCAGGAGATGCACAAGAACTTTCTTAGCAACATAATGACCCCTAACTGGAGACAACCCCAAAGTCCACAAAAACTAGTGTTATATTCTTACAGGAATGCTGTGCGACAATGACAAAAAATTAACCACAACTGTACATATCAACAAGTAAAGTGTTGATCAAAAGAAAGCAAGTCATGGAAGAAAACTATAATTCCATTTGTTAAAGTTCAAAACAGAAAAAAATATGCTTTATTGTTTATGGACCTATACCGAGGTGGTAAAACCATTTTTTTTTTTTAACAAATCAAGGAAATGATTAACCCTAAAACCAGGAAGAGAGATTATCTCAAGGGAAGAGGGTGGGTAATGTGATCAGGAAGAGGCTTTGCAGGCACCTGCAATATTCTAGTTCTACACTGAGTTGGAATATCATAAAGGATTACTTTATTTATTTTTATTCAGTATATTTATTTATTTTGAGAGAGACAGAGACAAGGAGGGGGAGGGGCAGAGAGAGAGGGAAAGAGAATTCCAAGCAAGCTCCACACTGCCAGTGCAGAGCCTGATGCAGGACTTGAACCCATGAGTTGCGAGATCATGACCTGAGCCAAAACCAAGAGTTGGATGCTTAACTGACTGAGCCACCCAGCCACCCCTCTTTATTATTTTTTTAAAATGTTTTATTTATTTTTGAGAGAGAGGAAGGGGCAGAGAGAGAGAGAGGGAGACAGAGGATCTGAAGTGGGCTCCATCCTGAGAGAAGTGAGCCTGATTTGGAGCTGGAACTCATGAACTGGGAGATCATGACCAGAGCTGAAGTCAGTCGCTCAACTGACTGAGCCACTCAGGTGCCCCACAAAGGATCACTTTATTTTTATTTATTCTATGTTTTTGAGAGAAATAAAGGGTGCAAGTGAGCAAGGGGCAAAAAGAGAGAGAGAGAGAGAGAGAGAAGCAGGGCTCCGCTAGAGCAGGGCTTGAGCTCACCTGATGTGGGACTTGAACTCACGAATCATGAAATCATGACCTGAGCCAAAGTCAGATGCTTAACCACTGAGCAGCCCAGGTGCCCACAAACAATCACTTTAAACATTCATTAAAGTATGTCTCATATGTTCTATGTATATTTTTTAGTAAAAAAAATTTTAAATATCGTATGACAGTCACTGACATAGCTCTCTCTTCTAACATATTAAGAAGAAAAGCAAGGTACAGAATAATATAGGTCACTGTAGTAAAAATGATGTGAAAAAGAATACATCGATACTTGTTTGTATATGCACAAATTTCCTCTGGAAGCGCACAAAAGAAACTTATACCAATGATGAGGGGAGTCTCCCTGCCTGCTGAGAGGGGAAGAAATGACAAGGAGACAGGTTGGGGCAGGGGTGGGGGGGACCTTGTCTCTCATCTCTCTACACTTTTTATACATTTTGATTTTGAACAATTCATGTATTACCAATTCTAAAATAGTTTTTAGAGCCCTATGCATCTGGAAGTTTAAATAATACTTCTAAATAAGCCTGTATTAAAGATAAAATCATACTGGAAATTATAAACCATTTTAGAATTATATTGCAACTAAAGCATTACAGAGCAATTAGACAAGCAACCTTTTAAGTCTTGAACAATCTGGGGCACCCAGATGGCTCAGTTGGTAAGTGTTGAACAATCTGATGGGAAAACAAAACAAAACAAAACAAAAAAACCACCCCTCATTTTATTTACTTCCCTTGATTACTATTGAATTTGAGCACGTTTTCCTTTTCTCTCTTTCTTATTTTCTCCTCTTCTTCCTCCTCCTCCTCCTCCCCCTCTTCTCCTCCTTCTTTTGTTTTCCTCCTCTACCTCTTTTTGCTTGGATTTTTCTGTGAGTTTCCTAGTCATTTCCTTTGTTGATTTACATAATTGTTGTCAGAATTCTGTATATATTCTGAGTATTAATTCTATCCAACATCCCCCCTTTTCCTTTTCTTACAACTTTTGTTATAGTATTTCTTTTAACAGAAATTTAAAATTTTGAGAACAAATCTCTCTGCTTTTTTTTTTTAAATAGGCTCCACACCCAACAAGGGGCTCAAACTCACAACCTTGACATCAGGAGTCATATACTGTACTGACTGAGTCAGCCAGGCATGCCTACAAATCTCTCAGTTTTTTGTGGCTTTTGGATTTTGCATCTTGTTTAAGCACACATTCTCCACCCCAATATTATTTAAAATATAGTTTTAGAAACTTTAAAGTATTTTAACTTTTGCCCCCTGAATACTTAATTCTTCATGCCAGCTGTGTTTGATGTGATGGGGGAGGGGAATCAATCTGATGTTATTTTTCCTCGGTAGATAGCCAATTATCTCACATGATTTATTGAAAATGCCACCCTTCCTTCATCGATTTTAAATGTTGCCTCTATTGAAAGTTTCATTTGTGCAGATATATGGATCCATTTGCACTTTATTCTATTCCACTGATCTATATTTATCCTTTTATTGTATGTTGTTTAAATCTACTTGAGTTATATTTATATAGCTTTATATATATATATATTATATTTTTATTTATTTCTAGGAGAGAGAGAGAGACAGCGCGAGCAGGGGAGGGTCAGAGAGAGAGGGAGATACAGACTCTGAAATAGGCTCCAGGCTCTAAGCTGGCAGTCAGCACAGAGTCCGACGCGGGGCTCGAACCCACGAACCGCGAGATCATGACCTAAGCGAAAGTCGGACGCTTAACCAACTAAGCCACCCAGGCACCCCTATAGCTTTATACATTTTTACATTTGTAATTTCATATAGGGCAAATTCTCACTCAATAATCATTTTCAGATTTTTGGGGCTGTTATTGAATGTTTTCTCTTCCAGAAAAGAATCATAATTCTTGAAGTCCAGTTTTAAAATCCTCTTAAAATTTGGTTGGGATTGCATTAAATTTATAGATTAATTTGATTGTCCTGAATGGCAAAAGCATACAGACAGCTTTTCTGGGGTGATGTAAATACTGAGTCTGAGTGACTTTCCATGCAATCTCCTTTGTGAATATTTATTATTTGATTCTGACAGGCAATCCCAAGAAGCCATGCTCCGTATGAATTTTCCGCAAGAGAGTACCAAAATCCAAAGTGTAGATGATGCTTATAGTGGGCTCCTCTCTCAGTCTTTGGATCGTTTTTATGTTAATATATGGTTCCGTTTCTCTTGGTTATAAACCTAGACATGGAAATACTGGATCGTATGATAACTCTATATTTAAGGGATTTAATTTAAACTTAATTAAATTAATTTAAACTTTTAAGGGATTACCAAACTGTTTTTCAAACTGGCTGCAAATTTAACACTCTCACCAGCAATGTATGAGAGCTCCTATTTCTCCACATCCTAGCCAAGTGGATATGAGAAAGTTTTCATTGTAAGGATTTTTTTTTTGTATTAAAAATTTATTTATTTATTTATTTATTTATTTAGAGACAGGGAGACAGAGCGTGCACAAGCTGGGGGAGGGGCAGAGAGAGAGGGAGAGAGAGAATCTCAGGCAGCCTCCACACTGTCAGTGCAGAGCCCAGTTCAGGGCTTATCTCTTGAACCGAACTGTGAGATCATAACCTGAGCTGAAATCAAGAGTCGGACACTCAACCAGCTGAGCCACACTGGCATCCCATTTTTGAAGAGCAGTGTTAGATTTACAAATCTAAATTGGAAAGTACAGAAATTTCCCACATATCTCCTCTCCCCAAGCATGCAATTGTCCCTATTGTTTACATCTTATATTAGTGTGGTACATGGAACATTATTGATACATTATTATTAAGTCCATAGTCTATATTAGGGCTTACTTTTCGAGTTGTACATTCTATGGGTTTTGACAAGTGGATAATGACATGTGTCTCTCATTACTGTATTATACAGGATAGTTTTGCTGCCCTATAGATCCCCTGTGCTCCGCCTATTCATCCCTCTCTCCCGCAGAACCACTGGCAACCACTGATATTTCTACCGTTTTCCTTAGTTTTGTCATTTCTAGGAGATCATGACTTGAGCCAAAGTCAGACGCTTAACTGACTGAGCCACCCAGGCGCCCCTAGTTTTGTCATTCCTAGATGGCATACAGTTGGAATCATACCGTATATTGCCCTTTCAGACTGACTTCTTTCACTTAACAATTCGCTTTCTAAAGTTCCTCCATGTCAGGGGGCCTGACTGGCTCAGTTGGTGGAGTGTGTGACTCTTGATCTCAGGGTTGTAGGTTTGAGCCCTATGTTGGGTATAAAGAGGACTTAAAAAAGAAATCTTAAAAAAAAAAAGTTCCTGTATGTATTTTTTGCAGCTTGGTAGTTCATTTGTTGCTTGGTAGTTCATTTGTATCGCTAAGTGATAGTACATTGTATGGATGGGCCATAGTTTGCTTATATATTCTCCTACTGAAGGATATCTTGGTGTTTCCAATTTTGGCAATTATGATGAGGGCTGCTATAAACATCCATGCGCAGGTATTTGTGTGAACATAAGTTTTCAACTCGTTTGGTTAAATACCTAGGAGCATGATTGCTAGATTGTATGAGTATGTTTAATTGTGTAAGAAACTGCCGAACTATCTTCCAAAGTGGCTGTACCATTTTGCAACCCTACCAGCAAGGAATGAGACTCACTTTGCTTCACATCTTCTTCAGCTTTTGGTATTGTCAGTTTTTTGGACTTTGGCCACTCTAATAGGTGTGTAGTGGTATCTCATTGTATTAATTTGCATTTCTGGGGCACCTGGGTGGCTCAGCTGGCTAAGTGTCCGACTTCTGCTAAGGTCATGATTTCACGGTTCATGAGTCTGAGTCTGCCATTGGGCTCTGCACTGACAGCTCAGAGCCTGGATCCTGCTTCAGATTCTGTGTCCCCCTCTCTTTTTCCACCCTCCCCCACTTGTGCTCTATGTCTCTCTCTCTTTCAAAAATAAATAAACATTAAAAAAAGAGTTCTTTGTATACTTTGGATAATAATCCTTTATTAGACGTATCTTTTGCAAATATTTTCTTTCAGAATATTTCCATTTTTAAGACTTTATGCCACAGATTTATTTGCACACAGGTACAAAGATGTATATCGACAGATAGTATAAGCAACAAATTAGATGATAAAAACAACAAACTAGAAGGAAAACAAAATATTTGTCTCAGATTGGGCTCTTGGTTGCAAGAAGCAGAAGTGAGTCTGGCTGATGAGCAGAAAGTCATTTGTTATAAAGAAAACCGTTGAGAGGGCTAGAGAATAATCTTCAAGAATTAAATTTTCAAGAATTAAAGCCACAAACCACATATATAAATAGCCTGGTGAATAAAAAGGTCCAGAACATTCTGCTGCCACCAAAAACTAGATGCTAGATTTAGACTGCCACCAAGAACTTGACTGCAATTGCAATGAAGTCACTCACATCAGCACCACTAATGTCTTTTCCGCATCAAGAACTCATTTTGTCACCCATGCCACCCCCAACACCATAAGGCTGTGCTGCACCCTAGCCAGCATAATAGGTGTCCTGCGCAAAGCCCGTTTCCTCCTGGGGTCCACTTCTGATTTGGAGATTGGCACGGGTACAACTGGTTGCTGGAGCTTCAGAGACTGGAGAGTATTTCCACAAACATGAAAAGTATTCCAGCGGAGTTGGCGAGCCAGAAAAACATGACAAATCTCCACTAAAGTGTCTATCAGTTGGAGATCGCTCATACATAATGGCACATCCATGCATTAGAATACTAGGCAGTTCTTGGGGCGCCTGGGTGGCGTCCTTGGTTAGCGTCCGACTTTGGCTCAGGTCATGATCTCATGGTTCGGTTCGTGGGTTCAAGCCCCGTGTCAGGCTCTGTGCTGACAGCCATCTCAGAGCCTGGAGCCTGTTTCAGATTCTGTGTCTCCCTCTCTCTCTGACCCTCCCCTGCTCACTCTGTCTCTGTCTCTGTCTCTCTCTCTCTCAGAAAAAAAAATACTAGGCAGTTCTTGAATAGAGTAAGGTAGTTTAAAAAATAATAATGTGGGAGAATCTTCAGGATATAATTAATATGCATCATTTTATTATTTTTTAAAATTTTTTAATGTTTTATTTATTTTTGAGAGAGATAGAGACAGCGTGAGCAGGGGAGGGTCAGAGAGAAAGGGAGACACAGAATCCGAAGCAGGTTCCAGGCAATGAGCTAACTGTCAGCACAGAGCCTGACGCGGGGCTTGAGCCCACGAACCGAGAGATCATGACCTGAGCCGAAATTGGACGCTTAACCGACTGAGCTACGCAGGTGCCCCTTATCATTTGTATTTTAAAAGGAGCTGTATGTATTTATGTATTTGTCCATGTATACAAAAGTCTGGAAGGGTACACAAGAAACTAGTAACAATGATTGCTTCTAAAGAAGGGAAAAAGGAGACTAGGATGGAGGGGGAACTTATTGGTCTGAATTCTATATATGCCATATGCATATATAATCTATTCAAAAACTTTTTTTTATGTTTATTTTTGAAAGAGAGAGTGTGCACGTGCACGTGCATGAGTGGGGGAGGGGCAGAGAGAGAAGGAGACAGAGAATCTTAAGCCGGCCTTGCTGTCAGCACAAAGCCCCATGTGGGGCTTGAATCTACAAACCATGAAATCATGACTGGACAGAAGTCAGGGCTGGACACTTAACCAACTGAGCCACCCAGGCACCCCTCAAAATTCTAAAAAGGAAAAATGTTTGCCACATACCCAAACTGTGGCCATCAAACATTTGATAAATATTATTAATTTTAGAACGTTTGGAAGTAAAACCAACCAATAGTGGGTATTATTAAAAGTGGGGTGCCTGGGGGTGCCTGGTTGGCTCAGTCGGTTGAGCGCCCGACTTCGGCTCAGGTCATGATCTCACGGTTCGCGGGCTTGAGCCCCGCGCCGGGACAGCCAGCTCAGAGCCTAGAGCCTGTTTCAGATTCTGTGTCTCCCTCTCTCTCTGACCCTCCCCTGCTCACGCTCTCTCTCTCTCTCTCTATCTCAAAAATAAATAAAAAACATTTTAAAAATCTTTTTAAAAAAGGGGGGTGCCTGGGTGGCTCAGTTGGTTAAGGATCCAGCTCTTGATTTCAGCTCAGATCATGGTCTCACAAATTTGTGAGATCGTAAGGCTCAGGGCTGATCGGAGCCTACGTGGGATTCTCTCTCCCTCCTCTGCCCCTCCCCCACTTGCATTAGCAAGGCACAGTCTCTCTCTCAAAACAAACTTCGAAAAAGTGATAGCCAGATGCCACTTATGCCTCAACTTCTTCTGGGCTAAAGGTTACCTATCTTATACCCACAATTGTGAAACAGCGTCCACCTGTCCCATAAAATTGGCCTGCCTGGCTAGCAGTCCCCATGCAGCCAGTTCCGATCTCTGATGCTGTCAGTGACATTGAGGACACAGAGAACTCTTAACAATTATTCCATCCTAAGAAGCAAAAAATAGCCTCCTGTCCACCTCCAAAGTCTGTAGGAGGGTTTCTGTATTCTTTTGTGAGAAGCTGAGAAAGATCCATGCGATACTAACAGGCCAATAGACGATATAACAATGTAATTTTGCTTCTCTGGACAGGAGATTGGGCCTATTAACCACAGCCATTTTAACACCTACTGAGTGAGACTCAAAATACCTACTGCTGAATCATTTAGGAGGCATCCAGCAGCATAAACAGAGCACCCAATTAAAAGAGGCTTAAACAGTGAAGACATTCATTTTTTCACATAACAAGAAATCTGGCCGAGGGAATTCCAGAGCTGCCTCATTCAGAAGTTCAACAATGGCAGATTCTGGCTCAGTCTCCCTGATTCCCTCATGACTTTTTCTTCATGGTGACAGAGTGACGGTTGCTGTTCCCAGCACCATATCCTCACGTGAGCTTATTGAAGGCACGAAGCATGAAGAACTTTCTGCATTGCTTACTCTTGTACTTTCTCTCTCTTGCTTGCAGGCTGCCTCTCCTGTTCTTAATCAGGGAGGAAAATCATTCCCAGAACCCCCAGAAGATTTCTTCCCCAGATGCAATTGGTCTGAAGTGTGTTATATGCCCACCTCCAAACCAATCACTAGCAAGGGGAAAAGGAATTATCATGTTTGTCTTCACCCATCACAGTTCATCCTCAGAAGGAGGTGGTGAAATAGGGTTGCATATTCCTTGTATGTGTAAAATTCAGTTTTAACTGGATGTGTTTATAATTTTCTCTGAGATTCTGGCAATGCTGCTAGGTGACACCTTCCTCATTCCTGAGTCTGTTGCCAGACCATACTTAACAAAATCAGCGTTTCATTAGCAAGAATAAGACAGTAGTGCCTAAAAGTGGTAATCAACCATCTGTCTCTTTGCTTTACAAGATTTACTTTAACTTCTGTTCAAGAAAGTCCTGGCTCCTTTCCACTCTTTGCCCCTCCCTGTTTGACAATAGCTGTGTCCCTGAGACATGATGGTGAAAGCCCAACTAAATGACTTTGACTATGTTGGGTGCCCGGCCACCAAGGCTGCTTTTAACTCTGGCAAAGTAAATATTGTCTCTATCAATAACAGCTTCATTGACCTCAACTACATGATCTACTTGGTCCAGTATGATTCTACCCATGGAAAGTTCAATGGCACAGTCCAGGCTGAGAAAGAGAAACTTGTCATTGATGGAAAGCCTATCTCAGTCTTCCTGGAGTGAGATCTCACTAACATCGAGTGGAGTGAGGTTGGTGCTGAATTTATTGTAGAGCCCACTGGCATCTTCACTACCCTGAAGAAGGCTGGGGCTCACTTGAAGGGTGGAGCCAAAATGGTCATCATGTCTGCCTCTTCTGTTGATGCCCCCATGTCTGTGATGGGCATGAACCAAGAAACAGAAGTATAATAACTTTCTCAAGATTGTCAGCAATGCCTCTTGCACCACTAACTGCTTGAGATCCTGGCCAAGGTCATCCATAACAACTTTGGCATTGTGGAGGAAATCGTGACCACAGTACATGCCATTACTGCCACGCAGAAAACCATAGATGGCCCCTCTGAGAAGCTATGTCATGGCCAAGAAGATGGCCAGAACATCAACCCTGCTTCTACTAGTATTGCCAAGGATGTGAGCAAGATCATCCCTGAGCTAAATGGGAAACTCACTGGTGTGACTTCCTGTATCCTCACCCACAATGTATCAGTCATGGGCTTGATCTACCATTTGAAGAAAGCTGCCAAATATGACAACATCAAGAAGATGGTGAAGCAGGCATCAAAGGGCCCTCTCAAGTGCATCCTGGGCTACACTAAGGACCAAATTCCTGCAGATTTAACAGTGACACCCACTCTTCCACTTTTTTTTAAATGTGGTTTTCAAATTTTTTTAATGTTTATTTATTTTTGAAAGAGAGAGAGAGATTGAGCATAAGTGAAGGAGGGGCAGAGAGAGAGGGAGACATAGAATCTGAAGCAGGCTGCAGGCTCTGAGCCGTTAGTACAGAGCCCAATGTGGGGCCTGAACTCACAAATGGTGAGATCATGACCTGAGCCCAAGTGGGATATTTAACCGACTGAGTCACCCAGGTGCCCCTCCCACTCTTGCACTTTTGATGCTGGGGCTGGCATTGCCCTCAATGACTATTTTGTCAAGTTTATTTCCTTTGATGAAAATTAATCTGTATATAGCAATTGGGTGATGGACCTTATGGTCCACCTGGACTCCAAGGAATAAGAACCATTGGAACACCAGCCCCAGGGAGAGCAAGAGAGAGGCCCTCAGCTGCTGGGGTGTCCTTGCCCTACATGGGTCTCTCGACCTACTGAAATGTCTCTCTTGCCCTCAACACAGTTTCCATCCCAAACCCCCTGAAGAAGGGGAGGCATTTAGGGAGCCCTACCTTGTCATTTACCACAAAGTACACTATACACCCTCACACATAAAAAAGAAAGTCCGGATTTTCATGGCCCAGCATTTCCACGTAAACACAAAAGTATTGTTTCATGGCCCAGTATTTATTTCCACATAAACTCAGTTCTGACTGTCGGTCTGTCTGTCTCTCTTTCTGTGTATTGGTGGTGTGCTGGAGTGAGATACGAGATCATAGTTTTATAGTATTACAGAATAAAATCTAAATCTTTAGGGTCAGCTGGCAAAGATGAACAGTGACAGAGTAAGATGTGTGTAGAGCATGTTACAACCTGCAATTTACATCTGGGGCATCCAGAGTTCTAAAAGCCACTACCTAGTGTGCTTTAGTTTTGCTGTGGGACATCTAAAGCAGAGGGAGGCAACAGCCCAGCTGCTTCCTGAGAACTCGGAGTTTTCTGCCTTTGAGTATTACTGCCTTTACAAGGACTACTTGGGACTGACGATCACAGTGGCATAGAAATGAGAGAGAATGGGACTGCTTCCTTTGGGAGTTGGGACTATTTCAACACAACTTTTACGCATTTATGGGAGGGGATGATTATGACATAAGTAATGAAAAGGCATTTCTGGGTCCTGATTTGAGTGTGATTCCCGGGATGTTACTCATAGGCATACACAGACCTACATCTTCTTTGCTGAGTCACCAGCTTACCTCTGTTAGGGGGCTGCCCCAGATCCCACAGGCCCATAGAAAACTGTCGGTTTGTCAGACTCTCATGAACTCTGGCACATAGCCTAGGCAGCTGTTGGAAATTCTGGCTGACAGACCGGAAATCGTGAGGCAACTCTTTTTAGCGTGTCCCCTGTGGGAGACAAAAATCAAATGGCTGACATGGATATACTTACTGGGATCATATCTGCTAAACTCCTATATTTTCTGAGGTTGGCTAGTGGTAAACTTTATACATATTCATGAGAAAATGGTATCCATTTCCTAAGCTGTATTTATGTTATAGACTTGATTAAAGAAGATCTGTGTCAGTTAACAGGAAAGATTGAATATGCATTTATCTGTTCCCTCCCAAATCCCCACTATAATAGCAGCAAAGAGAAAAAAAGCCCATAAACCCATAGGGCTAAAGAGGAGAGGAGAGGACCAGAGTTAAGAAATGTTAACACAGGGCTTCCTGGGTGGCTCAGTCGGTTTAGCATCTGACTCTTGATCTCAGCTCAGGTCATGATCTCACTGTTCCTGAGCTCAAGCTCCACATTAGGCTCTCCATTGATGGCCTGGAGCTTGCTTGGGATTCTGTTTCTCCTCTCTGCCCCTCCCCTGCTTGTGCACATTCTCTCTCTCTCTCTCTCTCAATCTCTCTCTCTCTCAAAATAAATAAATAAATAAATTATTAAAAGAAAAAAAGAAATGTCAACATAATTCTGGAAAATGAAAGCTGATGGAGGAGTCATATAACTGATTTAGGAGAATGGAGAAGCTTAAGCCTAAGGGTGCTCATGGGAGGGGTGGTGCAGGTAGAGGTGCAGAGTGGAGGGCACACCAATAAAGAGAAAGCTAATTGGCCCAGAAGAATACAGCAAAGGGTCAGGAACTGAAGGTACAGTGTATCTCTGGCAACCACTGATTGGTTCTTGTCCTCACACTTTTGCCTTTCCAGGATGTTACATAAATGGAATCATACAGTATATAAATTTTTTCTAAGTTTTAAAACATTTATTGAGGCTCCTGGGTGGCTCAGTTGGTTAAGCATCTGGCTTTGGCTCAGGTCATGATCTCATGGTTAGTGGGTTTGAGCCCCCCATTGGGCTCTGTGCTGACAGCTAGTTCAGAGCTTGGAGCCTGTCTTCGGGTTCTGTGTCTCCCTCTCTCTCTGACCCTCCCCTGCTCATGCTGTCTCTATCTCTCTCTCAAAAATAAATAAAACATT
>NW_024080771.1:3133144-3389357 GCF_003009895.1 Hyaena hyaena | reverse complement strand
TAATTTGACAATAAACTATTTGTAAAAAAAAAAAATGTTATTTCTTCCTCTAGCAATGCATATCTCTGGAGGATTGTGCTTAAATTCAGTTAAATTTTTAATTTCCTGACTTCTATTATGGAATTAATCCATATAAATCATTTGGTGACGAACAAAAAACCAAAAACAACAACAAAAAAAAAAACACAAGAGAAGAGAGCAAAGGAAGAAAAGGAAAGTAAGAAGAAAAGAACTTCAAAGACAACCAGAAAACAAGTAACAATATGGCAACAAGCACATACTTATCAATAGTTAATTTAAATGTACTAAATACTCCAATCAAAACACAGAGTGAAAGACTGGATAAAAAACAAGACCCATCTATATACTGCCTACAAGAGACTCACATCAGACCTAAAGACACTTACAAACTGAAAGTTAAGGGATGGGAAAAGATATTCCATGCAAATAAAAGTGAAAAAAAGCTGGGTTAGCAATACTCATGTTAGATGAAATAGACTTTAAAACAAATACTGTAACAAAAGACAAAAAGGGTCACCATATAATGATAAAGGGACCAATCCAACAATATGACATAATAATTATAAATATCCATACACCCAACATAGGCACACCTAAATACATAAGGCAGATATTAACAGATATAAAAAGAGAAAATGACAGTAACACAATAATCCTAATTGACTTTAATACCCCACTTATATCAATGGATAGCTCACTCAGACAGAAAAGCAATAAAGAAATGTTGGCTTTAAATGCCAATATTAGACTAGTGACTTAAATATATAAAGAGAACATTTCACCCCAAAATAGAAGAATATGCATTCTTTTCCAGTGTACATGGAACCTTCTCCAGGATAGATCACATGTTAGGCCACAGAACAAGTTTCAATAAATTTAAGATTGAAATTATACCAAATATCTTTTCTGACCACAAGAGTATGGAACAAGAGATCAATTACAAGGAAAAAAACCTAGAAGAAACACAAACACGTGCACACTAAATCACATTACTAAGAAACCAATGGGTCAATGAAGAAATCAAAAAGAAACCAAAAAATATGTGGAGGCAAATGAAAATGGAAACACTGTAGTTCAAAATCTTTGAGACACAACAAAAGCAGTTCTGAGAAGGAAGTGTATAGTGATACAGGCCTACCTCAAGAAACAAGAAAAAAATCTCAAACAAACAATATAACTTGACACCTAAAGGTGCTAGAAAAGTAGGACCCCCCAAAAAAGCCCAAAATTAGGGAAAAGGAAAAATAAAGACTAGAGTGGAAATAAATGAAATGGAGAATTATAAACAATAAAAAAGATCAATAAGACTAAGAACCAGTTTTTCGAAAAGATAAACTTATAAACCTTTAGCCAGACTCATCAAGAGAGTATTCAAATAAATAAAATCACAAATGAAAAGCAAGTTACAACTGAAAACAGAGAAATACAAAGAATTCTAAGAGACCGCTATGAAAAAGTATATGCCAAAGAATTGGAAAACCTAAAAGAAATAAGAATAAATTCATAGAAACATACAGTCTTCCAGGATGAAATCAGGAAAAAAAGAAAAAAGAAAATCTGAACAGACCAATGACCAGTAATAAAATTGTATCAGTAACCAGAAAAAAACTCTCAATAAACAAAAGTCCAGGATCAGATGGATGCCACAGGTGAATCTTATCAAATATTTAAAAAACAGTTAAAACCTGCCCTTCTCAAAGTATTCCAAAAAAGTAGAAGAGGAAGGAATGCTCCTAAACTCACTCTACAAGGTCATTTTTACCCTGATACTCAAAACAGACAAACACACTACAAAAAAGGAAAATTACAGACCAATATCCCTGATGAACATAAATGCAGAAAATCTCAACATAATATTAACAAACTAAATCAAAAATACATTAATTAAGAGGATAATTTAGCATGCTCAAATGAGATTTATTCCAGGGATGCAAAGATGGTTTAACATATATAAAATCAATATGATACATCTTATTAACAAAATGAAGGATAAGAATCATATGATCATCTCAAACATGCAAAAAAAGTGTTTGACAAAATTCAACAACCATTCATGATAAAAACTCTCAACAAAGTGGATATAGAGGGAATGTACTTCAACATAATAAAGGTCATATGTGACAAACCACAGCTAAGATTATACTCAATGGTGAAAAGCTGAAAAGCTGATCCATAAGATCAGGAACATGACAAGGATGTCTATTATTACCACTTTTATTCAACATAGTATTGGTAGTCCTAACCATAGCAATTAGACAAGAAAAAAAAAAAAGGCATCTAATTTCATTAGGAAGTAAAGACATCACTATTTGCAGATGACAGGATACTATACATAGAAAACCTTGAAGACTTTATCAAGAAAAGGATTAAAACTAATAAATTAAATAAGTAAAGCTGAAGGATACAAAAATCAATATACACAAATCTGTTTCATTTCTATACATTACTAATGAAGTAGCAAAAAGGGAAATTAAGAGAGCAATCCCATTTAAAATTACATCGAGAAGAATAAAATACTTAGCATAAATTTAACCAAAGGTTAAAAAAGTGGTGAAAGAGTTGAAAGACCTATACTCTGAAAAGTATCAGAGATTAATGAAAAAAACTGAAGACAACAAAAACAAATTGAAAGATATACCATGCTATGGATTAGAAGAATTAATATTGTTCAAATGTCCATACTATCCAAAGCAATCTACAGACTCAATGCAATCCCTACCAAAATACCAACAGTATTTTTCAAAGAATGAGAACAAAATACTATGAAATTTGTATGGAACTACTAAAGACTGCATAGCCAAAGCAATATTAAGAAAAAGAACAAAGCAGAAAGTATCACAATCCCAGATTTCAAACTATCCCACAATATTATAGTAATGAGAACAGTATGTCTGGCAAAAAACAGATACATAGATCAATGGAATAGAGTTACAAACCCAGAAATAAGCCCATGCTTATACGGTAATCAATCTATGACAGAAGAGGCAAAATATGCAATGGAGAAAAGACAGTCTCTTCAATAATAGTGTTGGGAAAACTGGACAACTGTGTACAATAGAATGAACCTGACCACTATCTTCCACCATACACAAAATCAAAGTGAATTAAAGACCTAAATGTTAGACGTGAAACCATGACACTCCCAAAAGAAAACATAGAATGAGAATCTGGTTTATAGTGTAGGGAGGACTCTGGCTTCTAAGCACAAAATGAAGACGTAGCTACACACTTGATCTGGCAAGCAGTCATGGAGATCTCATTCCCCTTTGCCAGAACTGGTCTGGCAGTAGATGTGTGACCAAGTTCTGGCCAAGGAGACAGAAGGCAGTCTGATGGAGAGCTTCTGAGGAAAATTTCCTTTCACTGAGGGGGGACATACATCCCTACCAAAATTCATTACCTGACTCCTCTCATGAAGAAGATCAGAAAAGCCAAAATTGAGGGACAGGAAACTGACTACACCCAGGAACCATCTGGAACAAGCATGAAGATAGAAGCTGACATACTGAGGAAAGCAGAATGTAAAGATGGAGATCATCTGGGTTCCTGACAACTGTGTTTTGCTACTGAATTAACCAATCCTAGATCTAATTTCAACCAGAATTTATAGTTTATTATTTAAACCAAATGAACTTTGTCATTTTATAGCACATATTTAAAAAGTGGTGTTTATGACACATGGGTAAGCAGATAAGAGTATTCATGGTGAGCTCCTAAGTGCTCCAGGCCTTTATCTGGCTGCTCCAAGATCTAAGGAGATTGGTATCTCAGCACATCTGCAACCCACCTACTGCACACTACTGAGCCTAGGGATGCTGGCTGCCAAATCCTGGCTTAAGCCACTGTTAGTTGGGCTTTTTGGTCACTGTAGCTCAAAGCTTCCAACTATCTGTCTGATAACCGAGTCAACACACCGACCACTCAGCCACCCAACTAAAAACCCAGGAGTTATCCTGCACTCACTCCCATCCCCTTTGGTCTACCCTTATACCTCCTTGAAATCTCCATATTCTGCCCCTCTCTTCACCCCCACTGCTATGGCCTTCACCTGGATGACCAAAAGTAGGCTCAGGTTCCCCTACCTCTAACCCACTAATCTTTAATCCATCCTAACATAGCCAACAGAAGCTCTAAAATGCAGATATTCTCAGACTACCACTCTCCTTTAAATCACTGCTGAAGGCCACCAGTCCTAACCTTGCATCATGATCCCTTGTGAGGAGCACCACAAATAATTTGTTAAAGAGTGAGAATACTAAAGTGTGCTGATGATTTGCTATTTAACATATACCTTTAGAATATACCCAAATCTGTCCCAATGATACCTGTTTTACACTCTGACATGCTTTTTTGAATGTTAGGACTTACTGGAAGAACACCAAAAATGTCTGCAGCAACTATTTACCCTCTCATGTTCCATTCTATCTAAGAGGGAATAGAAATGAGATGAAGGGAATTACTTTAGCTTTGCGGGGGGGAGGGGGGGGCGGGGGAGAAGGAACTTCCTGCAAGATAGGAGTGAAAGAGAAAGGGATGGACAAATATTCAAAGAGTTGAAGAAAGAATGTGAAACATCTAAACATAGGAAGTCTTAATCTTTTCAGAATAGCAGGTATCTTTGTATCAAGAGAAGGCATACTGGATATCTTGTTTGACTTCCAATCTTTATCCTTCTCTGAGCCTCGGAGGCTGAACTTATGACTTATTTCAATAAGATCTTGGCCTCCAAATCAGAATAGGATTCACCAGTGGGAGACTTTGACAGATCAGGGCATGGAAGAGATTCAGGCTGGCTATTTTTCCCACAGCTCCTTCCCTATCACGTACCACAGGCTGGCTGTGTACTTGTATCCGAGACCCAGATGCTGGCAGGTCAGGTTTCCATGTAACTGCCTTCCTAATATTCTGGTAACTATCCCCTTCTGTTTCATCCTCAGGACGAAGGTGGTAATAGCACCCTGCTGTCACTACCTCTGGGATACTACACTATCATCCATTGACTTCTGAAATCTTGCACATCTTTGTAAATAATCCTCTTATTAAACTCTCCTCAAATCAGTCAGTTTCAGAATGTCATCTGCTTCCTGCTGGGGCCCCCAGTGATTTTGAGTCACGGAATGGAATTTGGGTCAGGCTGGAGGAGAATGGAAAGTCAAAATGAAGAATGTTATAGGCATTTACTAGGCAGTGCATGACACACATGCACTCAGCCTTCCTCATCTTTGGGGACAGAAAATATTTAAGAAACTAATGACTTATTGGACCGAAACCACCAATCAACAATAAATTTAGTTTTTATCATTAGTAATCAATAATTACATTATTAATAATATATTATAATTATATGATCACATTATTGACCACCAAATGATCAATATTTTTCACTCTGCACCTACTAAAGTCAGCTATGATTATACACATGTTTCCTTATCTGCAACTAGATAATCTCTGATAGGATTACAATGTCAAACCCGGAAATAAAAACAGGGAAGAGAGAAAAGCAGATACAGTCAGGACGAGCCAAGAGCACATGCCTCCTGTACTTTCTCCTTGAATCTTTACGAACACTAGCCCTGAACAGTAGTTTCTTTCTAAATGTTGATGGCACAAATTTGTATAACAAAATCCTGCATTCCGTTACAGGTTTTATGTACCCTCTTACCTCTAAACATAGCCTAGACGTCAGTTTACCCTTGCCTTAATGCCTCCCCAACGGCCACAGGCTCATCAAAAGTAGGGACTACATAATGTATTTCTCTGTCAAATGCTGCCCAACACTTTTTATTTTTCAGATATTCAATATATGTTTACTGAATTGAAACGGTGAACACATGATGACAGATTTCCATGTATCAGGATGGGATACTAAACCTTCACCACATACTTTTATTTTCATTTGTGTTTGTTTTTATGAATATGTCTTCATAAGAGGAAAAGGGTATATGGCATTCTTGGACAGGAGTTAATTGTCCCCCAATTTGTAAATATTTATATTTATAGAACTGCTGTATTAGTTAGGATAAGCTAGGATGTGGTTACAAACAAACCCCAAATTTCAATTGCCTAACATAAAGAAGTCCATTGCTCACAGAACACAAATTTGTCCCCTCTCGGTTCTGGAAGTCAGAAGTCTGGTGAGCTCAACCATTTCCTTGCTCTGGTCTCAGGAGGTTAAAATTGAGTTGTCAGCCAGCCTGTTCTCTCATCTGTAAATTCTAGGGGGGGAAATCTGCTTCCAAGCTTATCCAGGTCCCAGGTTCCTTTCTGGCTGTCAGCTAGTGCTGCTTTTTAGCTTCTAGTGGCCTCCCTCCAGTTCCTACACGTGGTCACATGGCCCCAGACCTCTCAGGATCAACAGTGCTGTAGCACTAATCCTTCTCATGCTTGGGAAGGCTCTGACTTCTCATTCTTCTGCATCTCTCTGCCTCTGGCCAGAGAAAGTCCTTTGCTTTTAATAGCCCGTGTAATTGGTTTGGGCCCCCATGGACAATCCAGGGTAATTTCCCCTATTTTCAAATCTGGCACCTTCATTATACCGGCAAAGTCCTTTCTGCCACACAGTATAACTTCACGGGCTTCATGGGCTCCAGGGATCAGGGTATAGACATCTTGGGGGAGGGGACATCTGCCTACCATGCCTGTTGTGTTTTATACACACTATCCTGGGTGCTTTCCATACCTCAACTGATTTAATTTTCACATCTGATGATTTGGTACTCTGAATATCATAACTTTTTTTTTTTTTTTTTACAGGTGGGGACCAAAGGAAAAGAGGTGAAATACGCTGACAAAATTACCCCGCTTGTAAGTGGCACTGGGAACGTCAGACCCAGGGACTCTGGCTCCCATATCTGTGCTCTTTACTGGTACAACATCCTCCCTCTGTAGGACGCCTTCTGCAGCCAGGAGCGTGTGTTGTCACAAAATGTCAGAGAGCCACATGGTTGTGCAGATTGCCAAAATTATCCCAGTCCCAGCAATATAAACTCCTGACTGCTTTATATATATATTCAACAAAACAACATGTTCCCTTAAATTCTTCTTTTTTTTTTTCTTTTTTTATTTCTAGGAGAGAGAGAGAGACAACGTGAGCAGGGGAGGTTCAGAGAGAGAGGGAGATACAGACTCTGAAACAGGCTCCAGGCTCTGAGCTGGCAGTCAGCACAGAGCCCGACGCGGGGCTCGAACCCACCAACCGTGAGATCATGACCTAAGCGAAAGTCGGACGCTTAACCGACTAAGCCACCCAGGCGCCCGCCCTTAAATTCTTCTTAATAGTTGTTTAACTAAACCTACATCAACCTTACATTTGCAAATAACCAACTTGCCCAGAAAGATATTCATTAAAAATTAAAGCCTATTGGGGCGCCTGGGTGGCTTAGTCGGTTAAGCGTCCGACTTTCGCTTAGGTCGTGATCTCACGGTTCGTGGGTTCGAGCCCCGCCTCGGGCTCTGTGCTGACTGCCAGCTCAGAGCCTGGAGCCTGTTTCAGTCTGTGACTCCCTCTCTCTCTGAACCTCCCCTGCTCACGCTGTCTCTCTCTCTCTCTCTCTCCTAGAAATAAATAAAAACATTTAAAAAAAATTTAAAAAATAAATAAATAAAAATAAAAATTAAAGCCTATCATTTACTTAAATAAAAAAGCAATTTCCTGAGAAATGTATTTCAATGTGTTGATTATAAAGAGATTATGAAGTTTGGCTTTAAAATACACATAGAACATATATTTTTTATATTTATATAATATACATAGCCCGCCAAAAGTTAGGGAATCTGTTTCTAGTGTCCAAGATTTATATATGGTCAAAAGAGATTACTAGACGACTTTTCAGTGGAATACTAGTCTAGTTGATTTAGTTATCCACTGCCAAGTAACAAATGACCCCAAAACTTAGCAGTTTAAAAATACATTATATATATTTATCTTTGCCATGGGTCATAAATCAAGGAGAGGCTCAGTTGGGCCTCAGAGTCTCTCATGAGGTGGCAATCGAGGGGACAACTGGGCTTGACCAGAGCCAAAGGAGCATTTTCCAACATGGCTCATCCATGAGGCTGTCGTAGGAAGCCTCAGTTCCTCACCATCTGGGCCTCTCCATAGAGCTGCTTGAGTATCCTTCCAACATAGGAACTGGCTTCTGTGAGTGATTGAAGTTGGTCTAAAACTTACTGTCATTTTAAATTGACTGAAAAGTTGAAAGGAGATACAGAACCATTACTTCCACTACTTTCTAGAAGGTACTACGATTTATCAAAAAGAAACTAACTGACCTAGGTGAATTCACAACTACCAAGTTGCAAAGACAAGTCAAAATCCTATCCATCTGACATCAAAGACTATGTTCCTTCCTCTACCTTACACTGCCTTACAGAATTATTGTTTTGAGCTGATTTCACTATTGCTAATAACCTTTCCTAGCTGTCCTTCATGAATATTTCTGAATCTTGTGATTTTTATTTTATACAAGCTCAGTATATGAAAATCTGAGCTTTTCAAAAATATAAATGGTGTAATAAGATTTTGAGATTCTTCATGTTGCAAAAGGTCTAACAAGATTTGTTTCCTTTCAAAAGAAAATTCTGTGGGCTCATTTAAAATGTGATGTAACTTATGAAAAATTAATATACAGAGAACATGAGCAAAGACAAAGTGAAAAGATAGGGTGTTCAAGGAAGAATGAGTAATCCAATTTGGCTGGAATATAATGTATATGTCGGGAAGTGTGAGAGATAAACCTGGAAAGGTAATTTATTATAATTTATTTTATTATATAATTTTATATAATTTATTATAAAATTACATGACTGTGCCTTATTAGAGACATCTGCTTAGTCTCAGAAGTATCTAATCAAAAACAGATACAAATCTAATTAAGGTATTGATATGTAATGTGGAATTTTCAAAAATGACCTTGTTGTAACTTAGATATTGTAAAGGGTACATATCTTAATAGTATAGCTAAAAAGATTTTACACGTTTACTCCAATAGCCACTAGCCAAATCAAAATACAGAACAATTTCAACACCCCAAAAGGCTTCTTCATACACTCTAGTTAAAACTCCTTGCCCCGCGTCTCAAAAAAGAAATTCAATATTCTGACTTGTATCACCACCGATTAGATTTCTTGTTTGTTTTTTTAATAATTTCTTAAACATTTATTTTTGAGAGACCCAGTATGAGCAGAGGAAGGGCAGAAAGCAAGGGAGACACAAATCTGAAGCAGGCTCCAGGCTCTGAGCTGTCAGTAAAGAGCCTCACGGTGGGGCTTGAACTGTGAGATCATAACCTGAGCCAAAGTCAGATGCTTAACCAACTGAGCCACCCAGACACCCCTTGTATGTTCTTGAAGTTCATATAACTTACGTGTCTTTTTTCACTTACTTTTGTATCTGTGAAATTCATCTATGTTGTTACAAGTAGATGTAGGCTTTTTTTTTTAAGTTTATTATTTTGAGAGGGAGCATGAGTGGGGGAGGGGGAGAGAGAGAAGGAGAGGGAAAGAGGGAGGGAGATAGAGAGAGAGAGAGAGAGAGAGAGAGAGACCGAAGCAGGCTCCATGCTGTCAGCATAGAGCCTGGTGCAAGCCTTAAACTCATGAACCAGGAGATTCCAAATCAGAAACAGATTCTGAGCCAAAACCAAGAATCAAAGGATTAACCAATTGAGCCACCCAGGCACCCCAATAGCTGTAGCTTTTTATTGCTGAGTTTCTCCATTGTATGAATATGTATTTGTAATATTAATATAGTTAACTCTTCCATTCAGTTGATGAGTATTTGGATTATTTCCAGTTTGGGACCATTATAAATTTACAATGAACATTTCACCACATGTCTTTCGATGTGTTAAATGTTTATTCTTATTGTGTATATACCCAGGACTAGAATTGCTGGATTATAAATGATATATGGTTAACT
The DNA here is from genome assembly GCF_003009895.1 of Hyaena hyaena. Taxonomy (NCBI): domain Eukaryota; kingdom Metazoa; phylum Chordata; class Mammalia; order Carnivora; family Hyaenidae; genus Hyaena; species Hyaena hyaena. The sequence continues at coordinate 3,379,417 of NW_024080771.1, read as the reverse complement.
TTAAATGTCTTCTACCAGGGTGCTTGGGTGACTTAGTTAAGCCCCTGATTGTTGATTTCATCTCAGGTCATGACCTCACAGTTTGCAAAATCGAGCCCTACATTTAGCTCTGTGCTGACAGATCAGAGCCTGCTTGAAATCGGCTGTCTCCTCTCTCCCCCACATGCCCCTCCCCCTCTGGCACGCACACACAGGCACTGTCTCTCAAAATAAACTAAATAAATAAATGAATGGATGAAGTGTTCTACCAATTTATACTACCACCAGCAATATAGAATTCCAATTGTTCCACATTTTCCCCCAACACTTGTTATTGTCAGCCTTTTCATTTCAACCATTCTGGTGGAGGTTTTGAAGTATCTCATTTTGTTTGTTGGGGTTTGTTTTTTGTTTTTTTCATATTTATTTATCTATTTTTGAGAGAGAGAAAAAGAGAGAGCACAATCAGGGGAGGGGTAGAGAGAGGGAGAGCGAGAATCCCAGGCAGGCTCCGTGCTGTCGGCATGGAGTCCAATGCAGGGCTCGAACCCACGAACCAGGAGATCATGACCCAAGCAGAAATCAAGAGCTAGACACTTAACCAGCTGAGCCTCGTAGGCCCCTTCATTCTGGTTTTCATTTGCATTTTCCTAATAATGTAGAGCACTTTTTCATGTTTCATGTTGCCATTAAGTCATCCTCTTTCATGAAGTGTCTGTTCATGGAATGTAGACTTTACCCAAGGTTTTTTAAAGAAATAAAGGTGTAGACTTTTATATAACATAAAGTAAACCCTCCCTCCAAAAAAATCCCCCTTAAGTATTTTTTTTCTTTCTTCTCATGGTAGTTGCTTCATTTTTTCCCCTTTCTTCTGTCTTCACATAAAGATAGAACTACATATAAAATCTTCTCAACTTCTCCCCCACACTTCCACTAAAAAATTCTTCATTCTTGCTCTACAAGATAATAGCTAATCAAATTTTGCACACTTGGTTCACACCTATTGAGTCATAAACTTGCTGCCTAGGGAACCTCAACACAGCTCACTCATAACAGGTCCTAAATCTACTGGACTATAAGCCCCTCCCTTCAAACTCAAGTTATCTTGTTTATAAGTTAATTTACTTATTTAATTTCTGTCTGTTCTCAGTGGAAGTTGTTTTGTTCTATGTTGAAACTCAAGTGCCTAGAAAGAGTGCCTAACACACAGTAGGTGCTCAATAAATACTAAATAAATGAAGATTAAAAAGAAAGTACCGATTACATGAAAAGATGCTCAACATCACTAATCATTAGGAAAATGCACAAAGCCACAATAAGATATCACCTCATACCTCTTAGAATGGTTGCCATCAAAAAGACTAGAAATACCAAGTGCTGGTGAAGATGTAGAGAAAAGGGAACACTTGTACTCTGCTGGTGAATATACAAACTGGTACAGCCACTGTGGAAAACAGTATGGAGTTTCCTCCAAAAGTTAAATATAGATCTACCGTATGCTCCAGCTATTCTACTTCTGGGTATTTACCTAAAGAAAGTAAAAACAGTAATTGGAAAAAATGTACACAGCCCTATGCTCATTGTAGCATTATTTACAATAGCCAAGATATGGAAACAACCTAAGGGCACATCAATATTATATAGGTTTTTTTCATCCATAAAAAGGAGGAAATCCTGCCATTTGTAACAACATGGATGGACCTTGAGGGTATTATGCTAAGTGAAATAAGCTAGGCAGAGAAAAACAAATACCATACATATGATCTAACTTATATGTGGAATCTAGAAAAAGAAAAAGCCAAGCTCATAGATACAGAGAACAAATTAATAGTTTTCAGAGGTGGGGGGAGGGGGCGGGCAAAATAGGTGAAGGCAATCAAAAGGCATAAACTTCCCATTAAAAAAGAAGTCCTAGGTTGTAATGTACAGACTGTAGTGACTATAGTCAATAATACATTACATGTTTGGAAGCTGCTAAGAGTAAGTCTCAAAAGTTCTTAGCACAAGAAAAAAATCATAACTATGATGACAGATGTTAACTAAACTTACTGTGCTCACTTTGCAAATATACAAATATTGAATCATTACATTGTACACCTAAAATAATTCAATGTCAGTTATACCTCCATAAAAAAAAAATTCTAAAGCTTCAAGCTTTAAAAAAAAAAGACTGAGAATATTATTGTGTCCTTCCTGACATCCAAACCCCTCTAATAGGATACCATCCCAATTTCAGACTCAGTATCCACATGTACCCAGTGAAGCCCATACAAAACAACCCAATCCCACCTCTCCCCAGGGGAGGCAGGGAGCACAGGCTATCTACTCTGAAGCACATAATCCTATCTTCTGGCCATAGCCACCTCAACCCTATGTCAGCTAATGAGACGGAGGGCAACACTAACTGAAGGATTCTAGAGAAGACGTTTTCCTGCTCTTTCCAGAGACTTGCTGGAAAGCATCTGCTCTCTCCCCACCATACAATCACCTCCACCTCGGACGTGGACAAGGAGGCAGGCAACTCGGGGTGGTCAGCAGCTGTCTTGTAATGCCAGCCTTGGAGGGAAGAGGACCCAGTAGAACACAGGAGAAATATGGGTTCTGTGTGACATCACCGAGCCACCGAATCAAACCAACCCTGAAGCCTGTGCTTCTACTTACAGAAATCAATAAATCTTCCTTATCATTTAAACCCAGTTCGAGGTGGGTTTTGTGTTTCTTGGAACTAAATACACCTGGTACAAAAAGGCAAGGGCATTCGCTGTAGGTAAGAGGAACACTAAGAGCAAAGGGAGAGAGGAATGGGACAGCATGATCCTTAGGGGAACTACAGCCATTGCAGTATCTGAGCACAGACTAGGGGGTAAGAGGGGCACCTGGGTGGCTCAGTCGGTTGAGCATCTGATTTTGGCTCAGGTTATGATCTCATGGTTCAGGAGTTCAAGCCCCTCACTGGGCTCTGTGCCCAGATCTCAGAGCCTGGAGCCTGCTTCGGATTCTGTGACTCCCTCGCTCTCTGCCCCTACCCAGCTCGTGCTCTCTCTCCATCTCTCAAAAACGAATAAACGTTAAAAAAGTTTTTTTAATTAGAGTAGGAGTAATGCAAAGACAGAATGAACCTGAAGATGTAGATGGAGTCAGAATAGGAGACTAAATGAGTGCCGTGCCACAGCACATTGATTTCATCCTATGGGTAGTGGCTTAAAATGAAATTTGAGGGGGAAGAGCAATTGCCTCAGTTTTTATTTGAGACAGGTCACTAGCAGGTTTGAAATGGGTTAGCTAGGAAACTAATTGTAAAAACCTGAGTAAAGACAGAGTAGGGAATGTAGATTAGAGAATAAGTATAAGATTTCAGAAGGCTGAACCCACATAATTAGGTCACCTAATGGATGTGAGTAGTAAAGGAGAGGGAGGGGTAGGGATGGATGCCCACCTTTCTAGCTTGAGTTTCCTGGCAGTCAGTGGCATCATTTACTGAAATGGGGAATACAAACTAATGAGTTCCACTTTCTGACAGATTGAGTTTCAGGAGCTATGAAATATGCAAGTGTTGTTTGGCAGATACAATAATGTCCTGCATGGCGCTTTTAGCTTTTTAAAATCAATTTTGTAATTACATTTTTTGCATAAAACTCCAAACTTACCCCTTCTTTTGAAAAATCAGAAGATCTGACCACAATGAGCCAGTATTCCCACACAGTAAATTTAAATGGTGTGTGTGCCCTTCCATTAACCAATTGTAGCATGCATCCCCACTGTCTTTCACCCAGACTGCTCCATCTGCCCCACCCCCGACTTAGGGATCTGAATTTGCAGCCCCTCATACTGATGCAATTGAGGTCATGGGAATGAGTATTACCCCCTGAATCAAGTTTCCATCACTCCCATTTCTAGTGGCATCTGAAGCCCTTCAAGATGCCAACAAACTCTCTGGTTACCACATTCTATCACCTTCTGCAGCTGGGCTTGCTGCTACAGCTCTCTCCCCAAAAAGAGTGCCTGGTTTCCAGGTCCCATGGCCAATACCTCCAAGCTCCCATCCAGCATTTCCCCCTTTCTTTAACTTTTTTAGCTCTTCTTCTGAGGGTAGACCCTCTGTCAAGAACAAAAAAGGAACAGTCAGAAATGGATCAGCCTAAATGGGAAAAACTGGGCTAAATTGGAGGAAGCTAAAGGTTACAGCCTCCCAGGTACATGTGCCCCCGCACCCCCACTCCAGGGCTGCCACTTTAACGGAAACGGCAATGAAGGTGATAACACACACGAACATGCTCACACGGCACCCTCCTGTGGCCACAGTGGTCCACCAAAATCGCCTTCCTTCCTCCAAAATGACCTCTTCTCCCAACCATATTATCAAGTTCTTTTTCTTTGTCCTTCCTTCTGCCTTTTTTGCACACTCAGCATCTCTAAACATCTACATGACTAAACTTAAGACAATAGCTGAACTTGAAAACACAGTAATTTGAATCAAGAAGTGAGTAAAATTGAACCCTGCTGCCATTAGGGAAAGAAGCTTCCTAACCTAGATGATTAGTAGGAAGTTGTGTATATTGGGGGACGTACAGTCAAGTGCTTTTCTGAGCAGCCACAGAGCAACTTATTAAGAGGCTACTCTCAGTTATGCCCAATTAATACCAAAAGGAAAGCAGCGGAGTTCTTGGTTGCTGGCATTGTACCGATCCTGGGTTATCTGCACAGAGAAGCCTGGCGTATGCTCTTTGTCTGAAAGCATGATGTTCTCATTAGCAGTAATGTCCATATCAGGCCTGCTCGTGAGCCCTAAGGAAATAGAAGCTCTTCACTTCCTTTCCTTGAATTATTGCTTCCTCTCTTGGCTTTCAGAATTGTAAATTGAATCTTATACAGGAAAATGTGTCTTCCGCACCCTGGCCACGTGCATGCTTATATTTAGAACAGCTCCCTCTACTTTTCTCTATTGCCAATAAATCTTATAGGTCTTATGTCTCTTTAAAAGGGCACTACTAAGAGAATTGTTGGTGGTGGTGATGGTACAGGTGCTGTGATTTAGCTTCATTAGCAACAGTATTAAAGAAAAAATGTTGAAATATTAATAAAATCTGGATCCCACTACTCTTACATGTTTTCATTTTTTTCATAAAGCTTCATTCAGTGTGTCCATATTAAATATATTGTTTTTATGTTTATATTCTTATCATTTAATATACATTTAAGTAGCTAGTGGTGGGTAGTATGTTGGTGATTGTGAGACGGCCATCATTCTCACCAAGTCTTCACTAGACTTATTCACTTATCAATACAACATTAATCTTTACTGGCTACCAGAGCTCATGGATATTTCCTTAAATAGCAATAAAAAAATCTCAGATGTGTTTTTCCAAACCACCAAACAGTTAACTCGATTCTCCAAGGACACAGACCGGATGTCTTACAAATTTGACTCCATTCTGACACTATCTACTTGGAGAGAGCCACTTCCAATGTGGTGGTCTACTTGGAATAGAAAGTCCAAGTTATCTCCTGTGCTTCTGGCCCACTGGCTAAAAATCAGAAGTTCCACAACCCACTCTTCTAGTTCAGTCAATTTGCCAGAGCAGCTCGCAGAACTCAGGAAAACCATTTATTTACCAGATTACCGGGTTATTACAAAGGATAAAAATGAACAGCAAGAGGTCCCAAACACAAGAACTGCTGTTCAGGTGAAGTTTGGGACCAGACATGTAGAAGTTCCGGTTTACCAACCCGGAAGCTCTCTGAACGCTGTCCTTTTCAGTTTTTAACGCTTCATTACACAGGTGTGACTGGTTAAATTATTAGCCATTAGCAATTGATTTAACCTGGAGACCCTCCCTCCCCAGAGGTGGGGGGGGGGGGAACTACACCAATCACAAGGTTGGTTCCCCCTGACAACCAGCCCCATCCTAAAGTGCTTTCCAATAGTCACCTTATTAGCATATCTCAGGTGTGGTTACAAGGGGCTTTTTAAGAATATCATGAAACTTTATCACTTAGGAAAGTCCAAGGGTTTTAGGATTTCTCCACCAGAAATAGGAACAAAGACCAAATATATATTCCTTATCATAAATCACAATATGGCATATAACCTTTAACTCTTTGCTTCCTAACCCTTGTGGGAAGCTCAAATTTGAGAAATAACATCCACATTGAATTGCATGAGTGCCCTAATTCAAACATTACTTTATATTCCACTCCTTGATCAAGCAAGTCCCTGCAGTTGCTGCCTAACTTGGACTTTATCTGACTGAAATCTATTGTGTTAAACTCTTAGTGTACCTCGAGGGATATTGATAGAATTGGTCATATTAAATCTCAAAACAAGAAGTATAAATGGAAATACGTGAAAATTTGTGTTATCTCAAAAGTCATCAAAGAAATTTAAACAATGAGATGACTATTTTTGCTTATCAGATTAGCAAAGATTTTTTTTAATGGATGATGAATACATTGCTGGATAACCACATCTGTTTTGGTCTAGGTGGAATGTCAAGCATGTGACAGGAACACAGGACATAGTCAGAGACCCAATCTATCCACTCCTGCAGTCAACAAATATTTTTTAAGGTCATACTGATGTAGAAAGCAAAGGTAAAAGAAAAGACTAAATGTCCTTACAGCTTACAGTGCACTGATAAGTCCTTGAGACAGACAGGGTGACCTTCCTCTAGGAGCTCAACTGCCTGGGTGTTATGTTAATATTTAGCCAAAAGCAAAAGGTGATCTTAGCTTAACATTATCATGACCCCAGCAGGATCCTGCAAGTCTCCTTTAACATACAAAAATGTGGGGTGCTTGGGTGGCTCAGTCGGTTGAGTGTCCAGCTTCAGCTCAGGTCATGATCTCACGGTTCATGGGTTCGAGCCCCGCGTCGGGCTCTGTGCTGATGGCTGGCTCAGAGCCTGGAGCCTGTTTCAGATTCTGTATCTCCCTCTCTCTCTGATCCTCCCCTGCTCATGCTGTCTCTCTCTCTCTCTCTCTCAGGAATAAATAAAACATTAAAAAAAGTTTTAAAAATAACATACAAAAATGTTTGAGAAAAAAACATTAAAAATAAAAGGGGGGTGCCTGGGTGGCTCAGTCAGTTAAGCGTCCAACTCTGGCTCAGGTCATGATCTCACGGTTCATGGGTTCGAGCCCTGTGTTGGGCTCTGTGCTAAAAGCTTGCTCAGATCCTGGAGCCTGCTTAGGATCCTGTGTCTCCCTCTCTCTCTGACCTTCCCCTGCTCACTAGCTCTCGCTCTCTCTCTCTCTCTCAGAAATAAATAAATAAATAAAACATTAACATACAAAAATGTTTGGAAATGTCCTACCATTACTATCTCTATCCCCCAAGATGAATGTTAGCAATCATCCTTCAAGCATGTAGCCCGCTGATATACATCTGGGGGGTCTCATGACTAAAGGTTTATTAGACAGCAATGAATGACCTTTTCCTAACAATAGTTAGGCCCCCTCAAGGTGCTGAAACCTTGATTCCAAAATTCCTTAGAGACTTACGCTATCCCTAACACCCTTCCAACTTGAAAGTATATAATCAGTCAACTGTCCCAACCCCAGTTCGGCTCTTTCTTCCCATGGGTCCTCTTCCTGTGCTTTAATAAAACCACGTTTTTGTGCTGAACACATCTCAAGAATTCTTTCTTGGCCATCGGCTCCAAACCCAATGTTTCCACATCAATACTATGTCCCGGGCACTGGGATAGATGATGAGGATGTAATGGTGTGTGAAACAAATATGACACCTGCTCTTGTAAAGATTACAGTCTAGTGGAACAGATAAACATCAATCAAATAATCACACTAATTAGTGTAACATTGCAATCTGGGTTGGATGGACTGCCACAGAGACCACTAGGTGTCCCCATATCCATTCACTCCATCTATAGTAACATCTCCAGGCTTAAAGCTGGGCATATGGCAGCCGAAATAAAGACTACTTTTTCCAGGCTCCCTTGCAGCAAGGTGTGGCCATGTGATGAAGTTCTGACCAGGGAGAGGTGAGTAAAAGTAATAAGTGCAATTCCTGAGTCATGCCCTTAGAAGGAGTGGTTATGCCCTCCCTTTCCTCTTTTTCCTTCCACTGACTGAAATGGGAATATGGTGGTGAATTGACTTAAAGCATGCTGGTGAGAGCAACTTAGTGATGTCCACACAACAAGGTGGAAGGATTCTGGGTTTCCAACATCAGAGAGACTCTAGAGAAGTTCTGGGTTGCTAAGTCCAACATTATATCGTCAGCAAAGGATAAAGACTTCTGTCTTATTAAATTCACCATGGTCTCTGTTTCAGCAGCAGAGTTATGTTCTAAAAAGAAGAGCATTCTTTGAGAAGACACAGTAAAGTGTCCTGACCTATGCTGGTGAGAAGGTGGGCTTCTCTGAGGAGTTGAGGCTAGAAGTTGAATTGATCGATGGATGAGTTAATCAGGCTGGAGATTGAGGTGAGGTAGAGAGGAGTCCTGGAGGAAAGCTTGTTTAAAGAACTGAATAGATGGCCACTGTGGCTATTCAGCCTAGAGAAAGGATGTGTAAGAATAATGGTGGGAGCTGATGCTGGCTTTGAAGGATTTAAAGCTGTATCAGACATGTGGATCCTCATTCTAAGAACAGCAGGAAACCATTAAAATGTTGCCAGCAGGGAAATGAGATGACCAAGTCTATGTTTCAAATACATTGCTCTAGTCGGGATGAGGGTTAAGGTTGGTGTTTGGGTAATATTGCAGAAATCAAGAGAAATTATGGCACCTTTGTCTACAGTCATACGCCTTCTGAGAACAGGGCACACATACCAGATTATTCATAGCAACATTGTTTGTAGTAGACAACAGGAACAACTTCATGTGGCCACAAAATGAATGAGTCTCACAAACACTGTGCTGACCAGAAAGAAGACAGAAGTAAAAGAGCACATACGCTAGAATTCTAATCATACAGTTCAGAAACAATCCAAACTAGCCAGCACTAAATCTAAGGTGCCATTGATTGTACAACACACCATTATTTTATACTTCTGTATGTATATTTTATACTTTTTCTAATAAAGACAAAAACGCTGTAAATTAAAGCATGGCAAGCCATCATTATAAGCATATCTCAACTTCAGACACACTACAATATGAAAAAGATATCTTCCTGGATTTGGTAAAATGAGGCATATTGTTTAAAGATTCACACACAATAGGTAAAATTTAAAAGCAAAAACACTGGGGCACCTGCATGGATCAGTCTGGTGAGCATCTGACTTTGGCTCAGGTCATGATCTCACGGTTCATGCGTTGAGCCCCACATCAGGCTCACTGCTGGCAGCACGGAGCCCCTTCAGATCCTCTGTCCCCCTGTCTCTGTGCCCCTCCCCTGCTCATGCTCTCGATCTCAAAAATAATAGACACTTTTTTAAAAAAGCAAAACCACTATCACAGAAATCAGGAGAGTGGATACGTCTTGGAGAGAGGGCTGATTGTGTAATCGAGAAAGGGCACACAGGAGTGGGGAGGCCTCTAGAAAACAGCAGTGTTTAATTTTGTAACCTAGAGAGTAGTTTATGATTATTCCCTAAACTGTACATGCAGGTTTTGTACACTTGTCTGCATGGCATACTGAGATTTGTGAGGCACTGGCTGATTCAGGTTCACACCCTGATTCGCTAAGGGTGGCGAGTGTGAGGGCAAAAGACCCAAGGCAACAGAATGAAGGACAGGTAAGCAAGAAAGGCCTGGAAGCACGAAGACCAGTCAAGAGGTACATAAGCCTGACCTAGGTAGCAGCATGAGTACAGAAGAAAGGAAGCAAATGGAAAAGATGCTTGGAATTTAACATAACTTGGTCTTGAATCTGGCTAGATATATTGGTTGATTGGACTATGGTTACATTGACATAATCTTGACTATCATTACCGTCTTCATAGCCATCATTTGGGGAGAGATTACTACATTTCAGGCAATGGCATTTTGCACATGTTGTGTTGTTAATCTTCACAACCATCTGAAGTGTTCAATATTGTTATCACCAGTATTTTAGAGATGAAAACTGAAGCTTAAGTCACACAGTTAGTGGCTGAGCCAGGACACAAAGCCAGGTCTGACCAGCACTCCTGCCATGTCTTTACCAGTCCCCTATCACTGCACTCAAGGAGCAGAGTAGCTTTTCTCTTCTGTTGTGTGCACAAAAATTGTGTTACTGGACACCATGCTTTGTCCAATTTTCAGACTGAAGGAAGCAATTTGATCCTCTAAGATCTTCTTCTTCTATTCTTCAGTCACCCTATCCTGAGCCTCTACCTATTTCTAGGTCCTGAGCAGTCAGCCCCCATACCAGTCCATAAGTCATGGAGCCAGAAGCACAGTGTGAGGGACTTGTCTACATACAGAAGCCAAATGGTGTTTGAACTATCTGATTCTGTGCTATTGTTCCAGGAGGCTCATTAAGGAAGGGAATGGTACAAGAAACTGGCTCTTCCATGAAATTAGAACCAAATCTTTCCTGTAGTAAATCCAAATAGGATGAGAGAATAAAGAACCATGCTCATCTCCCCCAAAAGGCCATGAGAGATAAATTCTAATAAACGACAAATAAACAAAAACAGATATGTATGAAGGAGAAGAATTGCTGGAAGAAAAGGTAAAGGATAATGAAGACAAATTCATAATTTACCCTTCACAAGGGTAAATTAAAGCAGAGGTTGCTTTAAGAATAGCCTGACTTTCTCAGTAATGCTTTCTTTGTCTTTATTATTGACCATATACAACCAAAAAATATATGTCAGGCCAGCTTTCTGTTTATTGTTAGTAAGGAAGTGTGTTTTCACATATGCATAAGCTGCTTTTTCTTCAATTTCACTGCCTTACTAATTAAAAAAATGTGTCCCTAATAAATTACAAATATTTTTGTGGATGTGCTATGAAAGTTTGTCATCCAAGGTGTAACTGCTATGTGACCTGTTGTAGGATATTGTCAAATATTGGCTGTGAAGGTGATACTAATGTTATTGTGAACACTGACTTTCATGTTCTTGGTTATGCAGTTGTTCTGGATATCTTCTATTCTGCTGGAGTCCAGCTCCAGCAGGCCCAGGAGTCCCTGAAGGATGGGTGACGTTGGCAAGAGAGGGAGATTCTTTCTGGTCACCAGCCAGGCATCACCAAGCTGTCTGAGACTCAATTTTATTTTATGATTAAGTGTTTGGGGGACAGCACAGAAGTGGCATTCTGATGATAAATTCTTTGATCAGTAAAAACTTTCCAGAACATTGATATGCATAGGTATATGGAGAACAGCTCAGTAGTGGCATTCAAATATAAACAGGATGTTTTAGGCATAGTAAAGGCAAAAGTTAGTTCTTTGTGAGCAGCTGTCAATCGCCTGTTTATCGCTTAATGGGAAATGTTAAGAAAAACAGGTTTTTCAGGAAACGCAGTGTTGCTCCCATAACCACAAAAGAAGGCATCTAAACATTAACCATGGGGCTTACAGTTCCTATAATGTCATCCATGCCCAGGAATAGTACATCAGTCTGTACCAAAGTTATTATTTTATTAATGTAAACCCGAAAGCAATAGCTGACCTTTTCGTTCATTGATTACTCAGTCCTGATCACTATTTCCAGATTACTAAGCATCAACATTTTTCCAAGCTACAACAATTTCCTTCACAAGGTGCAGTCATCATACCAGGGCCATAATAAGTCACTCCTGATAAATCAACAAGGTGCCTTGGGGGTCGGTCCTCAAGCAGAAACAATTGAGTGGGGCTGGGTATCAGTCCTCATCTGATGGCAAGAGCTTTGCAAGCTTGCCTTAACCTACAAGGAGTTTTCTCAACTAGTGAGTTCAGGAATGGATCCTAACACCATTCGCCCCTTTCTTCTCTACCCAGCTGTGTGCCCTGCTCTGGCCTGTGAAACTATGATAGCTAGCCCCCTCGCCTTCTGGTTTCATTGGGTTCAGTCAATGGAGAGCCCAGCAGGAGATCTGAGGGAGCTAGCAGAGTGCAATTCCTCCCTGTGGGGCTACTTCCAGCTGGTCTAGTTGCACAAGGGAGGTAAGAGTCGTAGCCTCTCTCAGGCACTCTCTGTCTCCATTTCCTGTACATGATCCCCTACCCTTGAGGAATAATGGAGTCCACTGATACCAACCCTGCTTACTGCATGATTCTGCATCATTTCCCTACATTTGGTCCTCTGTAAACAGTTCTTTATGAAACCCTCCTGAAATTATCCTAACTTAAATGTGTCATCTGCTTTGTCCTGAGACCCTGACTGACACCGTAATAATACCTTAGAGCTAAAGGCTTTTACAGTTTCTCATTAATTTATTTGTACTTATATAGCCCTTTTTCAAGTTTTTTTTTAAACACTAGATCTAGAAATGCAAGTGTCCATGTTTGATTTTCAGTCACTCTGCTGTAAGTAGAACTGAACATCTCTGTTCTTGTCACAGGCATTTTTATAACCTTTGTGTTTGTATTCCCATCCGTTGTTCCCTGAGAGGTCTCTATACTTCTATAATGTTAAAGTATGAAACTGCTCCTTCCCATTTGATCTTTGCTTTCTATCCTCTAACCTCTGGACTCAGAAGCCTGTGCAGGTTTCAAAGACGGGGAAGTGTTTTTCTATTTGTATCCTCTGCTTCAGTCACAGAGCCTGGCAGGGAATGGAACTCAAGACAGATATTTTGAATGAAGGAAGAACGATGTCTATTCTGAATCTCAGTTATAGGGAAAAAAGTCATCAGATAATAGTCTCCTGAGAGAGCATACATGAGAAAAGTAATCAAGTCAGAGAGGGGTGGGCAAAGCATATGGAGAACTCAGAAGTTGAGGTAGCTCACAGACTTACATTGCCTTATAATTCCCTTTTTCAAAAATTCAAAGATGACCAGTTCTTTTTCTCTGAGCAAATTATCCCATTTAAACATTCATGAATTAACCACATTAACTTACTTGTAACAAAAGAAGAAGAAATGGTTTCTGTCTCATGTATTTCAGCTATCTTGTACTTAGGAGACTGTCAAGTTGAAAGATTTCTTTTTACATTCCTAATAATCCACTCTTCTCCATGAACAAAAATTTACTTCAAACTGGAAAGTGAGAGTTTGGTTGGGTTCATCTCTAATTTTTAACCCACACTGTACGATCTATGTCTAACTAAGCTGTAGGAGCATACAACGCTCAAGACAACATTAGAAAACAATAGAATTCTTTGACAGAATAAATTAAGTGTAGGTTTTCCTGTTTTGTCAAGCCATGACCATTGGAGATGATCCAGTCCAAACTCTTCTCTTGGCAGATGAAGAGAGTAAAGCCTGAGGTCAGATAGGTGGTAGATCCAGATCTGGGACCGATGTTCCCTGGCTGGCCACCTGAAAAACAACTAGAAAATGAAGGGTTCTGGTCACCTCAGCTAGTCCAATGGTAGAGAACATAACCCACCTGAGCACTACCCAGCCATCTTCCGAAGCCTACCCAGTAGCTGACAGGGACTGGCCGCACTCTGGAGAATGACAGGCAAAGCTGTCACAAAAGAAGCAGCTGTGATTGGTGACAGCCAAAAGCCACTGAGATAAAAAGGCCTGGAAGACCAGGCCCTAATTTTTGTTCTAAAGCATTGGAAGTTTCCATCTTTGAATAGTTTAGTATAAAAAGAAAACATAGAAAAGCAAGATCAGGGGAGATAAATGCCATTTATGGCAAACCTACCACATTCCAAGTTCCCTCATCTTACCCTTGCACCACGTCTGTGAGGTAAATAGTTCTACCCCTAATTTATTTTGTAAAACTGGAAAAAAATTTTTATTTTGTGCAAGTATTATGTTAAAATATTTCAAATAACTATAAACTCTTCACCTTTTTTATATTACAGAACTTGCCTGAGGTCATAACGCTAGTTAATGGCAGAACATGAATTCAGTTAAGATCTGTTTAATGTCAAAGTCAATGTCACCTGACAAGTACCCGTAATGAGTTTCCTAAGATTCTGACAAGTTGAATCTTCAGAACATTGTTATTCATATATATTATATTCTTAGTATTTGATTTCCACTAAACTATGCCAGGCACTTGGTCATTGGTTTATTTAACCTTTAGAATGCCAAAATTTTAGTTTTTAATCTTGCCTAATCATCCTCTTCCAATTTGAATAGTAATTAGGAATTCATCCATTTTTATCATCTCAAAGTTTGCTCATGACAGTTTAGGATGTGTAATGTGTAAATGTGCAAATGTGCTTACAAGTATCAGTAGTTGGCTGGGCTGTGAAAAAGTAGGTATATTTATATGTTACAAGAAACAATGTGACTTAAAAAATAAAACATTAGGACCTTAAAACAAAACAAAAGAAAGAAACAATGTGAATTATCTCATCTTTCTGGAAATCTATCTGGTAATATTTTAAAAAACAACTATAAAACTATAGATGTCTTTTGTCCATTTTGGAAGAATACACACCAAGAGAATAAACCACAACAAAAAAAATGTATATATACATACATAAATATATATGTGTATGTATATATACACACACATACATACACACACACACATATAAATCTTTATAGTGTTGTTTATAATTACAGCATTATAAGTAACCCATATGCCCAACAATAAGCAGAAAAGCAAAATGAAGCACATCAGGCCAATTCGAAATGACAAACGTGTGTGTCACCTAGCAACAACTAACATGACCAAATTCCAGTCAATGTCAACATCAACTGGAAAATAGCCTCTTCCTAGCCACCTTCACTGAGTATTTCACTTCATTGTTTTGGGGTCTAAGTCTGCATCTTACCTCTCCACAGCCCTGAATAAAACCCTCCTGAACTCTGACAGCCAGAACCCAACATCAACACAGTCGCGGTATACATGATGTGGTCTTTAGTTTCACAGACAGTCACCTCATTCATTGGCAGTCACTTCATCCAGAATCTCCCTCCAGCTCACCACCTCCAACCACCCTCCCCTCAGGGCAATCTTACCTCTGAATGACCCTGTAATCTTTTCTTGAGTTAGTGATCCTAATCTTCAACTATAAATATTTACTGGCACCTACTGTGTGCCAGACATTAGGCACTGGTGAATGAGACTATTTTGATTTCTGTATTAACCCTTCAATAGGCTATTTCCTCTTTAAAAGGAAATAAACCAAAAGTTGTCCAGATCCTCAGGGATGAATTTTCAACATTAACTATCAAGGATTGCAAAAGTCTAAATACCTAGACCTTTCTACAACATATATATTTTTAAAATTTATTTTATTTATATATATATACATGTATATATATATATATATATTTTTTTTTTTTAAGAAATTACCTCTGAAGGAGTCTAGCACTCATTCATCTAAGTGCCATACTCCTTGTTGGAACATACTGGTGTGCTTGTGTAAAAGAGCAGAATTTTGAGCGAGTCTACATCTCAAATTGTTAGTGTGACTAGAAAGATATAATGCCAGTACCCCTTTGGGTTTTTTAAATTAAATACATTAAATATACCATATATTAATTAAAATATTTTCTAATAAATTATAATACAATTGTTAAAATAATGTTTAATAATTTAATATTTAATAATATTTAAAATAAAGAAGTAAAAGATTTAATGATCTAACAAGTATTAAAGTAATTAAATATATTATAACAAAATATAAAGTAGATTTTAATAAACTATAATAATAATAATATATGTTATAATATATAATACTATATAGTATATAATAAATTATATGTTATATTAGAATATAAGTTATAACAATAAATTATAATATATTATATAATATAATGCATTAATATATTATAAATTATAATGTAAATATAATGTATATATTATAATATAATATAGTATATGTATTATAATATATTATATAATTATGTATAAGTATATAATATATAATTATATAAATACAGAATATATACTATAATAAATCCTAATGTAGTATTAAAATATGTGATTATAATATATTATAATATATATTATAGTATCATCTATAATAAAATATATTATAATAAATTATAATATAGTAATATATTAAATAAAATACCTTTATTCTTTATTTATGTTAGAGAGAGAGAGTGCAAGCAGAAGGAGAGAGAAAATCCTAAGCGGGCTCCACACTCAGCACCTATGCAGGGCTCAATACCACAACTGTGGAATCATGAGCTGACATCAAGAGCTGGATGCTCAACTAACTGAATCACCCCGGACCCCGATTTTTAGATGCTTTTAAATAAATATTTAAATAATTTCAGATTTTAAAGAGTTTCAAATTTACAGAAAAGTCACAAGAATAATAAAGCTCTCATATACCTACCTACATTAACCAATTTTTAACATTTGCTACCTTTGCTTTATAACTCTCTCTGTAATATGTGTATATATATTTCTAAAAAATATGTGTGTAATTTTTTTCTTCTAAACCATTCAAGAGTGGATTGCACATGCCATGTCCTTTACCCCTTAAGCAAGGGTATACACTTACATAACTACAGTATAGTTATTAAATTCAAGAAGTTTAATAAGGAATTTGAATTTTATTTGTAGTGCACTTTTCAGTCTCATTAAAGGTCCTAAGAATGTTTTTATAAGCAATTTTTATTTGGGCCAGGATTATTTACTCCATTTAGCTGTCATGTCTGAGCCTTTCCTTGACTCATGACATGGACAGTTTTGAAAATCACAGGCCAGTTATTTTGTATAATGATCTTCATTTGTGTTTCTTTAATGCATTCTCCTGATAAGTTTGCTGCTTTTTGGCTGCAGTGCTACCAAAGGGTAGTGCATCCTTTTCAAGGAGTCCTGTCTGGAGGCACGTGATGATGTCCATTTACATTTCATTGGTGATGTTAGTTGCGGTTAGGGTGTTGTTCAGTTTCTCTATTGGATAGTTACTGTTTTTTCTGTTGTAATTACTATTTCACTTCAAACTTGACCTCCCTAGATTTAGCATGTATATATGATTCTTCCCTAAATGAAATTGGACCATGATGGTTAAAAATGGTGGTTTGGGGGCACCTGGGTGGCTCAGTTGGTTAAGAGTCCAACTTTTTGACTTCCACTCGGGTCACGATCTCACAGTCATGAGATCAAGCCCTGCAATAGGTTCCTCATGGGGCATCAAGGCTGCCTAGGATTCTCTTTCTCCCTCTCCCTCTGCCCGTACCCCACTCATGCCCATGAGAGTGCATACATGTGCTTACTCTTTCTCAAAACAAAATAAAAACAAAAATGAAAACAGTGGTTTTGTAACTCTATTCTTCTTTTTTTTTTAAATGTTTATTTTGAGAGAGAGAGAGCTAGAGAGAGCAGAGGAGGGGCAGAGAGAATGAGATAAAGAATCCCAAGCAGACTGCACACTGTCAGCGAGGAGCCCCACACAGGGCTTGAACTCACAAATCTTGAGATCATGACCTGAGCTGAGATCAAGAGCCAGATGCTTGATTGACAGAGCCACCCAAGCACCCCATTCCATTATTCTTCTAATTCCATTATTAGTTGTCATGTAAGAAAGAACACTCCCTTCTTGCCTATTTACTTATTCACTTATTTACTTACTTAATCTGTGTATTACCAGTAAGGACTCCTGGATTTTCTTTTTTCTTCAATGGGTAGTAATATTTTACTGTTCTTATACATGTTAATGAACCAATTGACCAGATTTTGGGCAGTTAGCACCATTTCAAGCTTGCTTCTGAGTGTTTTTAACATGCTGCCATCAATGGAGGTTGGGAGGAGGTACTTCCTTACTTTTGTGAATAACACAATGTCTTAGACTCATTAGATTTTCCTTGCCTCAATCCTAAAATCAGCCATTATATGGGGTGCCTGGGTGGCTTAGTTGGTTGAGCATCTGACTTTGGCTCAGGTCATGATCTCACGGTTCGTGGGTTCAAGCCCCGTGTTGGGCTCTGTGCTGACAGCTCAGAGCCTGGAGCCTGCTTCAGATTCTGTGTCTCCCTCTCTTTCTGACCCTCCCCTGTTCACGCTGACTCTCTCTCTCAGAAATAAATAAAAACATTTTTAAAAAACCCAGCCATTATGTAGAGTACCGATTCCATTTTAAATTGAATTGTTTGGGGTTTTTTGCTATTGAGTTGTATGAACTCTTTATAAATTGGGATATTAGCCTCTGCTCAGACACATGATTTGCAAATATTTTCTCCCACTCAGTAGGTTGCCTTTTCATTTTGTTGATGGTTTCCTTTGCTGTGCAGAAGCTTTTTAGTTTGATTCAGTCCCACTGTTTTTTATTTTTGTTGCCTTTGCTTTTAGTGTAAGATTCAAAAGCTTATTACCAAGATCTATGTCAAGAAGCCTACTGCCTATGTTTTCTTCTAGGAGATATATGGTTTCAGGTTTTACTTTCCAGTCTTTAATTCATTTTAAATTAATTTCTGTTTTTGGTGTAAGATAGTAGCCCAGTTTTGTTCTTTTATATTTAGCTGTCCAGTTTTCCCAACACCATTTATTGGATAGACTGTCCTTTCTCACTGGGCTCATTTGTTGTAAATTAATTAATCATATATGCATGGGTTTATTTTTGGGCTGTCTATTCTGTTTTGTTTATCTATGTATCTGTTTTTATGCCAGTACCATATGGCTTTAATTACTATAGCTTTGCAATATAGTTTGAAATCAGGGAGTATGATGTCTCCAGCTTTTTTATTTCTTCTCAAGATTGCTTTGGTTATTCAAGGTCTCTTGTGGTTCTATACAAATTTTAGAGCTGTTTTTTTCTATTTCTGTGAAACAGAAATTTTTAATGGGCAGAGGATATGAATAGACATTTTTCCAAAGAAGGCATCCAGATGACCAACAGGCACATGAAAAGATGCTTAAGGAAATGCAAACCAAAACTACATTAATAATCAAGGAGATGCAAATCAAAACCACAATGAGATTCCAGCTCACACCTCTTACAATGGCTATTATCAAAAGGACAAGAAATAACAAGTGTTCGAAAAGATATAGAAAAAAGGGAACCCTCATGCACTGTTGGTGGGATGTAAATTGGTGCAACCACTATAGAAAACAGTATGGAGCTTCCTCAAAATTTAAAATTAGAACCACCACTCCTAGCAGATTCTGTGCCGGAGGAGTCACAGGTAACTGACATTGCCTTCTTTGTACAATTCTTACAGAAGTTTCTCTCTGGACACAATGGCAACTCTTAAGGACAAACTGATGGCACCAATTGCAGAAGAGGCAACCATCCCCACTGTAATAGGTGTTGAACAAGTTGGTAGGGCATGTGCCATCAGCATTCTGGGAAAATGGCTCATGACTTTACCCTTATGTATGTTTTGGATGATAAATTCAGAGGAGAAATGATGGATCTGCAGCTTAGGAGCTTATTTCTTCATGCACCAAAAATTGCGGCAGGTAAAGATACTCTGTGACTGCCAATTCCAAGGTTGTGGTGGTCCCTGTAGGAGTCCGCCGGCAGGAGGAAGACACCATCTCAGTCTGGTGCAGAGGAATGTTAATGTCTTAAATTCATTATTCCTCAATAGTCAATCACAGTCCTGATTGTATCATAACCATGTTTTCCAACTCAGTGGATATTCTCACATGTGTTACCTGGAAACTAAGTGGACTACCCAAGCACCACATGATTGGAAGTAGGTATAATCTGGATTCTGCTAGATTTTGCTGTTTTAGGGCTGAAAAACATGGCATTCATCCCAGAAGCTGCCATGGAAGGATTTTGGAGCACATGGTGACTCAAGTGTGGCTGTGTGGAGTGGAGTGAATGTGGCATTTCTCTCCAAGAACTGAATCCAGAAATGGGAACAATGACAGTGAAAATTGGAAGGAAGTGCATAAGATGGTGGTTGAAAGTGCCTACAAAGTCATCAAGCTAAAAGGATATACCAACTGGGCTATTGGATTAAGTGTGGCTGATCTCATTGAATCCATATTGGAAAATCTATCCAGGATTCCTTCAGTGTCAAGAATGGTGAAGGGAAGGGGTGCTTGGGTGGCTCAGTCGGTTAAGTGTCTGACTTCAGCTCAGGTCATGATCTCATGGTTCGTGGGTTGAAGCCCTGCAACAGGCTCTGTGCTGACAGCTATCTCAGAGCCTGGAGCCTCTTTCAGATTCTGTGTCTCCCTCTCTCTCTGACCCTACCCTGCTCACGCTGTCTCTCTCTCTCTCTCTCTCAGAAATAAAAACATTTTAAAAAATAAAAAAAAAAAAGAATGATGAAGGGAATGTATGGCATTAAGAATGAAGTCTTCCTAAACCTTCTGTATATCCTGAATGATAGAGGATTAACCAGTATTATCAACTGGAAGTTGAAGAAATGAAGTCCCTCAGCTCAGGTAAAGTGCAGATACCTGTGGGACATCCAGAAGGACCTAAAAGACCTGTGATTTCTGGCTTCTAGGCTATCAAAATTTAAAACTACAATGTGATTAACTGTGAGCCTATAGTTTTTCATCCATTTACATGGATCACAGTTCGGTTTTATCTTCCTAAATATATGAAGCTGGTCTCACAGAATCAGAGCCCATGTTTGGTTGAGTGCTTGCAAGAGAGCCTTGAACAAATAAAATTAATTATTGTAGTGTGCTTCTAAAAAATAAAAATAATAAAATAATAAAAACAGAATTACCATATGATTCCACAATTCCACCTCTGGGCATTTATCCAAAGAAAACAATAACACTCAAGAAGATATTTGCACCTCCATGTTCACTGCAGCATTATTCACAATAGCCAAGACTGAAACAACCTAAGTGTCCACTGATGGATGAATGATATTGTGCCATGTACACACAATGGAATATTATTCAGCCATAAAAAAGAATGAAAACTTGCCATCTCTGACAAGACGGATGGACCAAGAGAGTATTATGCTAAGTGAAATAAGCCAGACAAAGACAAATACCATATGATCTCTCTTATTTGTAGAATCTAAAAAAAAAACCCAAAAAAACCCAAAATAGTTCTAGTCCATAGATACAGAGAACAGATTAGTGGTTTCCAGAAATGGGGAGTGGGAGGTGGAGGGTGGGGGGAAGAAATGGGTGGAGGGAGTAAAAATAAAGTACCAATTCCTATTAGTAGGGAATTGCATTGTGTGTACTAAATTTTTGCTGGGGTGTCATTGTTCCTAGGCCCTTTCAATTAAAAGAGTTAGGAAAAATATAGAAATCATAAATTTAACTAATACCAATTCCAGTAAAGCTTACAGGGTTATTCTTCTCACTGTCCATGTTTACGTACCCCTTCTTATGTAATGGGGACCCTAACTCCCGACAAAACAATATATTTGTTCCTTTGGTCAATCCTTCAATACACACAAATTAGCTTTAGAATTGCTACTTGCAGTATATATATCTTCAAATTATTGTGTAGTCAAAAGTTACTTGGATTAGTTTTTTTTTTTTCCCTTCAATGTGGACATGACATTCACTTAAAAATATAGTTGGCTTTGTGTGTTTCTATTTACATTCCATTTTAGGAATTTTTTGATCCTTGTTGATTTCTTTTACTTCAAAAATATCTAGAACATTAACATAACTCAAAGTCAAACTTATATTAAAAGGTGTGGCCAGGGAAATGTTATTCCTGCCTGTAGAGTTTTCATGTCTCCTCTACACACCCTCTGGTCACTGGTCACTAAGTTTATTAAATTTTGCTTAGTGAAAATAAACACACATGTGCATTTTCATTAATTTCTCCTTCTCTCTTCAACAACATACTACACATTATAATTTAGCAACCTCTTTTTTTCACTTACTATATCCTAGAAACTGTTCCCTATCAGTTTGTAGAGATCATGCCACCTAAGACCTGATTGTACATATGTGACAAAATTTATACAGCCAGTATCCCATGATTGACCATTATGGTACTTTCCAATATTTTGCAATTACAAGTAATGCTGCAATGAATCACCTTGGGCGTTTATTTTTGTATTGTTAGAGGCGTATGTTCCTGGTGAATTTCTAGAAGTAGAGTGCTGGGTTTGTTGGGTATTGCCAAATTCCCCTTTGTAGGCGTGGTATAATTTGCCTTCCCAGCAGCAGTGTTTCCTCATAGCCTCGCCAACAGAATATATCATCAAGTTTTCAAATCTTTGCCAATCCAAAAGGAGAAATGGGGAATTTCAGTACAGTTTTTTTTCCAGTGTAGTTTTAATTGGATTTTTTAAAGCAAGTTTGAACATCTTTTTATATGTTTAGAGACTATTTTATATAAATAATTCATGAATTGATTCTCTCCATAAAAACTCGAGGCACTATGTATAAATTCCTTTTACCCATCATCCACTGTCTGGTCCCCTTTTCCTTTACTCAAGGATAACTACTGTGATCAATTTGGTGTATATTCTTCCAGTTCTTACCTAATGTCTTTATATATGAATATATGTCCCTGTAGAAAGTACACTGTATACTTTCGTATATTTTGGTTTTTTTTTTCAACGTATCATACTATATGTAAGGCTGAGATAACAGAGGGTGGTGAACCAAAGATGCTCAAGAATGAGAAAAAGGAGTCAAGGGGAAAGGACTGAGCACACCTTTATTGAAAAGGGCTCTCTGGCGAGGTTCCACCACTCAGGGGTAGAAGCAAGCTGGGGAAATCGCAACCCGAGACTGGGAAGAGGGGTGTATATAGGACTGTAGTTCGGGTGGAGATCCGTGAGGGTAGGTTTCCTTATTTGGTCTTGCTTGTTCTGGGTTGGGTTTAGTTTCTGCTGAGGCGATGTGTCTTCTGAGAAACCAGTGGTGGGAAACTGGGAGCGGGAAGCTGGTGGTGGAAAGTCCCAAGATGGTCATAAGATGGAGTCCAATCCACCATCTTGGTGTCCTTCCCCAAACCCACCAGACCTAGACACTATACATGTCTATCTATGGCTTAATGTTTGTTGCTTTCTTTTTCTTTTTTTCTTTCTTTTTTTTTTACAAAGAACTAAAACACTTTAATGCCTCGATGATTCCAATGTTTTAAATTACAGTGTACTAAATATTTGTTTTAATATTTTTCTATTTCCCTATACGCTTATAACCAGCAGCGTTTCTAATGTTTTGATTAAAATTTTTTATTGTGGTAAAACATATAAAATTACCATTTTAGCCAGGGACACTTGGATGGCTCAGTTGGTTAAGCATCCCACTCTGGGTCAAGTCATTACCTTGTGGTCAGTGGGTTCAAGCCATGCATCAAGCCCTGCGTCAGGCTCTGTGCTGACAGCTCAGAGCCTACAGCCTACTTCACATTCTGTATCTCCCTCTCTTTCTGCCCCTTCCCTGTTCACACTCTGTGTCTCTCTCAAAAATAAATATTTTTTTAAAAATTATCATTTTAACTATTTTTAAGTGTACAGTTAAGAATATTCACATTGTTGTGGAGTGCCTGGGTGGCTCAGTCGGTTAAGCTTCCAACTTTGGCTTAGGTTATGATCTCACTGTTTGTGAGTTCAAGCCCCACATGAGCCTCTGTCCAGCTCTGTGCTAACAGCTTGGAGCCTGGAGCCTGCATCAGACTCTGCCTCCCTCTGTCTGCCCCTCCCCCACTCATGTTTGCGCTCTCTATCTTTCCTTCTTTGGCTCCCTCTCCCCAAAATAAACATTAAAAAGAAAGTAGATTCACATTGTTTTAAAAGAGACCTCTACAACTTTTCACTTTACAAATCTGAAACTCTGTAAGCAATTCCCTGTTTCCCCTGATGAAGCTCCTGGTAAGTACCATTCTACTTTCTGTTTCTTGACTACTTTATATATTTTTTATTTTTTTTAATGTTTTATTTATTTCTAGGCGAGAGAGAGAGAGAGACAGTGTGAGCAGGGAAGGTTCAGAGATAGAGGGAGACACAGACTCCGAAACAGGCTCCAGACCCTGAGCTGGCAGTCAGCACAGAGCCGGACGCGGGGCTCGAACCCACGAACCGTGAGATCATGACCTAAGTGAAAGTCGGACGCTTAACTGACTAAGCCACCCAGGCGCCCCGTTTCTTGACTACTTTAGATACATCATATAAGTAGAATCATATAAATATCTGTCTTTTTGTGACTGGCTTATTTCATATAGCATGTCCTCAAGGTTCATCAATGTTGTAGCGCTTGGCAGAATTTCCTTCCTTTTTAAGGTTAAATAACATTCCACTGTGTGTGTATACCACATTTTGTTTATCTATTCATCTGTTGATGATATTTGGGTTGTTTCCACTTCTTGATTATTTTGAATGTTGCTGCTATAAAACATGGTATGCAAATTTCTCTTTGAGACCTTACTTCCAATTCCCTTGGATATATATCCAGAGGTAGGATGGCTGGATTATATGGTAGTTTTCTTTTTAATCTTTTTAAAGAAAACTCCTGTTTTCCATGGCAGCTACACCATTTTACAATCCCATCAACAATGCACAAAGTTTCCAGTTTCTCCTCATTCACAAATAACACTAATTTTTTGATAGCAGCCATCCTAATAGGCATGAGATGATATCTCATGACAGTTTGGATTTGCATTTTCCTAATGATTAGTGATGTTGAGAATCTTTTCATGGGCTTATTGGCTATTTGTATATCATTGGAGAAATGTTTATTCAAATCCTCTGCCCGTTTTTTTAATTGGATTATTGGATGTTCCTGTTGAGTTGTAGGATTTCTTCATATATTCTGGATATTAACCTCTTGTCTGATAAATGATTTGCAAGTAGTTTTTGCTGCTCCTTAGGTTGTTTTTTTCACTTTGGACATTGTGTCCTCTGATGCAAAAAGTTTCTAAGTTTGATATAGTTTCATCTGTCTGTTTTTGCTTTTATTGCCTGTGGTTTTGGCATCATTCCAAATAAAGCATTGCCAAGTCCAATCTCATGAAGCTTTCCCTGTATGTTTTCTTCTAGGAGCTTTACAGTTTTAGGTCTTACATTTAAGTCTTTAACATATTTTGAATTAATTTTTGTACCTGGCATAAGATAAATGTCTGATTTAATTATTTTGCATGTGGATATCATTTTCCCAGCACCATGTGTTGCAACTACTGTCCATTCCGCATTGAGTAGCCTTGGTATCCTTGTTGCCGATCATTTGACCACATACACAAAGATTGATTCCTAGGCTCTCTACTTTATTTCATTGGTTTATTTGTCTGTCTTTGTGCCAGTACCACACTGTTTTGATTCCTATTGCTTTGTAATGTTTTGAAATCAGTAACTGTGTGTCCTCTAGCTTTATTCCTTTTCAAAATTGTTTTGACAATTTGAAGTCCCTTAAGATGCCATATTAATTTTAGGATGAATTTTGCAGGTTAACTTTTTAATTCACCAATATTGCTTTATTTATCCACATTAGTACAAATATATCTACATCTACCTCATTCTTTTAAACTGCTGTATAATGTGTATTAATGGTACTACAATTTCCTTTGAACATTATCCAAAATGATTGTCCCTTACATTGTTCCCAATTTTCACTGATCTTGATTGGAATTTTCTAAATGTCCCCTTAATTTTAAATAAATCAATGGGCTTAAGTAAGTAATAATGAAGGCATTGTTTTTTTTAAAAAAATTTTATGTTTATTTATTTTTGAGAGAAAGAGTCAAGGTGCAAGTGGGGGAGGGTCAGAAAGAGGTCGACACAGAATCCAAAGCAGGCTCCAGGCTCTGAGATGTCAGCACAGAGTGTGAGGCAGGGCTCAAACCCACCAACCACAAGATCATGACCTGAGCCAAAGTCAGACACTTAACCAACTGAACCACCCAGGCATCCCTTAAAGCATTCTTTTTTTTAAATTTTTTAATGTTTTATTTATTTCTGAGAGAATGAGAGAGAGAGAGAGAGAGAGGGACAACATAAGCAGGGGAGGGTCAGAGAGGGAGGGAGACACAGAATCTGAAACAGGCTCCAGGCTCTGAGCTGTCAGCACAGAGCCCGATGCGAGGCTCGAACCCAAGAACCACAAGATCATGACCTGAGCTGAAGTTGGACGCTTAACCGACTAAGCCACCCAGGTGCCCCAATAATTGTATTTCTTGCTTAGATTCTTGACATGCAAGATGCCTTGAAAAGCACCCACCACCTGATATGATCAGCATTGATAACTGATAACCTAATAATATCATTACTAGATGTTTTCAACATCTTAAATGTGCTGTGTCTCTCTCACTTCTATATTTGGCACCTGCTCTTCTCTACAACTGGAATACACTTTGTTTAATTAATTCCATACTCATCCTCCAACATTCACCCTTAATGTCATTGCCTCTAGGGGGCCTTTTCTGATCCCATAGATGATGTCTCTTGCCTCATCACTCCATACTTACCCTCACCATATTTTCCAGTAATCATCTGTTTTGTTTGATTTTCCTACCAGATCAAAACCTCTGTGAAGGAAAGGACTGTTCTTGTTTTGTGCACCCCTGTATCCTCAAGGTCTAGCACAGTGCCTGGAAAACAGTAGGCATTAAATAGGTATTGAAGAAATCAATTCACCTAGCAACCTTGTAATATAAGCAAAAAACAGAGTATGTGGTAGCCAAGAACCCAGGGCCACTTTATGACTTTCATGGGCCCCATCCTGCAGAAACATATCTATTTATAAATATAAGCACTGTGCCCACTGTGCCTAATAGATAAGTTGGGCCCACAAGTATCAGCAAAAGAGGGATTAAAAGCAATGGAAAAAGTCAGAAGGAAACAGAAGGAGAACCAGGTTTGGGAATTAGCCTGACTTCTGATATGTGATAGACAATGTAACTGTAAATCAACTAGAATGTTTTTTAACTGCAACTACTAGAATCCTGACTCCAATTCACTCAACCAGTAATAGGAAAGTCCAGAGGTAGGGCAAGGTGTGGGCTCAGTTGATTCAATGCCTCAATAGTGTATGCAAAATTTCAGGTTCTTAAATGTTTATTTATTTTTGAGAGAGAGAGAGAGAGAGAGAGCAAGTGGGGAAAGGGCAAAGATGATCCAAAGTGGGCTCTGCACTGACAGCAGCAAACCTTGTGTGGGGCTTGGGACTCAAGGACCGTCAGTCATTGACCTGATCCGAAGTCAAATGCTCACCCCACTGAACTACCAAGGCGCCCTTCAGGTTGTTTCTAAATCTTCATCCTTCTGTCCACAGCATCAACTTCATCGCAAGGACAGTACCCCCTAATGGTCATCACATAACTGGCAGCAGAAATGAGGCCACATCCCTCTTTGTTTACATCCAGTGAGACAACCAACATATTTTAGTCCTTCACTGTCATCTGATTAGGCCAACATTAGACATGCATCCAACCTGGACCAATAGTAATCCCCTGGGAAATACCTCACACTGGCTGATCTAGCAAGTCAGGATCCTTTCCTAGAGCTAGGCATGTAGCATGCACCAGAACAAAATCAGGGAATGGGAAATGTCTGTAACCCAGTCCACAATTCTTAAGCCCTCTCAAGAATTCAAGAGATGTGGGGCACCTGGGTGGCTCAGTTGGTTGAAAGCCCAACTTTGGCTCAGGTCATGATCTCACAGTCTGTGGGTTCGAGCCCCACATTGGGCTCTGTGCTGACAGCTCAGAGCCTGTAGCCTGCTTTGATTTCTGTGTCTCCCTCTCTCTCTGCCCCTCCCCTGCTTGTGCTCTGTCTCTCTCTTCTCTCTCAAAAATAAATAAACATTAAAAAAATTTTTTTAAAGAATTCAAGAGATGTGGAATGAGTTATCAGATATCAACTACATAAAGGTATATAAAGTGTTGATGACAAATAGTAAAACATATTTGCATCAAGTAAATAAAAAGTTCAAAAGACCATTTAATCCAAGGGAAGATCTTTAAGAAGATTTGTGGAGGATGCTTTTAGAGAAAGCTTTGCTGTAAGCTGCCTCCCCAAATCCTTCCCCTTAAAGAGGGAAGGAAATTGAACTAGGTAAGGAACTGCTCTCCCACTTCAAACCTTAGTGAGAGGGGATTCCACTGGTCTCCTCAGAGAGCTTAACATATGACCTCCACACTGGAGTAGCCCACATTGGAAGTGATGCCTACTAAATTTAGAGGCTCTCTATTGGAAACATTACCAAATCACAAATGACCTCCACGTTGCTAAATCCAAACATCAACACTCAGTCTTCATCTTATTTAACCTATCAGCAGCTCAAAACAGTTGAAACTGGCTTCTCATAGACCAACATTCCAGATTTTCCTTCTACCCCCATGATCCCTCTGCCCCCATGATCCTCCTTTTTTGCTGCCTCCTCCTCACCCTCAATGCCTTGATGACAGAGTACTCCAGGGCTCCATCCTTGAATCTCTTATTTTCTCTGCCTACATTTATTCTTTCTATATGTTAGCAACTTCCAAATGTTCGCCTCCAGCCCAGAACTCTCTTCTGAACTTCAGGCTCCTATATTTACTGCCTTCTCAAAGTCTCCACTTGCAAGTCTAATAGGTATCTCAACATGTGCAAATGCAACTTCCTGATTTTTCCCTATAAACTTGTTCTTCCTTGACTTTCCAATCTCAAGTAATGGCAACTTCATCCTTCCATCTGCTCAAGCAAAAAGATTGGAGACCTCCTCTGTCTCATATTCTACATCCAACCCATCAACAAAAGTATACTTGCCATTGTCTTTGCTTTCAAAATATACCCAGCATAGCTCAGTTCTCATCATCTCTTCCATCATCTTTTGCCTGGATTACTTCAAATGCCTCCCAACTTTCTCCTTCCTTTTTTACCTAGATTATGACAAAGAGTTCCCTGGTGTTTTTCCACATATGAGCAATTGTCTGCCAGAATAAGACTTTTTAAAATGTGAGCTGGTGCTATTCTCCTACACAGAACTCTCCACCTCATTCAGAGCAACAGCCAAAGTCCTAATAATGGCCTGTCAAATTCAGCATGTGCCTACCTATCCCCCGTGTACATACATACCTCCCTGACTGCATCTCCCCTAAATTACTTCACTTGAACAGCTCCCTGTTATTCCTCAAACATACCAGACACACTCTGACCCCAGGGCCTTAACACCAGCTTTTCCCTCAACCTCCAGTGCTTTTACTCCCAGCAAGCCACATGGATTGCTCCCTCAACCTTTTCAAATATTGTCTTCTCAGCGAAGCTGTTCCTGACCACCCCATTTTAAATGGCCACTATCACCACCTGCCCCCCTTCCCTGTTTTATTGCTCATCGTACTCATATAGCCTTTTGCTTCTATAGTAGTCCACCATTATTTATTTGTCAGTCTCATCCCAACAAAATATAAGCTCCATGAGAGCAGGGATTTGTGTGTGTGTGTGTGTGTGTGTGTGTGTGTGTGTGTGTGTGTGTGGTTAAATGCTGTATCCCCAGCAACTAGAACAGGGCCTGACATATGACAGGTACTCAATAAATCAGTCGAATTATTGTGTGAATATTTTGTTTTCTATAGTTATGTATTGTTTGAATGTTTTACAAGAATAAAATGTTTATCTATCCATTCAACAAATATGGATTCAGTGCAAATACAAGCCCAGTCACTATGCTAGGTACTAGGTGCTGCTGGACGTGCATAACTGGGCTGACTACATGACCTGGGCTCATAGAGCTTAGTCTGGTGACAGATGATTGAAATGATGACAAAATGAGTGTTAAGGACTCACAAGTCTACAAAGCACATCACAAAAAAAGCTAGGTGGATGGAGCAGAAGGACCTGGGGGAGGGAGAGCACCACAGGACACTGGTAGCCAGGCTCCACGTCATATGAGCTCTCTGTGAATTTGCTCAGGACCGCCTCTGTTCAGCAACAAAAGTGTAGGAAGGAGCTGATGATTCCCTGGAAAGTAGTATCTGAACCCAGAAAGATCCACATCCATTACAGAGGTGAAAGGGTGAGGGCAGGACAGAGCGGAGGAGTGGAGTCAAGACAGGAAACAATGGCTGAAGGTTCTAGAGGGAGGAATGTGGCACATTCCTCTAGAACACAGAGAGCAAGGGGAGGGTCGTGGGAGAAAGGGCTGGAGAGGGAAAGGGTGGGCAAGGCCTGGCAGGCTTTCCAAAAAATTCCAACTATATCCTAAAAGGAATCGGAAGCCACAGGAAGGCTCTTGTTTGGTTTTGCTTCATTCTGTTCCATTTGCATTGTGGTGACATGACTGGACCTGTATTTTGACGGTATTATTGAAACAACCTTTGTGGAGAATACTACATCAAAGGCACCTGACCAGGTACAGGAAGATTAGTCAGGAGGCAGTAGAAGATCAGCTCAGGGGATGGAGCGCCTGGGTGACTCAGTTGGTTAAGCGTCAGACTTCAGCTCAGGTCATGATCTCACGGTTCCTGGGTTCGAGCCCTGCGTCAGGCTCTGTGCTGACAGCTAGCTTGGAGCCTGGAGCTTGTTTCGGATTCTGTGTCTTCCTCTCTTTCTGACTCTCCCCTGCTCACACTGTCTCTCTTAGAAATAAATAAATACATTTAAAAAAAAAAGATTAAAAAAAAAAAAGAAAAAGATCAGCCCAGAGGAGCAACACTGGTAACTTGCCCCAGAGTAGAGAGGCAGGAAATGGAGGGAAGTCGACCAGTTCAAAAGATCTTACTACCTATGTGTTATGGGCTGAATTTTGTCTCTCCAAAATTCATATGCTTAAAGCCCTAACTCTCAGTGCCTCAGAATGTGACTGGATTTGTAGGTAGCATCTATTTTTTTTTAATTTTTCAATGTTTTATTTATGTCTGAGAGAGAGAGAGAGCGCACGAGCAGGGGAGGGTCAGAGAGAGAGGGAGACACAGAATACGAAGCAGGCTCCAGGCTCCGAGCTGTCAGCACAGAGCCCGACGTGGGGCTCAAACCCACAAACCATGAGATCATGACCTGAGCCGAAGTTGGATGCTTAACCGACTGAGCCACCCAGGCGCCCCTGTAGGTAGCATCTTTAAAGAGGTAATTAGGTAAAATGCGGTCAGCAGGGTGGGCCCTAAACCAATGCAACTGGTGACCTTATAAGAAGAGATGAGGACACAGACACAGGGCGAAGCCCATGTGAAGACATAGGGAAGGCAGCCATCTACAAGCTAAAGGGAGAGGTCCTAGAAGGAACCACACCCATCCACACTTTGATTTCTAGCCTCCAGACCTGTGAGAAAACAAATTTCTAATTATTCAGGCCACCCAGTCTGTGCTATTTGTTATGGCAGCCCTAGCACACTAATGCACTGTAGGGAAAAATGTAAGTGAGCAATAAGACCTTTGAAAAATAAAAATATACTCTATTTATTCTAATGTAAATTAGGGTTGTATAGGATGGTAAAATTCAAACAAAAGAGCATTTCTTCAGTATTTCCACTGATGGCTTCTGCAACACATCTGTATTCTCCCTAAAATGAGGAATAAGAAACATAAGTAAATAAAATGTTAGATGCCTCTATTTTGTAAGACTTTTATAAGAATTTTGTCTTACTAGGATGAAGCCACTTACATTAAATTGGTTGTCATTATCTCAGTTTCCTAAGGAGATGAAATTTTGTATGCCTTTTGAATTCAGCGAGCATAAACCTATTTATTTCCCAATTATAAGGGGATATTTTTAACAGTGTTTTGAAACTAGTCTGTGAGATATTTTTTTTAATTTTTTAAATGTTTTTTTATTTTTGAAACAGAGAGAGATAGATCATGAGCAGGGAAGGGGCAGAGAGAGGGAGACACAGAATTGGAAACAGGCTCTAGGCTCCAAGCTGTCAGCACAGAACCCAAAGCGGGGCTCAGACTCACAAACCATAAGATCATGCATGACCTAAGCCAAAGTTGGATGCTTAACTGACTGAGCTACTCAGGTACCCCTAGTACCCCTAGTTTGTGAGATTTTCAAACATTCAATATCCTTAAAAAAAAAAAAAAAGGTAGGGAATACACATTTTAAATGACTATTTTAAAATAATCACCCAAGTAGGTGCCTGGGTGGCTCAGTCTGTCAAGCTTCTGAGCTTCACGTCAGGCTCTGGGCTGACAGCACGGAGCCTGCTTGGCATTCTGTCTCTGTCTCTGTCTCTGCCCCTCCCCCTCTTGCACCTTTCTTTCTTTCTCTCAAAAAATAAACTTTAAATAAATAAATAAATAAATAAATAGTCACCCAAAGTGAAATATACACAGAATTTCATTGCCAGGCATCTAACACAAATGTTTAAAATTACATCATTACTATTCGGAGGCAGTTACTGAGTTAATAAATGGCAGTCGTACAGTGCTTTTACCCAAAGATATTCAACATATTAATTATGAGCATTTGTATTACTTTTAGCCATGGATATTAGAGGAAAAAAATGAAGTGAAAAAGATCTTTCTTTTGTTTTACTTTTCCATATTTCCATATTTTACAGAAAGAAGAAATAACAAAACCCCCGAAGCTAAATAAAAACAAAAAACAAAATCTTAAGCACCTTAATGTTGAATAGCTATTTTTGAAGTTGTGAATGGATTATGTCAAATTCTTAACACATTTGTAACTGCAAGAGATTAAGAAAGTACAAAAAATGACTCTTGAACAATACCTTAGAAAATCGTATTCCCTTGAAGGAGAAGCCTACTGTTGTATTCACAGTTTCTACAAACAAAATACAAAATACAAAAAATTATATTGGTAATCACTAGGTGATTTTTTTAATGTATTATGAGGGCACCTTTTATGCTGCTACCAGCAGAAGTTGTCCCAAGTCAATTGTAGAGAAGTAATGAACTTTATACCCCGGCTATGAGTCTCTATGGCTTCCTTGCCACCCCAAGCATCTCTTGGTATCAGCCTATATTTCATCCCTTGGGGGATACAAAAATTTAAAGCCTATTTGTCTCAATAGTGAATGAATGAATGTATAAGTCAGTGCTAATATGCTTCATCCCATATTACATATGTGTATATTTAATACTGCTGCTCCTTCAACAGAGTAAAATAGACCTTTATAAAGGTGGAGGAGAGAGTTGGGAGGAGGCAGCCAGCATACCAAATATCCTTCCAATCCCACCACTGAGAAGACTAAATAGTCACTGTTGAAATGCACAGCCACAGACCTGGCCCTGCAGAAGTTGTGGACACAGAGTCAGAAGTGCAGGAAAAAACATACTCCACCCTCCTACTCAGAAACACCAAAGGAGTGAATTTACAGAGTAAGGATAGAAAAGTAGGAAGGTTTTGAATCTCTAACAAAAGCAATAGTGGCCAAAAATACCTTTTAAAGTAATATAACAAATACAAACAATAATCATTCTTGTTCTCCTAGCTAGCTAAAGATAATCCTTAATAGCAAATGAATTGATTATGACTGCATGTATACTTCTATTTTCATTTTTAAAAAGCATCTATTTGCTTCTGGGTGTGAGAAATAATCCTACTTCCCCAATCAAAGAAGGGACACAGAGACTTGGAGCACAGTAAAGTGAGGCTTTAATCAACGTTTCTTGCAAGAGTGGGTGTTTGATGGACAGGCACACTTGGGGCAGTTATGGCAGACAGTTTATCTCCTAGCATGCAAGTTCCTCCCCTGATTCCTCATTGACTGAGTACTACAGGTTACAGTCTTATCTGGCAGTTGCCTATGCCCATATAAGGCCAAAAAGTAGTCTGATTGGAACAAATGTACATTCCTTGAGGTGATGCAGAGACTTCAGTTCTTTGGCACATGCTCATTGCAAAGCCCATGAAAAATAAGCCCAGGAAATGAAGAGGGGAAGAGGAACCAGGAAATGAAGTGTCTAAGGGTTTGGGACTACATTGTCTGGTGGGGAGTAATTTGTACATATTTCCAGTAAGTTGTAAACCTATTGTTAACGAAACAGCACAGCTTTTATTTGGTATTTCTGAAAATGAATCAGTTCACTTACTTCTTATTAAGGGGTGTTAGCACACTGAGATGTTAGTTCTTGAGCTTACTAAAGTAATCATGTCTTCATGATATTCTGAGTTTTCATTCAAGGCCAATCCAATTCAAATGTAATAGTTCAACAAGTATTTATTGAAAGCCACTGTATACCAGGGACTGAGAAGACAACGGCTAGTATACACTGTTCCTTCCCTCAAAGAGTTAAAGTCTACTGGGGATATAGACAAGCGAAGAAGCCACTCCAAATGCAATGCAATGAAAAGATCCAGTAAGGATTAAGGTAATATAGCATTTCTGGTAAGAGTGATAGTTCCGGATCTGAATCCTAGCTCATCTACTTACTTGGAGTATAGCCTTGGGCAAGTCACTTAACTTCTCTGTGCTACAGTAAAATGGCAATGGATAATAACACATACCTCATAGGAAGATCATGAAGGCTATATGAGTTAATACATGTTAGTGCTTAGAACAATGCCTGGAATGTAGCACTCATTAAATGTTACTAACATTAAAATCTTAGTTATTATAACATTAAATGTTATTCCTTCTCCTTTCTAGACCCTCTTTCCATGGCATCTTGTGAATAAAAATGATGTCATTAATATTATCATTGATATGATAATTACCGTTATTCAAGAGATGCCGGTGGGAAGGGAATCTAGAAAAGAGAAGCAAGTGGGTTGAATTGTCATAAAGGATGGGAAGGAAGGACAAGAAGGATTTTCTAGGTGGCAGGAAAAGAAGGAGCAAAGGCAGGAAAGTGAAAATCAGTATGACTAACGCACACACCTGCAAGAGGCTCAGTGTTATTAAAGCAAAGAAGAAGCACGAGTGCTAAGAACTACATCTTACTCTAAGAAGCAAGCAAAAATGGGCTCGGGTCCCACATTTAAGAGAATGGAGGCAATAAAAGAATACCCAAGAGTGTGAAAGGTGGGTCACGTGACTATTGTCACAGATGGATTTAAGGGTGGCACTAAGAGTCAGGGACACTACTTAGAGGCCAGGAGGTGGTAACAGTGGTGACCACCAGCTCAGGCGCCCTCCCCCGTTTCGGTGTACCTCATTAGCCTGCCGCTCTCCTTGACAGCACTTATCATAAACTGAATCTTATTTCATTTTTGTCTTATTTCATGACTTAGTAATGATCTTGTTTGCTGGTTCATAAGCTCTATGAGGACAGGGCTTTGCTTTGGTCACTTCTGAAGCTCCAACTGCTAGTCCCTGGTCCCTGGGTACCTGGCTTCAGGACCAGAGATATCATTTACAAGGCCCAGTGCAAAATGAAAATGGGGGCCCCTTATTCAAAAGCAGGGGAGACATCCTATGAAGAGTACTGAAATATAAAGCTTTTTCTTTTCCTCTACAGTCTCTCTCTAGACTTGCCATATTTTTTATTTGCTATTTAATCTCATTTGAATTAAAACAAAATTTTAAATTACCATTCATCTTTATATTGCACAATGACAGTTTTAAATACAAATATCAGAGCTTTTAACTCTGAGACAGAATCACTGAAATTACACAGTTTGTATTTGGTGGCTCATCCCCAAAAGGTGCCTCAAGCGGACCAGAGAAAACTAGCACAAGCCCAACTCTGGACCTTTGAAGGAGGAAAAGGGACCCCCGGGCAAGGAATGATCCAAGGGAACGTTCCCTTGGCTCAGAGTACAGAAGCGCAAGGAGAACCAGGGGGCTGCTCCACAGTGGGGCAATTACGCAAAGCGTGGGCCTGATAGCTGTCTCAGTTGGGGGGCCCTCCCCGTGCTGCCAGGTATCTCAGGTCTCAGTTTGGGGCAGAGAAGACAAATTAGGCCTTTCTTTCCCAAAGGCCACTGTCCCACCTCAAGGGTTTGGCAACTTCCATGTAATAACCTCCACAAGCTGCCTGTTGTGGCGGGGCAAGGGCAAGCCACTGAATAGTGCCACGGTGCTGCCAGCCCAGATCGGGTGGCCATGGCCACACTGCAGGTCAGACACTGCAGGGCACCTGTACCTGATCCTGACCCTTCCTGCATCCAGGCCCTCACCAGGGACAGAGGGCAGCAGGGGTCACTGGCTATAACAGGAGAGGGGAGTACCAAGCAGGGCCCAGGGTGCCAGCACAGGAGTGGGCAGCAGGGAGCCGGGAACCCATCTAGGGGAACTGCATGCATGCCCCACTGTCCCATCAGACCCCACTTACAAAACACACACTCAAAGATAAAATTATCGGGGCTCGGTCGGGCGCCTGCGTGGCTCAGTCG
Source organism: Hyaena hyaena (assembly GCF_003009895.1). Lineage (NCBI taxonomy): Eukaryota > Metazoa > Chordata > Mammalia > Carnivora > Hyaenidae > Hyaena > Hyaena hyaena. The sequence continues at coordinate 3,343,427 of NW_024080771.1, read as the reverse complement.
GTTGAGCGTCCGACTTCGGCTCAGGTCATGATCTCACAGTTCGTGGGTTCAAGCCCTATGTCAGGCTCTGTGCTGACAGCCAGCTCAGAGCCTGGAGCCTGCTTCAGATTCTGTGTCTCCCTCTCTCTCTGATCCTCCCCTGCTCACGCTGTCTCTCTCTCTCAGAAATAAATAAAATATTAAAAAAATTTTTTTAAAAAGATAAAATTATTAAGAATCTCAAATCTATGATCATAGAATATTAAACTCAAAATGTGAAGCCCTTCTGAGTCTGAGGCCCTGGTTGTAGGCCAATCCTGAAAACTTTGTATGAGAGAGGAAGGAAAGGAGATGGATGAGACTTGAGAATTTGAGAAAGAAATCAAGAGTAACTCTGAGATTTCTATCTAAGGAGAATGCCCGAATGTTTACCAGGTCAGGTGGGAAGAAGAGGCACTAACCTCTTCTGTAGGGTAGTCTTCTTTTTCAATTGTTATGTCTCTCTCAGAAAGTTCATATTTTTTCTCAAATATCCCATTCTATTCTTATGGAAGTTAGCTTGAAGCTTCTGCCAACATTTAAGAAGCCAGGAGAGAACCAAGGCAAGGCCGGAGAAAAGGAAGACAGAGCGCCTGTTTAGACCCCTCTCTACTCTTCCCATGCAGCTCACTTGTGGTCCAGCACACTTTTCCTGGCAACCACATAGAACGTAGGACCCAAGCTTCAGGTGGTGTTATGGGTTGAATTGTGTCCCTCAAGAAGATGCTGAAGTCCTAACCTCCAGTGCCTGTGAACATGGCCTTATTTGGAAACAGAGCCTTTGCAGATGGTCAAGATGAGGCAGGCTATTGTCTAATATGACTGTGTCCTTACACAAAGGGCAAGTTTAGACACAGAGATAGAAATGCATAGACAGAACACTGTGAATGGGCGCAGGAAGAAGATGGCCATCTACAAGGCAGGAATCGCCTGAGGCCTTCAGAAGCTAGGAGAGAGGCCTGGAACAGAGCCTTCCTCATGCCCTCAGAGGGAGCACAGCCCTGACAATACTTTGATTTTGGACTTCTAGCTTCCAGACAGTCAGATAATAAATATCTGTTGTTCTAAGCCAACCAGTTTGTGGTACTTTGTTACAGCAACCCTAGGAAAATGCTGGAAACAGGTCTAACAGATAATTAAGCTTAAGATGCCTTTGAAATAACATTTATTTATTTTCAAATGTGTTTTTAAAAGAAACAAAGGGGTGTGTGTGTGTGTGTGTGTGTGTGTGTGTGTGTGGTGTGTGCGTGTGTAAGACGTGGTAATACTGTGGATAATTTTTATTTTATTTTTGCTTGCCATATTTTCTAAATATCATATCCTAAAAATATATGACTTTTGTAACAAATACCAAAAGGAAAACTATTTTAAAAGTAGATACGGTACTTACTAATTTGATTCCCAAATTATCAAGGGTCTCTTGATAGCATCAATGCTTCTTAAATCAGAATGTCCTGAGCTCTGAGCCCATATACTCAGCTACCAGATGGACATGTTTATTTGAATGTTCCAAAATTACCTTGAGCTCAATATGCCTAGACCAGAACTCATTGCTTTCTCTTTAAAAATCTGCCCCTTCTGCACACATCATTTCAGATAATGGCACTTCCACTCATCCCAGTCCCTGGACCTCCACCACCCCTTGATTTTATCTAAACTTCTGCCATATCAAATCAATCAGAATGTCCTGCCAGGTCTGTCTCCAAATATGCCCTCCTTCTTCACCTCTTCTCTGCTCCCAGGCTGCCATCTTTGTTCAGCCCTGTGGTCTCTCACACAGCCTCCTGGCTGCACTTCCTTCCATCCCAGCTTCCTACCTCAGCCAACCCCCGCCTCCTTCCATATGGACACTAGTTATCTGCAAAACTGAAAATCTCAGTGGGTCATCCCTACCCACTGATGACAAGATGCAAGCCGATATTTTGTACATGACTTATGTGCTCACTCCTGCCCCCTTTCCTAGGCTCATCTCCAGCAATTCCCCACAGCACATTCTGCTCCAGCTACAGAAAACTACTCTCCAAATAAACCATATTCTTTCATGGCTAGATGTGTTTGCATATGCTGTTTCTTCTCCAAGGAATGTCCTTCCTCTTCCTCTCTCATGTTCTCAGATTCAAGACTTTACTAAAGTACTCTCTGAACCTTTATCTGAGTTCCGTCATAGTCAATTGATAACTATATAGGTAAACTAGGAGCATATAATTCTATCAGCATTTAAGACATTTTATTTTAATTTTTGTTCCCATGACTGTCATTCCCAGAAAGAGGGACCTTCTAAGGAAGGACCCTATCATTCAACTTTGGAATCTCCAGAGCCTAAATCATGACTTGCTCAAATTAGGTTCAACAGATGTTTGTGGAAGGAAGTGCAAGAGGGAGGGAAAAGCCAGTAGACTGGGTTGAGTCTGACACATTTTAGATCTCAAGAAAGTGAAACTTCGAAAATTGAGATAAAATGTCAACATAATATATCAGAGATTAGGGGGCATTGTGAAACAGTTGCTTAAAAAAAAAGTAATCAGCCAAAAGGGTTTGTTTTGTTTTTTGTTTTCCAAAGAGAAAGCATGGTACAGTGGAAGAATGGGACTTAAGAGTCATGAGGCTACTCTGTTACTAACTCTCCAAATGGCCAGGGTCACGTTACTGAACCACCGCAAGCATCAGTTCCCTCACTTGTAAAAATGACAGGACTGTAAAAATCAGGAACAAAAGGACTCCTAATACTCAGATGAATTATTTATTATTCGACAACCATAATTCTTGAATTCTTACTCTAAGCACTGCACTTTTTTTATATACATTTTCTAATTATAGCCTTAAAACCATGTACAATAGGTTTCACTGTTCCCATTTTACAGATGAGGAAAATGAGGCTGACAGTAGCTAAATACCACACACAAGGTCACATTGCTGGTAGATGGAACAGCTGGGACAGAGCTTCAGATCTTTCCAACTCTGAGCCCAGACACCTACTCAATGCCAACTACATTATTTGCATATGGTTCGGGGGTGGCAGACAAGTCAGAGCTGTGAAAAGATGGTCGACTAGAAGCCATATCTTAAAGTTTCACTTGCATAACAAGAAAACTGATGCACTTAGAAACAATTTCTTAGTGAATGCTAGGAAATATATAATCAAACTGATGTCTGTGTCAGAGCCGGTAAAAACCTGTTATGAATTTTTATGCTACTCTCATTCCATTCTTTCCCAGCCCTTACTTTCCATTTTCTGTCCTGTCTACATCTAATTTATGCTATGTTGCTAAGTTTAATATATTCATGTAAACTGCCTAAAATCTTTTTTTAAACAAGACAGGGCATAAGTTAATGGTAACTAATTGTATAGGAAAATATGCAACTGCAACAGTAATTTTTAAATGTTAATAAAACAATTGATATTTTTAAACCTAAGAGTTGTTTTAAAACTTTTTTTAAATGATGATGCCCACTATTAACAAGACCTGAGATTAAACTACAGAGATGAAAATACATGCACATGGAAGGTGATATAATGTATAAATGGTACATTCCTTTATAAAAGTGATTTGGCCTATGTAAACAAAACCACAAATACAATCAATCCAATTAAGTGTGGGTATTTCCCTGGCAGTTAAATGTAACCCCCTGCAAACATATTTAAATCTAAAATATGAGAAAAATTATATACAGAGATATATTTATTACAATATTATTTATAATAGTAAAACTATCAGAAGGAAAGCAAATGTCCAATAGGAGAATGGTTAAATAAACCAAAGCATACCCACTAAGGGAGATGTTTCACTATGTAATGTTTATACTTCAATTTTTGAGCCACATGAATTATCTAGTCAAAAAATTAAATACATTAACTTTTAAAAAGAAAATTATTGAAGTGCCTAGATGGGTCAGTTGGTTAAGAACCTGACTCTTTTAATTTTTTTTTAATGTTTTTATTTATTTCTGAGAGAGAGAGACAGCATGAGCAGGGGAGGGTCAGAGAGAGAGGGAGACACAGAATCCAAAACAGGCTCCAGGCTCTTAGCTGTCAGCACAGAGCCCAACACCGGGCTAGAACCCATGAACCGTGAGATCATGACCTGAGCCGAGGTCGGAGCTCAACAGACTGAGCCACCCAGGCGCCCCATTAAGCACCTGACTCGACTTTGGCTCAAGTTATGATTCCAGGATTGTGGGCTAGAGCCCTGCATCGGGCTCCATGCTGCGTGCTAAGGATGGAGCCTGTTTGAGATTCTTTCTCTCTCTTCCTCTGCCCCTATCCCCCACTCTCTCTCTCAAGTAAAATATAACTAAAAATAAAAAATAAAAAAATAAAAATTATTGGGGTGCCTGGCTGGCTCAGTCAGTAGAGCATGCAACTCTTGATTTCTGGGTTGTAAATTTAAGCTCCACATTGAGTATAGAGATTACTTAAAAATAAAATATTTAAATTTAAAAAAAAAAGGAAATTATTATAGTATAGCATGCTTATAGGAACATGCTTATTTCCTTCTGAAAAATCAGAAAGGAAATACTCCAAAATGTTTCTGGAAATACAATTTTGTGACTTTTTTAAAAATTATTTATACTTTCCAATTTCTGGTAATGTGACAGTATAATATTTATAAACTATTTAAAATACTAGCTTAAAATTATTAAGGAAAAATTACTTGATTTTCAGTAAGTGACCTTTAAGGTTTGAACTCTGAAATTTTCTGATTCTGTGAATATTATCAGGGTGGAAAAAAGCAGGGAAAGACACTGAGGAAACCACTGTAAAAAAAATCAAGTGAGTTTCTTTTTGTTTTAATAAAATTTTTAAGGGGCGCCTGGGTGGCTTAGTCGGTTAAGCGTCCGACTTTCACTTAGGTCATGATCTTGTGGTTCGTGGGTTCGAGCCCCGCGTCGGGCTCTGTGCTGACTGCCACCTCAGAGCCTGGAGCCTGTTTCAGAGTCTGTGACTCCCTCTCTCTCTGACCCTCCCCTGCTCATGCTGTCTCTGTTTCTCTCCCAGAAATAAATAAAACATTAAAAAATTTAAATAAATAAATAAAATTTTTAAAAGATCTCTTTTTCTTTCCCTGCTGATTCCACAAAGCCCATTACTTTGGCTGTGGTTTATTGAGTTTCTATAAAAAATAGTAAGTGTAATTTTTAGAAAAAGGGATAAATGTACAATGTTAATCTGAACAACATAAAAATTTTAAGATACCTTTAAACACACTCAAATAAGTACCATATTAATAATAATTCAGTAACATAACTACAAAATGTTGTTTAAGCTGCTAAAAGTAAAAAATGTGGATAAAAAAATGATTAGAAAAGGAATTTAACACTCTCAATGTACTTAATATTCAGAATATTCTCACAAATTATTATGTTCTATTCTGAAAGTAATATGGATTGAATGCTTACCTCCCTTCAGAGCTCTGCAAAAAGAATAAACATCATCAGCTCCTCGGCAAATAACTTCTTTGCGCATTGGCAACTCCATGGCGTTTATGGATAAATAGAGATTGAAATATAATTTTCTAATATCTCTTCCTTAAAAAGAAAAACAAATCTCATTAGTCCCTCAAATAATAGATTCTTTTATAAATAATAAATTAACATGTGTTGTACACTTAGAATATGTCCTTTACTTTTTCTACATTATTTCATGTAATCATCATGACAACTTGCCACATGAGTATTGCTATCCTTGTGCTACAGATGAGAACAATGAAGCTCAGAGATGGAAATTAATAGATTGCAATCCAACAGAATATTCCACAGTGAAAATTATGTGCACTCGGCCTGAAAATAGAGGAACCTATGTTTTTGAGAAAACTGTCAAGTGGGTATGTAAAATTTCCAGTTCCAGTCCTAGTTCTGCTGAGAAGTTCAAGAAAAAGGAAAGGGAAAGGAAAGGAAATGAGGATAATCAACTCATGCCCCGATTTTAGATTTTTTTTTTTTAATATTTAGAGAGAGAGAGTGCGTAAGTATGAGCGGGGGAGTGGCAGAGAGAGAAGGAGAGAATCCCAAGCAGTCTCTATGCTGCCAGCACAAAGCCCAATGTGGGACTCAACCTCATAACACATGATATCATGACCTTAGTCAAAATCAAGAGTTGGAGGACCATCTGGGTGGTTCAGTCAGTTGCGTGTCTGACTCTTGACTTCGGCTCAGGTGATAATCTCAGAATTTCCTGAGTTTGAGCCCTGTGTTGGGCTCTGCAGTGGAGAGCCTGCTTGGGATCCTCGCTCTCTTTCTCTCTCTCTGACCCTCCCTCACTCACATTCTTTGTCTTTCTCTCAAAAAAAAGAGCTGGACACTTAACCAACTGAGCCACCCAAGCACCCCTTAGCAGTTTTGATAAAAGACTTCTTGGAGAATAAAATTGAACTTTTTGATTAAAAATTATATGTACAAGTTATCTTATTATTTTCTCATGGTTTCCCTATTAACATTTAACATTTAACTCCTTCCTTTCCTCTCTCATTTCAAAGGTATCAGACCTGCATCTGAATCTGAATTCACTCCTTGCCTACTCTGGCTTCCTCTTCACTTTATTTTTCACATCATTTCCCCTAAGAACTCTCTCGTATGTCTAATTCCTCTTTGGTATCTGCTTTTCAAAGAACACTAAGTGACTCTGTATTGTATTATTCCTTCAGCCTGGAAGGATACAGTCTGATTCCCGTCTGTAAGGGCAAGAGGTTCAATTGAAAACAAGGTCGTTTGTTATGTAAATAATCACTTCTGCCAAATGTGGGCGGAGGGGGTGGTAGATAAAGCATATCAGTAAACAAAACCTGAGAAAAGAGGAAGAAATTATAGAACATCAGCCAGACAAAAACTTAAATTATTTCTCTCACCCTTGGCCAAGAAAGTGGAGTGAACAGAGTTGATTATTCTTTCCTCTGTGCTACCACTAACTAAGCCTGAATGTTATCATTTCACTTACCATGCCATATTATCTACAGATCTCTCTCTCCCACTGCACTGATTCTTGAGGGTCAAGAAATGTCTTATTCATCAATGAATTCACAATACCTATCACACTACTTAAAACATACTATGTATTTCTAAATATTTTTTAATGAATACAGGAAAGCAGAAATAAAATTTCAAAATACAGGATAAACAATTAGATTCAGGAAAAATAAAACACAAGTTTACTGTCTGTTATTTCTGAGTTCTCAGCAACCTTTTGTCTTGTAAACTGAGAACTAAAATCAGGGGGGAAATGTTTATTTATGTGAAAGCACTTTGTAAAGTGCAAGCTCCAAATATAGGTTAGGATGTAAAGGATGGCAATGATGAAAACAATAATGATAATGATGATGATTAGAACTGAAGTTTCCTGGGGCACCTGGGTAGCTCAGTCGGTTGGTTAAACGTCTGACTTCAGCTCAGGTCACTACCCTGTGGGTCTGTGAGTTCAAGCCCTGTGTCAGGTTCTGTGACAGATCACAGCTTGGAGCCTGATTCACATTCTCTGTTTCCCTCTCTCTCTGTCCCTCTCCCACTTCACACTCTGTTTCTCTCTTTCTCAGAAATAAACATTAAGGCGTGTCTGGGTGGCTCAGTCGGTTGAGCATCCGACTTCAGCTCAGGTCATGATCTTGTGGTTTATGAGCTCAAGCCCCACATCAGGCTCTGTGCTGACAGCTCAGAGCCTGGATCCTACTTCTGATTCTGTGTCTCCCTCTCTCTGCCCCTCCCTGCTCTTGCTCTCTCTTAAAGAATAAATAAACATTAAAAAATATTTTTAAAAATAAAAAAATAAAAATAAACATTAAAAAAAAAAAAGAAGAACTGAAGTTTCCCAGGATCCTAAGGCTTATAGGCAACAGAGCTGAGGAGGAGGAGAGGAAGCAAGTTTTGTGTGTTTTCACAGACACTCAGATCTATCCTGATGCTATCACCATCACCCAACTTAGGTTTTACTAAGCTGATGACAAATGAAATCATAGAGAGGAAAAACAAGACACAAAACAAAACAAAAAATATTGCCTTCTTTTATCCCATCTCATCATAGCTTTTCTAGAAAGGTCATCTTTATATATATATATATGTATATATATATATTTATGTTGCTTGCTCATATGTAGATCTTTCACTTGTGGAAACCCAGCTTTACTCATGAGCTGAATAGTTAATGGCTGACAAAGGATATACCTATTAGATTATTCAAAGTCTCATGTTATTTCCATTTTTACCTCCATGTTAATCCTTTCCCCCATGAGTGTGAGCTAGTCTAGTGGCTTGTTTCTAACAAAAAGTATACCGCAAAGGTCATAGAGTGATACTTCCATGATTAGGCTACATAAGATTGTAACTTCTATCTTGTTAGTTGACTGTCCCTCTTGCTGGCTTTGATGAAGCAAGAAGCCATATTGAAAATGCCCATATGGCAAGGAACTGAGTGTTTTCCAACAGAAAGACAGGAACTGAATCCTGTCAACAACCACAAGAGCCAAGAAGTGAATTCTTCTCTACTTGAGCATTCAGAAGAAACTCCAGTCCTGGCTGATACCTTAACTGAAACCTTGTGGGAGATCCTGAAGCAGACACAACTAAGCCATGCCCACGCTACTGACAAACAAAGCCTGCAAGATAATAGATGTATACAGTTCTAAAACTGTGGTAATTTGTTACATAGAAATAGAAAATAAATACATGTACATTTGGAACACAATAATTTATCATTAATACTTCTTGAACCTTTTTCATTGAAGTACAAAAACAAAACATTGGTCTTACTTGGAATGAAGGAAACATGCAAGTATCCTCGGCTTCCCTTCATTATTATACAGGGCTCAATATCTATTGAGATAGGGATTTTCATCTTATCTAAATGAAGAATAAAGATGTCAATAAATTATTATAAATCATTTCCAGTAAGTAAAGTATTCTGAATATCATTCCCCAAGAGATGCTATTAAAATTGTGTAATGAAAAAAATTGAGGGTGGTTGAAAACATCTGCCTCCCCGGAGGAGTGACATCAGCAAGATGACAGAGTAAGAAGTTCAAGACCCTCCTTCTCCTCACAAACATACCAATTCAGCAACAACCCACGGACAAATCCCCTTTGCGAGAAATCAGAAACTAATTGAAAGTTTCCTGTATCCGAGGAGAAACAGGAGAATGTGAAATCAGACCCACTAATGTCAGTAGAGGACGTCATTTTACCAGAAACCTTACACCTGGCACAGCACCATCAGGAAAAGATGCCCTAGTCTCCCAGCTTCATTCATGAGGCAAGAGTTTGGTTCCTGTATCCGAGTTTTCCAAGGTGGATACCCAAACGAATGACAAATTAGAAAGTCTGAACAGACCTCTAACTAGTATGGAGATTGAAAAGTAATTAAAGGGGCACCTGGGTGGCTCAGTCGGTTAAGCATCTGACTTTGGCTCAGGTCATGATCTCACGGTCTGTGAGTTTGAGCCCCACATCAGGGTCTGTGCTGACAGCTCAGAGCCTAGAGCCTGCTTTGGATTCCGTGTCTCCTCTCTCTGCCCCTCCCCTACTTACACACACATACACACACACTCTCTTTCTCTCTTAAAAGTAAATAAACCTTAAAGATTTTTTTTAAAAAAAGATAAATAATTAAAAACTTTCCAACAAAGAAGAGCCTAAGACCAGATGGCTTCACAGGGAAATGGTAACGTTTATTTATTTTTTTAAGTTTATTTATATATTTTGTGAGAAAAGAGAGACTGTGTGAGCAACTAGGGGAGGGACAGAGAGAGGCAGAGAGGATTTCAAGCAGTTTCTACATTGACAACAAAGAGCCTGATGAGGGGCTCAAACTTACAAACAGTGATATCATGACCGGAGCTGAAACTAAGAGTCAGATGCTTAACTGACGAAGCCACTCAGGCACCCCTCTCACAAACATGAAAATAAGAATTAATACCAATCCTCAAAGTCTTCCCAAAATTGAAAGGGACTATTTCCAAACTTATTTTATGAGGCCAGCATTACCCTGATATTAAACCAGACAAAAACACCACAAGAAAACTATGAGCCAATATCTCTAATGAATATAGATGCAAAAATCCTCAACAAATTACTAGCAAGCTAAATTCAACAAAAAATTAAAAGGATCATACACCTAGACCAAGTAGGACTCAATTCCTTGGATGCAAGGATGTTTCAACATATGAAAATCAATTAATGCAATATATCACAATAATAGAATGAAGGATAAAAAATCACATGATTATCTCAATAGATGCAGAAAATGCATTTGACAAATTCAACACCCTTTTGTGATAAAAAAAAAAAAAAACTCTCAACAAACTAGGATTAGAGGAAATGGCTTCAGCATAATAAAGGCCATACATGAAAAGCCCATACACTCAGTGGTGAAAAACTGAAAGTTTTTCTTCTAAGATCATGAACAAAGCAAGGATACCCACTCTTAACATAGCACCAGAAGACCTAGTCAGATCAATTAGACAAGAAAAATAAATAAAAAGCATCCAAATCAGAAAGGAAGCAGTAAAATTTTCCTTGCATGCAGAAATGATTCCTTTTTTTTAAAATTTTTTTTACAATTTTATTTTTAAGTAATCTCTATATCTAACATGGGGCTCAAACCCACAACCCCGAGGTCAAGAGTGACATGCTCCACTGACTGAGCCAGCCAGGTGCCCAAGACATGATTTCATATATAGAAAATCCTAAAGATTCCATTGAAAACTGTTATAACTAATCAACAAATTCAGGAAAATTACAGGATTCAAACTCAATGTACAAAAATCAGTTGCATTTCTATGTACTAACAATGAGCTACCTGAACAGAAATTAAGAAAACAATCCCATTTACAATAGCACAAAAAAGGAATAAGTACTTGGGACTAAACGAAGGACAGGAAAGACTTGTATACTGAAAACAACAAGACATTGGTGAAAGAAATTAAACAAGCACAAACAAATGGAAAGACATCATGTGTTCACTGATGGGAAGAATTAATATTCTTTCTTTTTTTAAAAAAAAGATTTTATTTTTAAGGAAACTATATCCATTTTGAGGCTTGAACTTACAACCCCAAGATCAAGAGTCATAATGTCTACCAACTGAACCAGCCAGGTGCCCTAGAAGAATTAATATTCTTAAAATGTCCATATTACTCAAAGAAATTTACAGATTCAATGCATTCCCTATCAAAATCGCAATAGCATTTAAAAATTTTTTTTTATTGTTTCTTATTTTTGAGAGAGAAAGACAGGTGTGGAGGTGAGGTGTGCAGAGAGGGAGAGAAACACAGAATTTGAAGCAGGCTCCAGGCTCTGAGCTGTCTGCGTAGAGCCTGATGTGGGCCTCAAACTCACGAAGCACAAGATCATGACCTGAGCTGAAGTCAGACACTTAACTGACTGAGCCACCTAGACGCCCCTCAATGGCATTTTTTAACAGGAAAAAAAATTTTTTTAATTCATATTGAACTACAAAACCCACAATTAGTCAAATTAATCATGAGAAAGAAGAACAAATCTGGAGGCATCACATTTCCTGATTTCAAACTATATTACAAAAGCTACAGTAATAAAAACAGTATGGTACTGGCATAAACATAGACACAGACACCAATGGAACTAAACAGAGTGCCCAGAAATAACTTCATGCATATATTGTCAACTGATCTTTGACAGGGTGTCAAAAATGCATAATAGGGAAGGGATGGTCCTTTGAAGAAATGGTGCTGGGAAATCTGGATTTCTATATGCAAAAGAATGAAATTGGGTGGTTCAGTGGGTTAAGCGTCCGACTTTGGCTCAGGTCATGATCTTGCAGTTCACGAGTTCAAGTCCCATGTCAGGCTCTGTGCTGATAGCTCACTCTCTGTTTCTTAAAAAATAAACGTAAAAAAATTTTAATGAAAAAAAAAGAAATTGGACCCTTATCATATGACATATAGAAAAATCAGCACAAAATGGTATAAAGACTTAAAGATTCAAAACTATAAAATCCTTGAAGAAAACAGAGGAAAAGTGTCAAGGCATTGGTATTGACAATGATTTTATAAATATGACATCACAAGTACTAGCAGCAAAAACATAAATAAATAAATAGAACAACATCAAACAAAAAAGCTTCTGAACAGCACTCAACAAAGTGAAAAGGCAATGTATGGAATGGGAGAATACATTTGCAAACCACATAGCTGATAAGGGATTTATGTCCAAAATATATAAAGAATTATAATAATTCAATTATTAAAAAATTAATAACCTGATTAGAAAATGGTCTAAAAACTTTAGATATTTCTCCAAAGAAAACATGCAAATGGACAACAGGTGTATGAAAAAAATGTTCACTATCACTAATCAGGGTAATGCAAACCAAAATCACAATGAGATACCACCTCACACTTGCAAGGAGAGCTATTGTCAAAAAATCAAAAGGCAAGGGTTGGCAAGGATATAGAGAAATTGGAATACTTGCACACCATTGGAGGGAATGCAAAATGATGCAAAATGAATGCAAAATTAAAAACAGAACTGCCATATGATCCAGCAATCCCATTTCTAGGTACTTCTGTCTGAAAGAACTTCAATCAGGATTTCAAAGAGATATCTGCACTCCTGTGTCTACTGTAGCACTCTTCACAATCCAAGATGTAGAAACAACCAAAATGTCTATAGATAGATGAAAGGATAAAGAAAATGTGGTCTATACATACAATGGAATACTACTCAGTCTTAAGGAAAAGAAGGAAACTTTGCAATGTGCTACAACATGAATGAATTCTGGGAACATTAGACTAAGGGAAATAAGCTAATCATATAAAGACAAATACTGCATGATTCCACTTACATGAAGTGTCTATACAGTCAAATTCATAGAACCAAAGAGTGGAACAGTGGTTGCTAGGGGCTGAGGGGAGAAGGGGATGGCAAGTTACTAACCAACAGGCATAAAGTTATGCCATAAAGATCTCCGCCATTATGACATGGTGCCTATAGTCAACAATAATGTACTGTACGCTTAAGTGTTTAAGAGGATAGATCTCATGTAAAGTGTTCCTACCACAGTAAAACAGATTTAAAAATAGTATACAAAAACAGAAAATAAACCTCCCTGTAATGTAAATAGATTAGTGTTTTAATATCCTAATATGGTTATGGTGGAAGTCGAAGATACTGAATTATTATTTTTTTTGAAAATTATTTTCTCCTATTTTGCTTTTTTTAAAATTTTTAATGTTTATTTTATTTTTGAAGGAGACAGAGCATGAGTGGGGGAGGGGGAGAGAGAGAGGGACACACAGAATCCAAAGCTGGCTCCAGGCTCTGAGCTGTCAGCACAGAGCCCGACGTGGGGCTCGAATGCTCGAACCACGAGATCATGACCTGAGCTTAAGTTGTACGCTTAACCGACTGAGCCACCCAGGGGTCCTGATGCAGAATTATTTTAAACTGTGTGGAGGAAAAAAAACTTCCCAAAACGTATTTTCATAAAATTACTTGTTCTATTTTGGAAGTTTTTAACCTTTTCTTCTCTACATTGCTCTCCTTTTCCCCACTCTCCTCACTTTGTGTCATTGGTTCAAAATAGAAAATATACATCAAGTACTTAGAGATCTGGTAAATGTTAAGTGAGTGAATAAATGAATGAATAAGTTAATGAAGAGTCTTCCTGAAGAAGGAGTTTCAAGAAAGGTGTAGAAGAAGAGTTCATAAAAGCACTGAGGAGGAAGAGAGAGACAATACTAGGTTTGCATGGATTTACCCCGAATGCAATCCTTAAAATTAATGTTAACATCTCTTATTCAATTAATTGAGTTTACCTGCAACAAAATTCTCATAGAATGAATATTAACAGTCATTTCACCTAACCACGGATGCTCACAAATATTTGACCAAGATGTTCATCCCTAAATAGTTTATGACTAAAGAAAAAAAATGACCAATTTTTTTTGTTTGTTTTATTTCTGAGAGAGAGAGAGAGAGAGAGAGACAATGTGAGCAGGGGAGGGTCAGAGAGAGAGGGAGACACAGAATCTGAAAGAGGCTCCAGGCTCTGAGCTAGCTGTCAGCACAGAGCCCGACATGGGGCTCGAACCCACAAGCCATGAGATCATGACCTGAGCCGAAGTCGGACATTTAACCGACTAAGCCACCCAGGCACCCCAAAAATGCCCAATTTGTAACACAGATGGCCCAAGAGGTCAGTATGCTAAGTCAGACAGAGAAAGCCAAATACTATATAATCTCTCTAATATGTAGATTCTAAAAAACAAAACAAAACACTAAATTTATAGATACAGAGAAGAGATTGGTGGTTGCCAGAGGTTGGGGGTGGACAAAAATGACTAAAGGTGGTCCAAAGACATAAACATCCAGTTATAAAATAAATAAGTCATGTAATGTAACGTATAGCATGGTAACTATAGTAAATAAAACTATATTGTACCTTTGAAAGTTGTTAATAGATCTTCAAAGTTCTCATCATAAAAGAAAATTTATAACTTTGTGTGGTGATGGATGTTAACCAGACTTAGTGAGGTGATCGTTTTGCAGTATACACCTGTATCAAACCATTATTTTGTACACCTGAAATATAATGTTATACATCAATTATATCACAATTAAAAATGTATAGAAGTGGTCAACTAAATACTGTATACCTATTTATTAAATAAATGTGCAGCTATTAAAACAAATTTTTATTTATTTGATTTATTTTTTAATGTTTTATTTATTTTTGAGAGAGAGTGTGATCAGGGGAGGGTCAGAGAGAGAGGAAGATACAGAATCTGAAGACAGGCTCCAGGCTCTGAGCTGTCAGCACAGAGCCCAAGTGTGAGGCTCGAACCCACAAACCCACAAACCGTGAGATCATGACCTGAGCTGAAGTCAGATGCTTAACCGACTGAACCACCCAGGTGCCCCTAAATTTTTAGAATATTAAGTGACATAGCTATTTATGGTATATTATTAAAGTTTTTAAAAACCTGATTATCCAACAGTATGATTCTGGTTTTATGGTATATATCTTTATATATTTAAAAGAATATTCACCAAAATTAGAATATTAACAGTGGTCAACTCTTAACTGTGACAGGCTTAGAGGGCCTTATTTTCTTCATTTTCATCTATATTTTCAATGATTTGTTTAATCAGTATCCATTATTACCTTTGTTAGGAAGAAAAAGGTTGTTATGGCATTGAAATATGGGCACTTTCATATGCATTACCAGCCATAGTGTACTGTGTATCTTCTTTCCCAGTCATATCCTTGTAGAAAATCCTCAGAGCAAGCAGACCAAAGACTCTAGAGCAGAAGCTAAGAACAAGTTAAAAGCAGTGAATCACCAGAGCCATGTTAGTAAGGGCTATTTCCAATGAAGGTTCCCACATGTCTGAGGTTGTCTGACTATGATGATAACATCAGCAATTTGATCTGATCAGACAAATGTTTAGAGAGCCCCTGTGGGTTAGGCATCAGAACAGAGTGGGCATGGGCCTGGGGTGTTAGAGAATGGAGAACAGAGATATAAGGCTTAGTCTTAACATAAGGAAGTCTATGAATTTTCTGGGAAGACAAGACCAATTTACAAAAAATAATTAGATATAAGAATCAAAAGATTGTATAGCACTGTACGACATGTGATTTTATTATTTACAAGGGTTTGGGAACTATTGGAAGATAGCTTCATTACTTTAAAGCCACCATGTCTGTGATCAAGTTCTATATTTGGTTTATTATAGAAAGTGATAACCAGTTTCAACAAATGCACAGAACAAGAGGCTCCAATTTACCTGTAGCTGTAAAGGTCGGCATCGCTAATCCATCATAGCACATTTTCCTACTGAGCTCTGCCTCAGAATCTTTCTTAACCCATCATTCCAGGCAACGGCAGCTGGCACAGAATATGAAACCGATGCCGCTCTGAGTGCTGGCATGAAGTATTACTGGAGGTCTAGGGAGGAACTGTTGGCCGGAGAGGAACCATCATCGCACTTCATTTTACCTCTTTAATGGGATTTCCAGTACATAAGTATGCAGTTCCTTTTGTCAGGAATGTGCTTGTCATCATCAGTCGAGAAATTCCTTCTCCTCATTCAAAATGTATTCAAATATCATCAACACTATTAAGCCTTCGTTGATTCCTCCACACCTCCTTACTCTCACAGTCACAAACACACAATCATTCATAGTGTTTGACCATCCTTCAGTGGTCATTTGTAAATCTTTATTACAATTACTCATTTATATATCTGCCTTCATAAAAACAGCATAGCGTTCAGGAAAGGAAAGATGTCTCATTTGTTTTTCATGACTCTGGCACGGAGCAGAGTGCTGGGCCCATGGCAGATGAGAAATGTGTGCTTATTCACTTTTGCTTGGCATCTGTTATGTGACAAACATCTCTCTAGGCACTAAAGAAACAACAGTGAACAAGAAGTCATGGGTCCTGCTCTTGAGAAATGTACATGCCAAGTGGCACTTGGGTGGCTCAGTAGATTAAGTGTCCAACACTTGATTTCAGCTCAGGTCTTGATTTCATGGTTCGTGAGTTCAAGCCCTGCATCAGGCTCTGCACTGACGGTGTGGAGCCTGCTTGGGATTCTCTCTCTCTCTCTCTCTCTCTCTCTCACTCTCACTCTCTCTGTTCCTCCCCAACTCACACACACACACACACACGCACTCTCTCTCTCTCTCTCAAAAACAAATAAATGTTAAAAAAATAAAAAATTAAAAGAGAAATGTATATGCCAATAAAAAAATCAAATAGGATTTGATCATGGGATAAAGAGTGTGTGTGGTGGACACGGAGGAGTGGGTGCTAGGGATGGCGGCGTTCCTTCAACGACGTTACTCAGGGAGTGACAGGAAGGAGCCAGGCCTGTGGAAACTGGAGAAAGAGTGTTTCGACCAGAAGGATTTCAAGTAAGCGCAGACCCAGAGCGGTGAAATGACGTTGATATGTCAACAACAACAGAAACATGCAGACAGACACACGCACACAGACCATTATATGAGGTACCTGGAGTAGGCAAATTCAGAGACAGAAAGTAGAGGGAGACCACGAACTAGAGGGAGGGAGAAATAGGGAACTCGTGTTTAATAGGTACGGAGTTTCTTTTAGGGATTATGAAAATTCTGGATGTGGGATAGTGGTAATGATCACACAACACTGTGAATGTCCTTAATGCCACCGATTTGGACGCTTAAAAATGGTTAAAAGGGTAACTCTTTTTTTTTTTTTAATATTTTATTTATTTCTGAGAGAGAGACAGCATGAGCAGGGGATGGGCAGAGAGAGAGGGACACACAGAATCCGAAACAGGCTCCAGGCTCCGAGCTAGCTGTCAGCACAGAGCCCGACGCGGGGCTCGAACCCACGAACCACGAGATCATGACCTGAGCCGAAGTTGGATGCTTAACCGACTGAGCCACCCAGGCGCCCCTAAAAGGGTAACTCTTATGTTTGTGATGTTGATAGTATAAACAATAATGATAATAAAAGCGAATGTGAATGGAAAGTTATAAAAGAGGGTGGGAGGGGACCCCAGGGATGGGACAAGTAGGAAGGGACAATCGAGGGATCTTGGTGGTCTTGCTCTAAAGTTGGGATTTCACTCGAATTGCAGTGGAAATTCACTGGAAAGTTTTAAACAAGAGGAGTAACATTCTCTTATTTATTTACATTTTCAGAAGACCGGTCTGGCCCAGTGCCAAGAACAAATGATATGGGAGCAAAAATTGAGGGGGAGAGAGAAGGAATCTGAGAAGTTGCTACAGAAGCCAAAGGAGAGGGGCGCCTGGGTGGCTTAGTCGGTTAAGCGTCCGACTTTCGCTTAGGTCATGATCTCGAGGTTTGTGGGTTCGAGCCCCGCGTCGGGCTCTGTGCTGATTGCCAGCTCAGAGCCTGGACCCTGCGTCAGAGTCTGTGTCTCCCTCTCTCTCTGACCCTCCCCTGCTCGCGCTGTCTCTCTCTCTCCTAGAAATAAATAAAACATTTAAAAAAAAAAAAAAAAAGAAGCCAAAGGAGAAAGGGGTGTGAGTGGTAAGCAGAGGACAGTCAGAAATAGTTGGCTTTAGAATATATTCTGGAGATAATGAAAATGGGAATCACCAATAATAAACTGAATGTGGAAGATAAGGAAAAGAGATAATGAAAACGTACCCCTGGTTCGGGGCCTAAGGACTGAGGTGAATGATGACATGGGGAAGATAGGAAGAAGTAGGCTCAGCTTGGTATACGACGTCAAGAGTTCTAGCTCCAAATGGCTACTGGACTTCCCAGTGGCCATGCTCAGTTCATAGAATGAATGAATGAATCCTCAGGTCATGCACAGTTATTCATCCTACTACACACAAGACAAAAGCCAGAAGTTCCCTGAGACACCGGCTCTATCTTAGCTAACCTTTGCATTCTCAGGGCTCCTTATCATAACAACTAAACTTAATGCCTATTAAATAAAGCTTGTTAAACTGAATTAAATTCAGCTGACTTGACTAGGCTCTGTAGGGCACGTACGACTTTGGATGGACCACAAAAGGTTTATATGAAACAGAAAGATGGACACAGATACTTCAAGTTACAGAACAGCAGAAGTACAACTAAAGGCCAGAGGAGAGGCTGGCCTGCTCAGAGTGGGGGATCATGCAAGATGCCAGGATATACCTGCTTAGCTGGGAGCGCCATGCTGCAAGCACACACCCAATCAGTCAGAAGGTCCTGTCAGCCCCACCTTCAGAATCCTGGCAGAATCTGATCCCTTCTCATCACCTCCACCACTACTCCTTTGGTTTGAGTCACCATTATCTCTCCCATTGAGATTACTGCACAACAGCCTCCCAACACATCTCCTGTCCCCCCCTTCACCCCCTTATAGATTATCGTCAACACAGGAGCCAGACCAAGCTTTGCTTGCAGTAAAAGATAAGCCAGCCCCTGACCTACAAAGCCCTCACCTCCTCCCCATTTCCCTCTACAATCTCATCTTCTACTGCTTTCCCCCTCACTCTCTCCATCACAGCCACACTGGCCTCCTTGCTATCCTTCCAACACAGCAGACATGTGCCCCCCTCAGGACCTTTGTGTGTGCCCTTTGCCCTACATCTTCCCCTAGATAGCTGCATGGCTCATTCCCTCAACTATTCCAGGCCCTTGCTATATGTCACCTTCCCAGGGAGGTCTTCCTTGGCCATGCTACTTTATAAAGCAATTTGCTTCCCCATCTGTGCACTCTGTCTCCTCCCCTGCTTTTTTTTCCTCACACAGCAAACACCACCATCTGACATGCTGAATATTTTACTGATAAAAACTCCATGAGAGCAAGGACTCTTGTTTTTGTAGTTCGCTGCTAAATATCCTTAGTGCTCAGAACAGACATATGCTAGATGCACAGTAAATATTGGTTTAATTCAATAATCCATTAATTCTCAGGTTTCTGGACTAAACATTGGTTGAATTCAATAATCCATTGATTTTTGGGTTTCTGGACTACCTATAGCAAGCAAGCAAGCAAACAAACAAATAAATAGACAAAGTGATGGCTAGAACTGAATCAGAGCCTGATGACTTAGGTTACAAGGGGCATGTGTCCACGGTCTTATAGACTGACTTGCACACCCACATTTTATGCCTTTTCCAAAGTTGGGGAACATACAGCTAATTCTTGCCATTTCTGTAGGTTATAATCTGAATCCTTGCCTCCCTCCCCCAAATTCATATGTGGAAATTCTAATGTGACTGTTTGGAGACTGGGTCTTTAAACAAGAGATTAAGTTAAAAAGAACCTGTTAGGGTAGGCCCTACTCTAGTATGATTGGTGTCATTATAAGGAGATTTACACACTTGATAGTGTCACCAGGCATGAGTGCACACACAGAAAAGACCATATAGGGGCGCCTGGGTGGCTTAGTTGGTTAAGCGTCCGACTTTCACTTAGGTCATGATCTTGCGGCTCGTGGGTTCAAGCCCCGCGTTGGGCTCTGTGCTGACTGCCAGCTCAGAGCCTGGAGCCTGTTTCAGTCTGTGACTCCCTCTCTCTCTGACCCTCCCCTGCTCGCGCTGTCTCTCTCTCTTTCCTAGAAATAAATAAAACATTTAAATAAAAAAAAAAGACCATATAAAGACACCGCAAGATGGCGGCCGTACACAAGCCAAGGAGAAAAGCCTCAGAAGGAAACAAAACTGATGACCCCTGATTGTAGACTTCCACACCCAGAACTGTGAGAAATAAATTTCTGTCAAGTCACCTAGTCTTTGGTGCTTTGTTACACAGCCCTAGTAAACTAATACACTGTAAATACACCATCACTTCACCAAATGGAAATCATCCTCACAGAAAGACTAAATCGGGTGCTGTTTTTGTTACCAACATCCTCACAGGAATACCCACTGGAATCAGTGCGTCCCACACGTGGATTTTGGGCTCAGCCAGGATAGATTCTCTAAGGTAGGGAAGAATATGACATGGCAGTGGCATAGCACTGCTATAGCTCTGTACTCTGCTTGCCCCTCTCAGTCCCTATGTCAGTGAGGCAGCAGGAAAAGACCACAGGATTTCTCAGCATTACACAGAAAGACACAAGATCTCCCCTCAAAAATAAAATCAAAAGAGAAATCGGATTTTTGTTACTAAAAGATTAAAAGCTGAATAATGGGGCCAACTGAGTACCTCAGTCAGTTAAGCGACCAACTCTTGATTTCAACTCAGGTCATGATCTCAGGGTTTGTAAGATTGAGCCCTGCATCAGGCTCTGTGCTGACAGGCTGACAGTGTGGAACCTGCTTGAGATTCTCTCTCTCTCTCTGTGCCCCTCCCTGTCTTATGTACACTCTCTCTCTTAAAAAAAAAAAAAAAAAGGCTGAATAATAATAAGTGTAAGATAAATAAGGGTGCACGAGAAACATGGGACAGAGGTGCATAATTGGGGCACCAGGCTGGCTCAGTTGGTGGAGCATGCAACTCTTTATCTCAGTGTTGTAAGTTCAAGCCCCATGTTGAGTGTAGAGATTACTTAAAAATAAAATCCTAAAAAGAGAGAGAGAGAGAGAGAGAGAGAAGGTGACATAATCAATGTGTGGTACATAGAAGGAGAGGAGATACCTGACAGCAGAGTGCACTGGGGAGGTTCCCTGGAGGGGGAGACTGATCCTGTAGGATGGAGAGATTTCAGAGATAAATTGAAAGGGAATTCAGTAAAAACCACACATAGGAAAGAAGCCACAATTGTAAGGTTGATCACATGGTTAAATCTTGTTCTCACACCTGGCAATTACCCCAAGGCCCTGGAAGTAACTTTATATTAGCATTTGTCAGAGTGTGTTTCTCAGAACAGTCAACACACTCAAAATATAAAATAGAATAACACTGAAAATCTGGGGACCAAATAGATTTTTTTCAAATTACAGAACTTCTCAGAACTCGGAGTATATTCGTAAATCTCCCCCCAGATGATTAAACCACCAATCCTTTTTCCCAACAGAATCGCAAAGAGCTAGCATTTGCGGAAGCACCAAACCTTCCTGATACAGCTAATAGGTAGAAAAGGCCAGCCAACCCATGATGAACAAAGCAATAGAAAGTAGAAAGTGCCAAACCAAAACAGCAGTCAAGCCCTGATGCAGTGTGTTCAGTCTGGCAGGCATTTGTAGAGACATAGGGAGGAAAAACAAAAAACACTGATAGAGATAGTTAATAACATTCGGGTATGGCTGATTTTTAAAGTAATCAGTACTGTTGTTTCTATGTGGCCATGTGCTAAAAACTTAACCTACAACAATCCTGGTAAAACAGCTTTTAAAATCACTTTCATTTTGAGGCACCTGGGTGGCTCAGTTGGTTGAGCGTCCAGCTTTGGCTCAGGTCACGATCTCACGGTTTGTGGGTTTGAGCTCTATGTCGGGCTCTGTGCTGACAGCTAGCTCAGAGCCTGGAGCCTGCTTCGTATTCTGTGTCTCCTTCTCTCTCTAACCCTCCCCTGCTTGCTCTCTGTCTCTCAAAAATAAATAAATGTAAAAAAATTTTTTTTTTAATAAATAAAATCACTTTCATTTTACAGATAAAAAAGCTGGCACACAGAGAGGCTAAGTACGTTTTGCTCGAGGTCACACAGCCAGTAACTGACGGAACCAGGCTAATATACTCTTAGGGAGGTAATTCCAAGAAAGCTCAAAAGTCACAGCCTGAAACACTTAAAAAGTACCTGTTATATGCTCACTGCTTTGCTGAAGGGGAAAAAAAAATCACATACCAAAAAGCAATAATCAATTCCAAAAGACAGCTAGGATGATTCTTCCTTCTCAAGGAGAACAAGTAAGTTTTGGGTCTGAGGCAAAAGCTCAGAAGCAAAGAGTTCTGCCCAAACTGGGCAGAATCTGAAACCAGACTCACAGTAGAGAGAGTTGACCACACCACAGGGAACAACAAAAGCACTTGGAGGTCAAGTTGAACACGGTTTAGAGACGGAAAGTCTGTGAAAGATGAAGAAAATCTACATGGGACAGTAACCGGGCATCACTCTTGCTGCCACTCGCAACAGCAGCTAGAACACACTCATTTCCTGTGTTCCCACGACACCAAAGTGACACTGGTTCCTTTAAAACTTACCCTCGAAGTACCTGTTGCTGTTTTACTTACCACAGTAGGAATACCAAACACTGGAATCAGAAGAGTTGCAGATCCACTGTCGCTCCCCAGGTTCAGTGAATATGGAAGAAAACAGAATGGAAAAAAGGATAAAGGGAAACATGATTCAGGATCTCCAAAACTTTAATAATGCAAGGAGAATCGGTAACTAATCATCAGACTCTTCCCTTTCAGTAAGCAGAAAAGATTTAACTTAGTCACTGATCACATGATTTCTGAGTTCCCTGTCCAACTGTTTCCTCTTTTGTGTGTGTTTAGTATTTGAGTACTTCCGGCAAGGGGAGAAAGGAAAATGATTTAGAACATACTTTTTCTAGAACACTTGATGCAAATGAGAGCTCAGCACTTTAAAAACAAAACAAGGTACTTCTCAGTCTATAGTAACAGAACCAGTCTGTAGGTCTCCCTTAGAATCCCAACAGACTGGTACCTCTTTTCCATCTGCATTGCTGTTCTGTCCCGTAAGTTTTTTACACAACAGTGTCTCGTGGCCCAGGGAGCTGGACCTATAGGTCTGAACTGAGTAGTCTTACGCAAACTGGTTCTGCTCTGCAGTGGGTGCAGCCACAGGGCAGAGCCAGACTAGATGAGACCCCAGATACGGGACATTGCACAGCTCTGTGCAGTGGGCAGGGGCCATACCAGCTTGACAATGCACGTACTTAAGCAAGTGCAGATCCAGGGAATATTTTGACCCCTGATAATGAAATGGTCATTATTTTACATGCAGCATAAATTTCAAAATTCTCACTCTGTTCTAGAAATAATAGCTCATCTTTTAGATACTTTGCTACCTGAAATCCTTTTAAAAAACTTTTAAAGTTTATTTTGAGAGAGAGAGAGAGCACAGCAGGGGAGGAGCAGATAGAAGGCAGGGAGGTGGGGTGGGGGGGGAGGACAGAAGATCCAAAGCAGCTCCATACTGACAGCAGAAAGCCTGATGCAGGGTTCGAACTCATGAACCAAGAGATCATAACCTGAGCCAAGGTCAGACACTTAACTGACTGAGCCACCCAGGTGCCCCGCTACTTGAAATCCTTTAAAGGACATAGTTTGGAATTAGTAGCCAAAATAGCATGGAGTCAAGACCTAAAAATCCACAAGTCTGGAGCAAAATTATCATATGTTGTTAAAATCTTCCACTAAAGAACTGGGCTACTTTCCCATTTTTTAGAAAGGCAAAAATCCATGGGAGGATAGGGGGAAATGGGAGTTGTTATTGGATACTGAGTTTCAGCTTTGCAAGATGAAAAGTCCTATAGATTTCTTGCATAGTAAGGTAAATATAATTAACACTACTGAATTTAGGCCTAAAATTGGTTAAGATAGTAAATTTTATATTATATATATTTTACCACATTTAAAAATTAAAAAAAAAAAAAAAGAAGAACAAGAAGAAAAACCTATGAATGCCCCTAATGGTCTCAAAATACCATTCCCCCCTAAAAGGAACAAGGACTAGAGAAATTGCTGGTTCCACATCTGGGTCAGAAAATGTACAAGATGGAGCCTGGAATGTCTTATCACGTTAGATAAGCAACATGAAGACAGTCCCCACTGACCAAAGATAGGTTTCGTATTGATGCTGTAACAAATATCCACTAACTTAGTGGCTTAAAACAATACAAACGTGTCCTCTTACAGCTCTGGAGGTCAGAAGTCTGGAATCAGTTTCATTGGGCCAAAGTCAAAGCTGGTTCCTTCTGGAGACTTTGGGAGAAGAATCTGTTTCCTTGCTTTTTCATCTTAGAGAGCTTCAACCCTTGGATTCCTCCATCTTCAAAGTTCAGCATTCCCATCTCTGCTTCCATCATTATATCACCTTCTCCTCTGACCTTCCGACCTCCTGACTCCTTCTTATAAGAACACTGTGATTACCCTAGAACCATTTGGATAATCCAGGATAATCTCCCCAAGATCTATCTATAAAATTCCTTTTGCCATACAATGTGACATTCACAGTTTCCAGACACGAACATCTTGGGGGACCATTACTCAGCCTACTATATAAACATTGAGATAGTTAACTGCAATGAAGTGTATATATTTGTGTATAAATATGAGATATGAGCTCCTTTTTTTTTAAAGTCTAATCATCAGATAATGCTAGGAAGCCAACTCTTTTGAAAACCAGTAAATAAAGGGAAAGAAACGTTTATCCTGACTTCTCTATAGAAACTTAACTACTGGTACCCAGACAGGAGATAGGGCAAGTTTCCCTTGCCTCCTCTTACTCTCTTCTCTACTTTTAGAAGCAGTCAGCTAATATATTAAAAAGGAAAAATAGAAGATAACCATTTTGCAACACCTAAGGAATTACTGAACTTAGGCACCGAGCATCAATGGTTGCTAACTTCACAAAGAGAGACAGACTTTGTGTATTTCTTGATAGATGAACACTGTGGTAGCCAGCCTCCAAGATGGTTCCCAACGATCTCTACTTCCTAGTACCCAAACCCTTGTGTAGTAGCCCTCTCCACCAGTGAAGAAGGCTGATAAAAATTAACTAATAAAATACTGCATAATTACAGCATGCAACTTCCAAGGTAGATCATAACACATCATTGTGTCTTCCACCCTGCTCTTTTGGATCACTTGCTCTAGGGGAGCAGGTAATCCTAAAGACTGAACCATGTGGTGAGAAGCTGAGTCCTTTGGCCAAAAAGCCAGCACCAATTTGTCAGTCATGTGAGCAAGCCATCTTGGAAGCAGTTCCTCCAGCCTTCAGATGACAGCAGTGCCAGCTGATATCTCGACTGCCACCTCATGAGAGAACCTGAGCCAGAACCATTTAGCTAAGCCACTCCCAGATACTGGACCAGCAGGCACCGTGCAGTATCATGTTGTAAACCTCTGACTTTTAGTAGCTGTTGTGCAACAATCAATAACTAATACAAGCAACATTATCTATGAATTTGTCTTGTCCAAAATAAATCTCAATCTGACAAAGCCTCAAGTCCTACTAACAATTTATAGGAGATACAGAGGACAGAGAAACATGTTAAACTACACCTCAGAGACACAATCAGAAAATCTAGACCAGGAAAAGATGAAATGGACAAACAAGTGTTTCTTTCAACAGATAATTTATGAGGGAGAAAAAACCAAAGTGGTAGAAATGGAGGGGCCTGTAGATAAGAAGAGTCTGAAAAGACAGTTCATAAATTGGTATGAATAAGGTATGAACTTTTCTTAGATCTTACTCCAAACAAAATGTGGGGAGGAAATTGGAAGTTTGAACAGACTGGATATTTGATAACTTTGGGAAAGAAGAGCGGTTTGGGTATCATAATGGTATTATAATTTTTTAAGTTTTTATCCGGTAGAGTTACACAATTAAATATTTAAGAAATAAATGTTATGATGTCTGGGTTTTGCTTCCAAATAAGTAGAGCATAAGTGGTTGGGGTCTAGATGAAACAACACTGACAACAAATGGGTTGGTAAATACTGAATCCAGATGATAGTCATGTTGATTCATGGTACTCCTACTTTTTAGAGATAGAAATTGTCAATGAAAAGGAAGCCAACAACAAAGGTACAAAGTGTTCTGAGTAAATCAGAAAAGTTTTTAAAATGTATCATTCAGACTTAATGGCCATTTTGTTACTTTTGCTTCCAAAAGCTGAATTCTTTCAGGATGATGAAATTGACATTGAAAAAAAAGGATCACAATCAATGCGTTTTATTACCTGATGTAACTCAGATGTTAAGCCAAGATCATCCTGCCTTTTCAGATTCAAATAAAACTGACTCAGTGCCCTTCCTATAGATAGTGGGACACTCCTCACCTTCCCAAGCTTTCCAAGCTTACTCTGCCTCAGGTGAAGTTAGAAAAGTGGCATAGAGAATATGTGTATAAATTTCTCCTCCTCACCTTGGTCTGACTTGTTTCAGCTGACTTATTTCAGTGATGAATCAAATTCTATGCATGCTGTTCTTTCCAGACCATGCACTTGAGAAGTCATCTTTCTCAGGATTTCAGGCTTCTTTTCCCCTAAACAACCAAGTCGTCTTCTGAATTATGAGGCTACTAATAAAAATAGGTCTTTCACTCCACTACACAGGTGGCAAAACGGTTATATGGATACAGAACATTTAAAGAAAGAGATGTGAGGTCCTCAAAACAAGTTATGATCGAAGTGACACTTGGAAGAAAACTAAAATATTAACAATGCTGTTTTTTCTTGTAGGAGTGGAATTAAGGGTGATTTTTTTCTTTCTTCTACTTTCTGATATTCGATGAGTATTTTTTTTTTTGGTTTTGTTTATTTCTGAGAGAGAGAGAGAGAGAGAGAGAGACAGACAGCATGAACAGGGGAAGGGTCAGAGAGAGAGGGAGACACAGAATCTGAAACAGGCTCCAGGCTCTGAGCTAGCTGTCAGCACAGAGCCCGACGCGAGGCTCGAACTCACGAACTGTGAGATCATGACCTGAGCTGAAGTCGTACACTTAACCGGCTGGGCCACCCAGGCGCCCATGAAGAACATTTGATCATGAAATAATTTTTAATAGAAATATACAAATCACATTAACTGCCAAAATAGCAACAGGTATTGATCTAGGTGACATAGGACAGAGGAGCAGGCAGAGGCCTAACCTGAGGATGGAGACAGTACCAGCTTGTTCACCTTTCTGAGACCCAGAGCCTGCTCTCTACTAGGGTCGTAAGCTGGCTGATCCTAGCAGAGGGCGGGCTCTGGGTCTCAGAAATGATGGCACTTTTCTACCTTACCCTCTCTCCTCTAAGCCCCTAGCAGCTTCAGACCTGACCTTTTTCTATCAACTAGTGATGCCTCTGCTCCTTCCCCATCAACCTTCCTCAAACACAGGTAAGCCATGATGAGGGGTACCCTCACGGCAGACGATAGGAGACATGAGGCAGCTCCATACAGACTGGGTGCTTTGTTCTTGCCTGTGACTGACAACCAGCACAGTACCTGGCACACACTGGGCACCTAAGAAGTTGCCTACTGATCTAAGTAGCATGATTTGAGGCCTTTTGTTCCTTGCTGAAAATCCTTCACAAGAACCAACTTTGATTTTACAATTAGAGGTTAAAAATCTTAAAAGGCCAGGACTTCATAAAGTTAGCATAGAGATTGCTCTTTTATAAAAGGTACTGTTGTCGATTTAGTACCAATGATTTTTCCTGCTCCAACAGGCTACACCAAAGAAGAGCACACAGAGGGATGACTGGTACCACCAAAGACACCACCACTTAGCACCGTTCCTCCTCTAGCGACCACACTCAACTGGACATGGAGATTCTTATTATGGGCAACTGTGCCAGAGAAGATCGGCAAAAACCTGTGGTTTGAGCCAAAGGGAGATTAACACTGTAATTACTTCCCTTAATTTTTGAATTTTTAAGATTAGAGTTTTTAATGTGGGTAAGGTTAGTATCTATACACTTAGAAAAATCCTAACATAAAAGAAAAATGGTTCTCCTATTTGCTTCTGACATCTGATCCTCAGGTTACAGGCAACCACTTATATAACATTACTCGTGCACATGCCAGCATGGACGTGTATTCTCACACTTTTTAAAAACATAAATGGTAGAATATTACATGTTTTGTGTTTCAACCATAGCTTATTTTATTATACAGAAACAGAATTCTCTGCAAACTAATTAAAAGTTGTTTGATACAACTTCAAATTAGTGTTAACAATCAGTCACTAAGAGAAAACAAAAGGCAGTTTAATTATTATACATTGGAACATAAATCACATTTAAGCACAAATATAAAAACCGCAGACTCATTTCTCATCTTTAACCTGTTTTTTTTCACTGTCTTCTTCCATATCAAAAGTGAATGGTTTGTCATAACCCATTAGATGGTTATAATCTTCAGGGTTTGGAAAAAGCGCTGGATTAACTAACAGTGATTTTGTTTTAGCATAAAACGTGGTAAACACATGGGTGCTGTCTGGAATCTTCACGTCATTTTGGTGAAACACTGTACTTGTTTCTAAAAGCACAACATTGTAAGTAATGGCTTTGTAAGTGTCTGTTGTAGCTTCATGGTACAACCGAATGACGTAGCCTTTTGTAAGGAAGTGAAGCAGTGCTGGAGTGATCACTGTAAAGCTTCCTATGATGCCATAAAATAGTATTTGCAAAGGCAGGCTTCCAAATATAATATTATTTTGTGCAAAAATGTATGGTAGAAATGCAAGGCTGATGACACTGGTAGAGTAAGAGAAACATTTCACACCTAAATAGGGAAAAAAATGGGAGATTAATATTTATAAATGGTATAAAACAATCAACCTATCCAATTAATACTTCCACCTTCTTATATCATCAAAACAACAAAATCAACACACACATATGATGATTATTTCCTAGGCTGTCTTTACATACTTTATATGTTTTATTCACAAAATCTTTGAAAAAGCACTATGAAACAGATGTACAATTATCATCATCACTCCCATTGAAACATGAGAAAAATAATGCACTTGCTCAATATTACAAAGCTACCAAATGGCAGTACTGGGATTCAAACCCAGGCACTTTGACTCTAGTGTCCAGGCCACGGACCAACACTGCACTGCCTCTCCAGGTAAGAAATGTGCTTTAGGGTTAACTGGCCCTCAACCTCAGTTTCCCAATAAAAGATTCAATATTACTCAAAGATCTTTATGAATACTCTAAAATTCAGTAAGCAGACTGTCAAATAAATAAAACTCTATTAATAAGTGCTTCCACATACCTAACATATAATGTTTAAATAAGAGACTAACATTATCAGGTTAAGTGTCCAGGATTAAAACACCAAACTATAAGGAAAAAAAGAAAGAAAAAAAAAAAAACACCAGTGGTTAAGAAACACATGAGAAATAGGGCACCGGAGTGGCTCAGTTGTTTAAGCATCTGACTCTTGGTTTCGGCTCAGGTCATGATCTCAGAGCTAGTGAGTTTGAACCCTGTGCTAGGCTCCACCCCTGCTAGGGATTCTCTCTCTCCCTTTTTCTCTGCCCCTCCCTTACTCCTGTTATACCTGTCCCTCTCAAAAGAAAATAAAAACTTATAAAATATAAGAAGAAAGAAACACGTGGTAAATATTTCAATTTCTTCACCAATGAAAGATGTTCAAGTTAAAATAGTGAGATATTTTTATCTGTCACATTAAAAAGATTAAAAATCATTGACTTCTGAAATGCATAGTTAAAAATGGTTAAGAGGCACCTGGGTGGCTCAGTAGGTTAAGCAACTAAATCTTGATTTTGGTCATGATCATGGGGTTGGTGAGATCAATTCCCATATCAGGCTCTGCGCTGAGGTGTGGAGTCTCCTTGGGAGCTCTCTCTCCCTCTCTCTCTCTTTCTCTGCATCCCACCACTTGTGCATGCTCTCTCTCTCAAAATAAATAAAAATAAAAAACACTAAAAAAATTAAAATGGTTAAAATGGTAAATTTATGTTATATATATTTTATCTCCATAAATGACTTAAAATATAAATTTCTAGAAAATAGACAAGTTGAGATCCTAGACAGACTGGCTATGAAGTTAATTTGGAAAAACAAAATTAGAAAAAAGAGTGGGGAGAAGTTAGATATTAAAACATAACGTTATAATTATAATGACGTGGTAATGGTACACAATAAAACAGATCTGTTGAACAAAATGGAAAATCTAGAAATAAACCTAACTGGATATGGAAATTTATTTACTATTAATTTATGTACTATAAATCTCAAATATGTGAGCAAATTGGTGTTGGAACAACTGTAGAGCCATATAAAAAAGATAAAATTCAATCCATTCCTCAGATCATCTACCAGGAAAATTCCAAATAATCCAAATATTTAAATATAAAAAATAAAATCATAGAGATAAAAGAAGAAAACATCCATGAAGTCCTTCATAATCTGAGAATGGGAAAACTTTTCTAATGATGACTCAAAACACAGAAGCGATCCAGAAGACACCAAAATCTGATTAAAAATGTACATGGACAGGGGCGCCTGGGTGGCTTAGTCGGTTAAGCGTCCGACTTTCGCTTAGGACATGATCTCGCGGTTTGTGAGTTCGAGCCCTGGGTCGGGCTCTGTGCTGACTGCCAGCTCAGAGCCTGGAGCCTGCTTCAGATTCTGTGTCTCCCTCTCTCTCTGACCCTCCCCTGCTCACGCTGTCTCTCTCTCTCTCTCTCGCTCTCCTAGAAATAAATAAAATATTTAAAAAAAAAAATGTACATGGACATAAACAAAGTAGAGACAAATGAGAAAAATATTTGCAACTTAATATCACAAAGGGCTAACATCCTGAGCATATCAAAGGTTACTAGGATATGAGAAGAAAAAGATCAACAACCCTGTCCACAACACGCAAGAAACAGAAGCAGACAGTTCA
Source organism: Hyaena hyaena (assembly GCF_003009895.1). Classification (NCBI taxonomy): domain Eukaryota; kingdom Metazoa; phylum Chordata; class Mammalia; order Carnivora; family Hyaenidae; genus Hyaena; species Hyaena hyaena. The sequence goes on along the minus strand of NW_024080771.1, from coordinate 3,312,446 downwards.
CTGAAACAAAAATACACATGGCTCTTAAACAGACGAAATGTTAATAAACCTCAAACATAAGAAAAATAAAATTAAAACCACAGTCAGATATTGTTTTTCCCCAAACCTGCCACAAACCAAAAGTTTGACAACATACTGTTGATGAGGCTGTAACACAGTCTTCTACACTGTTATTGGTTAACGGCATAATTATCTGGCATCAGTAATTTAAAAATAATTCCTTCCTTCCTCCCACAGGTAGTTGCTATGACACTGGTACTCATACAATAGGGTTACAATGGGGACCAAGATGCCTTCTGTAAAAGCAATCTTAGACCTTCCAACTACCCCTTTATTCCCCAAGACTTTTGTCACACTATAGTGGGTTGAATAATGTACCTCAAAATTCATCTCCACCCAGAACCTCCAAATGTGACCTCATTTGGAAATACGGTCTTTGTAGACAACCAAAAATTGAGGTAAGTTCATCCCAGAACAGGGCGGGCCATGAATCCAGTGAGAATACCCTTATAAGGACAGAACAGGACTGAGACACGGAGAAGGCTGTGTGAATTAGGCAGCAGAAATTGGAGTTATGCATCTACAAGCCAAGGAACACAAAGGATTGCTGGGAAACACCAGAAGCTGGAAGAGGCAAGGAATTCTTTCCTAGAGCCCTCAGGGAGAACATGGCCCTTGCCAACAGCCTGACTTCAGAATTCTAGCTTTCAGAACTGAGAACACATTTCTGTTGCTTTAAACCACCAAGTTTACTACAAGAGTCTGAGGAAACTAATATATCATATACTTTATTTGCCTGAATTGACATAACTGCTTTTTTTTTTTATGTTTATTTACTTTTGAGAGAAAAGGAGCATGAGCAGGGGAGGAGCAGACAGAGAGGGACACACAGAATTTGAAGCAGGCTCCAGGGTCTGAGCTGTCAGCACAGAACCTGATGTGGGGGCTCAAACTCATGAACCACGGGATCATGACCTGTTGGACACTTAACCAACTAAGCCACCTTGGGGCCCCATAATAACTGCCATTTTCTAAACAATATATTCTGGGCTTTCCCAGCTTCACGTCTTTGCTCATACTACCTCCGTGCCTGGGATGCCCTTCTTTCACACCTCTTCATGTTCAAATTCTTCTCATCCTAAAATGAGGCTACTATGACATCAGTTAATTATTTGTTGATGAATTAACAAGAATGATCAACTAAACGACTCTTCAAATGTCTTTAAACTAGGATCCATTTGGTAGTTTATTTTTTTTTTAATTTTTTTTAAAATTTATTTCTAGGAGAGAGAGAGAGACAGCATGAGCAGGGGAGGGTCAGAGAGAGAGGGAGTCACAGACTCTGCAACAGGCTCCAGGCTCTGAGCTGGCAGTCAGCACACAGCCCGACGCGGGGCTCGAACCCACGAACCGTGAGATCATGACCTAAGCGAAAGTCGGACGCTTAACCGACTAAGCCACCCAGGCGCCCCTCCATTTGGTAGTTTAAAGAATCTCCAAGAATGCTACCTCTATCTTAATGTCTCTCATTTAGTTTTACATATAAAAACTGTTTCTCCCTCAGTTCTCCATTTAAAAAGGTACTAACACTAACAGTGCAGAGTCTGCTTGGGATTCTCTCCCTTTCTCTCTGCCCCTCCCTGGCTCAAGCTCATGTGCTGCCTCTCAAAATAAATAAATAAATAAACTTTAAAATAAGTAAAGAAATAAATAAAACAGTAATCCCTATAGAGTATATGCAGATATACAGTAACTTTCTATTACCATAATGTTTAAAGAACTCAAACATTTAAATTCTTATATAAGTTACAATTCTAGAACTTCAAATACCATGGATGGCTATGCTCTTCCACAAATACTACATCATAACCACACAAAAATTAACCTATTCTCACCTTTACAGGATAAAGTCAAATAGAAATAAATAAATTAGTAAACCTTCACTGCATTTGAAGGAAGGCTATCTGTTCGGAATGAAGGGTATCATAGGTGTCCCCGTTAACATATCTAGTAGTTTAAATCCAGGTACTCCAGGCCAGATATGTGACAAAGGCTCAATGGCCTACTCATGTATTGACTCCTAAAGAAATTTCTACCACTCAAAATTAAATTTTCCAGCAACTTCAGAACTTCTCTCAATAGTGATTATACTCAGCCCTTATTGCCAAAGTTTTAAATATCTAAAGCTATACTAGTCTATTTTGATGCCTCACACTTGAGAACTTAACAGATTTCCAGAGTAAATTAAAAAAAATTTTTTCGGAAGTTTATTTGAGAAACAGAGAGCAAGCAGGAAAGAGCAGAGAGAGGGGTAGAGAGAGAGAATCCCAAGCAGGCTCTGTACTGTCAGTGCAGAGCCCAATGTGGGGCTCGAACCCACCAATCGCAAGATCATGACCTGAGCCAAAACCAAGAGCCAACCACTTAACCCACTGAGCCACCCAGGCTCCCCTCCAGAGTAAATTTTAGATGATCAGTTGACACCAACATAACCAAAAATAGGAATGCAAATGCAGGTGCTGAGCTCTTGTGGCTGACCTGGCTCTAAAGTAATCCTTCAGATATTTCAGGTTATTCTCAAAGATTATTAAAATGATACAACCTGACGAACTTGAGCAAATCACATACCTAAGTTCTTCTGACCTTCCCTAATAAATTATTTCATACTAAATACCAAATTAGGAACTAAGAGCTTCAAACGTACAGCTATTTAATACACTGTGTTTCTTCTCCATTACTATTGCCCACAAAAGCCACTAAATAAACATGTTTCTTGAAAATTCTAAGGTGAACTGAAAAGCTGAAGAATATATTTTTTAATTATGAAAGTATTATGTGCTCATTTTAACTGCCAAATTTAAAAATATATGAAGTGGGGCGCCTGGGTGGCTTAGTCGGTTAAGCGTCCGACTTTCGCTTAGGTCGTGATCTCGCGGTTCGTGGGTTCGAGCCCCGCGTCGGGCTCTGTGCTGACTGCCAGCTCAGAGCCTGGAGCCTGTTTCAGTCTGTGTCTCTCTCTCTCTCTGACCCTCCCCTGTTCACGCTGTCTCTCTCTCCTAGAAATAAATATAAATATAAATATAAATAAATATATATATATATATGAAGTAAATGTGTATTCTTTCAAAATAACTATTCTTAAGTGGTATTCTTCCACAATTTTTCTCTACTTATTCAACTATTACAACAAATAAATGTGCACTTCTTGTTCTGTTTTATTTTGTTGTTAAACATCTTGGGAGGTGACTAAAGGATGGAAGCTTTAGCACCCCGCCATAGATCACACAGTCATTAACAGTCTTCAAAAATCTTTTTTAAATCTCCTAGAAATGCAAAGGTCTCAACTTCTGAATCTTGTATTATGAGGCCACAAGAAAAAAAAATTATATCCTAATTTTTCCCCCTATCTTGTGATTAAGAGGTGTTAAAATAATACAGGTAATACATTTTACAAAGGAAATTACCTTCACTTCTGATTACCCACCAAATACTGTTCGGGCCAGATTCCCAGTATAAATCAGCCTTCCATCTTCTGATTTTTCAAGCTGTGTATGTAAGCATTGAACACATCTTTCCCAACAAAGAGGGATCTATTGAAACAGAGACCATTATAATGTGAGTACATAATAAAGTGCATTTAGACAAATTTTAATTTATTTTTAAAATTATAATGAAGAGTAAAAGAAAACTGTCACATAAGATAATTTAAGGATTTCTCTCCAAATAATGTACAGAGTTAAGGAAATAAAACTAACAAAATCACTTTCCTGAACTCCAGTCACATTCCGCGGCGTTGGCGTGTGAAGACCTAGGTTTGCATCCCAGCTCAAAGCTTTCTAGATAAAGTATGACTTTGAGCAAGTAAAAACAAGTGGAACAGGCTCTTCCATTCTATGGTGAATGAAAATGCCAAAAGTGTAAACGCATTAGCTTTTCAAAAAACAAAACCCTCAGTATAATGTAAATAAAACACTGCAAATTCAAATTGTTTGAGGTCGTGACTGTTTTTAATACTTCTAAAATATTTATACTATAGCTACTATTTTTTTTTAAAGAGCAACTCTTTTCCTTATTCGTCTCCTTGTACCCCTTGCTCCTCGTAAAATATTTCACTTGCAATCCAGTACCAAATTTCACCGAAGTGATCCCGACTATCTAAAACTTTCACAGTACACACACTTTAAAATATAAAAGGCATGCCTAATCCCTTTATGCTGAAATGTAATTAGATTCTAATGCCTGTATTAGGCATTTCCAAGTTTCAACCTTGTCTTGATACTTCACAGGGCAGGATTAGGAGACAATTTATTCAGATAAAATGAGAGCATTAAGGTCTCCATCCCCTTTTTTCAAAGAACAAAATAAGTCCTTACAATAAGCTCACCTAACAAAAAATAGAACAAACGTAAAATCCGCTAATCTGACTTTTTTCAGTTCGGTCTCCACGTGGTGCCTGTAATTTCGTTGCAAATTAATCCCTCCGAGCTTCCGCTCAAGAACAGAAAGAAGAGAGTCCTCACACACCCGCCGGGTTTGCAGCCCCCTGTAAATTACTTGGAACCGCCCAGAACATGACCACTTTCCAACGGATATTCCTCGACTCATGGGTGCCGTAAGCCCTGGGACCCCAGGCCCGTTCCCGAGACGGAGGCCCGGTGCGTGTGCGCGGCCGTCGCAGAGGTCCCCCGCACCAGAGTCACCCGGCAGGCGGGGCGCGGGCTCCCCAGGCCCGAGCAACCCTCAGCCTCCACCCCGCCCCGCCTTCAGACCGCGGACCTGCGTTCGCACCCGACTCCCGGACAGTGGCCAGGCTCCCCGCAGCCCCTCGCTTCCTCCACCCGCCAGCCCCGGGGAGCCGCTGCAGCAGGCCACCCGCGAGGCGGCCGCCCTGGGGCCTCGGAGCGCGGCAGCCGCCCACCGCGCGGTCCTCTTCCCGCCGAGCCGGAGTCCGGCCGCCCACGGGCTGCGCAAGGCCAGAAGCAGCATCCTGCGCGGGACGAACGGCGGCCGACGGCGCAACCGCGGTAGCGGGAACCGTTAGGCCCTGCTCCCAAACCGCCTGCTGCCGGGACGAGCCGCGCTCGCCCCGCCCCAGAAGTCCGCGGGGCACGCTCGGCCTCACGCGCGTGCGCAGAATACGCGGCCTGCCTGCAGCGTCTCCTGCCACGCGCGCTCCCCGCGGACTGAGCTCTGAACACCGCCCACCCGAGTCTGGTTGCAGGGTCCGCAGACAGCCTGCAAGCGCGCGGCTCTACTTTCCCAGACTTTAGCGCTCTTTACGAGAAAGAGGAGAGAGCCATGCGCGAAGGAAAAAGCCTGGAAGCCAGGGTTAAATCTTTCATTCTCGTTGGCGTCGTTTTCTAGGCCTCCAAGACGATTTTCATTCCGGAAAATAATGCTGGCCTGTTAGCACCGAGTAATAATGCGACTTGCACAAAAATGAATGGCAATTTAATCCAACCATTGGATTGGCAGAAAATAAATGTAACTTCTTCATATAATGCTGATACTTGTCAAATACGTCTTCTGGAATCCTTCACATCCATATACACGTTTGTTTATTACTTGTTTAAGAGATATTGAAGGCCTATAGTAAAGACTGAGCGGAAGATATAAAGATACTGCAAAAAATTGGGAAATCCATTGTGCTAACATAGTGGAGGAAACATAAAACTAAGCTAAAATGTAGTAGTGCAATATAATTAAAAGATAGCAATTTACAAAATACTTCAGAAGCCCAAAAGACAGCATGATTATTTTGGCCTCACTGTCTGAAGGCTCAGGTTAGCTGAGTCTTGAATGATGAGCATCCAGCTAGTGGACACACCTTTGTTTACTATTTCAGAACAATGTTTCCGACTCCAGATGCTATTTGCATATGAGAGGATCAAACTAAAAGTCTAAACTAATACCTTGACAACTCCAGATCCTATTTACTTTTTTTCTGGGTATCCAAAAGGATAAAATTACATTGCTTCTTTATGAATAACTTCATTTTCTTAAAGTTACCTTCCACTTAACATTTTTTTTTTAAGTTTATTTATTTAGAGAGCACACGCATATGCTTGAATGTGAGTGGGGAAAGGACAGAAAGAAAAGAAAGGGAGAGAATCCTAAGCAGGCTCTGTGCTGTTAGGGCACGAAGCCTGAGGTGGGGTGGGGAAGGCTGGATCCCACTAACTGCGAGAACATGACCTGACCCCCAATCACGAGTCTCACGCTCAACAGACTGAGCCACCCAGATGCCCCTCTTCCAATTAGACTTTTAAAACTCTTCTGTTCAGTGTAATTGATACTACAAATACCAATTTTCCATTTACTGATATATGTCTAAAATTTTCTTTTAATATAGTGTTTTAACAGTTACAAAGATAAATTGAGATATACTAAAATGTTTCATTTATTTGAGCAAAAATGTATTCAAATTGGGCAATACCAAACTGAACGTGGTTAAGAGTCCTCCACGGAGAGGAGCTAGGGGCAAGGTGTTTACAGAGAAGATAAAGAAGCAAAAGCAAGGAAGTTATTTCATTTCCTATAGTTTAAGCAGTTGCATTATTTGGGGAAATCTAGTTGGCTGTTTGTGATTGGTTGTTCTTAGACATTTATAGGAATTAATTCTGGCTTACGTTTGGTTTGCTTACATAGGCTACCATGGTATTAGAGCGATCTCAGTCTAATGGCATCCTTTTTTTTTTAAACATTTTTTTAAATGTTTTATTTATTTCTAGGAGAGAGAGAGAGCGAGACAGCGTGAACAGGGGAGGGTCAGAGAGAGAGGGAGTCACAGACTGAAACAGGCTCCAGGCTCTGAGCTGGCAGTCAGCACAGAGCCCGACGCGGGGCTCGAACCCACGAACTGCGAGATCATGACCTAAGCGAAAGTGGGACGCTTAACCGACTAAGCCACCCAGGCGCCCCATGAGAACCCGAATTTGAACTTCTGCTAAGCTTAGGGGTTTTTTTCCCCCAACAGATACTGTAAGCAAATGAAAATATTTGGTTTGCTTCTCAAGTTTTCTAAATAGCTAAACTGGGATCACATTCTGAAAACTCTATGCTGTAGAATTACATTTAAGTGTTACTTATACTTAAATAGATTTCCCAGTTCTACTAACATAGAGATTTGTTGAACATAAACTACTTGAATGGGATTTAGAATGATACTAAGACTTTAAAAATTTGCTTTGATAGCCCATTCATATCATCTAAGAGGTTCCCTTTAAAAATGGAGGCTGACCCCAAATGTCCATCGATGGATGAATGGATAAAGATGTGGTATATATATATACAATGGAGTATTACTCAACAATCAAAAAGAATGAAATCCTGCCATTTGCAGCTATGTGGATGGAACTAGAGGGTATTATGCTAAGTGAGATTGGTCAGTCAGAGAAAGACAAATATCATACGGCTTTACTCATATGAGGGCTTTAAGATACAAAACAGATGGACAGGGAAGCAAAAATAATACAAAAACAGGAAGGAGGACAAAACATAAGAGTATTAAATATGGAGAACAAACAGAGGGTTACTGGAGGGGTTGTGTGTGGAGTGGGGGGAAGGGCTAAATGGGTAAGGGGCATTAAGGTATCTACTCCTGAAATCATTGTTGCACTATATGCTAACTAATTTGGATGTAAATTAAAATAAAATAATAATAATAAATATAAATTAATTAATTAAAAATGGAGGCTGATAGGGGCACTTGGGTGGCTCAGTTGGTTAAGTATCTGACTTTGGCTCAGACTTCAGCTCAGGTCATGATCTCGCAGCTCATGAATTGGAACCCTGCGTGGGGCTCTGTGCTGACAGCTCATTGCCTGGAGCCTGATTCAGATTCTGTGTATCCCTCTCTCTCTGCCCCTCCCCTGCTCTTGCTTGGTTTCTCATTCTCTCTCAAAAATAAACATTTAAAAAAATGGAGGCTGATGTAAAATTGAAAAACAATTATCACTTGTAGAATGTATGGCCACTATTGTATGTCCTTTTTGTTTGTTTTTTAGCTGTCTTTCCTCCCCATCCACCAGCTCTCTTTTCTTCCTTAAAGGTGAGTTTAAGGGCAAAATAGCATGATGGAAAAAAGAAAAAAAGTTGGTAAAGCTAGCATACTGATAAGAACCCTAAATATTTCTTTATACACTACTGGTTTAAAACATATACAGAAGAATCTTTCTGGAAAATAATTCGTCAACAGATTATCAAAATCACAGTTAGACAATGTGATTCTATACAGACATTAAATATGATGCTTGTTGAGGCTTTGTATATAGAGAAGTTAAATTGGAAATTTAACAAAATATAGAACCATATATACACAGTATGATTATGTAAAAGTCCATGGGAAAAAAACCAAACTTACCTGCAACCTATATTTTTCATACTAAGCAACATAATAAGCACAGTAAGCATATTATATTGATTACATATAAAAACTTATCCTAGATTCTAGCCCTAACTCTGGCATTAGCTAGCCTTATTATCCTCATCTGGAAAATTCTATCATTCTCTCAGCAACGAATATAATGATCCTTTACAGGGTGATAATACAACGAGGAAAAGAGTAAGATAGAAGGGGAGAAAACACTTCTGAAGTAAAGGAGGAAAAGTCTGATTGAAAATGGGCCCACAGTCTCCTCTCCTTACCCCATCGCCTCTCTTCCCCGCCGAACTCTACTCTGAGCTACCATTAAAACCAAAAACTTTAAAAAATAATTTTTGCAAAGGCTTTGAAAAGTAACCCAGAACAATCTGTCTGCAAAAAGCAAGAACTTTTATCTGCCAGATCAACAAAACATGTCTTTCAGCCAAAAGTCATTAACTAGGTCAACAAACTTTGGATTGCCTGTATCTATTTTCCTTTTGTGGACATTGTTAACACAACAGCGCCTAGTTGAGCAACTTGTAATGGTGAGTGTCGTGGCCCTACATTCCCTTCGTGCCACGCTCCCCTAAACAGAGTGCAAACTTTATTTAGCTGTTTCAGCTTTTCTGGAAGGGTGCCTGAATTTAACCACAGCAAAGCATGTACAAAGGATAGGCCGATTGACAGAGGGGCAGAGAGGGCGAGAGAGGAAGGGTGCTGGGGAAGAGAGAGCGTGGAGTGTCAGAATTCAGTATCACCGGCAGAAGCCTGGAATTTCTGTGAAGGATATCAAAATCCAGGAGAGCTGAACAACCGGGGGCTGAGAGAGACATGTAGGCAGATTTTTGTAGGGAGGAAGAAAGGCCCAAACCCTAGGGACTGGGGGCGTGATTACTTTTCGGTAATAGGTGTCTGGAAGAAAGGGAATGAAGCCAACCAATTGCCTGAGCAGTTGACATGCTCTAGCAACTTTTCACAAAAGACTGCTGCTTCTTAAAGACCACAAGCTTGTTAACATAGAAACCTTACTCTCATTTTTCAATTTTTTTCTCTGTAGATAATCTCCAGCCCCTACGAGTACCCCCAATCCAGAGGCAGGGACAACCTCTAAAATTACCAATAAATCTTAACATCCAATGTGAGAAACTACAAGTCCCAGAGTCTACTGCTGCCGCGGAGAAACACAGACAGTACCTGCCAGGAAAACTACAAATCCCAGGATGCAGTGCTGCGACGGAACCCCGAGCATCTCTTTCAGGGTGATGTCCCTGCGGAAATCGGATCAGGGTCGACGTTGCATGCTGGGAATCAGAAGATTCAGCATCCGATTGGTTGAAATTTACAAATGACCGCAGTCAGTGGTACTCTAGGAGTAAGGGGGGCGTGCGCACTTCCTGTGGACGGAAGCCGGCGATAGACTGCGTCCCAGCCTTACCAGGTACTAAACTCCCGCGCGTCGTAGAAAGGGTCCGTAACCCGGCGGAAGTGATTCCTCCAACTGCCCCGGAACCCACGGCGGCAGGCAGCTGGGGGTGGGGGGGGCGGCCCTGGAGTAGGGGCTGTGGCGGTGTGCGGGGACCCGGCGCGGTAGCTGCGGTGGCTTCAGTGCTGACAAGTGAGTCTCGGGCTGGGATGGGAACGGAGCTCCGGATTCGCATGGAGAACGAGGAAGGCTCGTACTGGGCGCGCTCGCCGTCCCACTTCCCACCCCTTCCCATTTGGGCGGGGAAGGAACGGAAGCCCTTAACCTCCCCGGGCCTCCTCAGCCCCTGGTTTGGGGGAGGGGAGGAGAGGGCGGCGGGACCTTTCTAGACGCCTCTCGGTGGGTTTCGAAGAGGGGGGAAAAGGAGGGGCGGCGGCCCGCGAGTCCGGGCCTTCCGCGAGCTGAGCGCGGGGAGGGTGGAGTTAGGAGCATGGCAGCCCTGTCGCTTTCCCTTTTTGCTTTCCCCGGGTGCACTCAGAAAAGTCCTTTTCTTGTAGTCAGTCCCCAGTCACAGGGGTGATTCTCACATAGTCTTTCACAGTCCCCGTCCCCCACTTTCCAGCTGCAGGACCCCGAGAAGTTTACCTTCTGGGCAACTTGTCGGGCGATCTCTGCCCGACTTGATAGTTTGGAACTGGTGTGCATCTATCTACCTTCCAGTCTTGTCTGAAAGGGATCTCGTACCGTGGCCCTTGAGTTTCTCTTACGGAACGAAAATCTTTTTAGTAATCTATAGTTGTAGAGTTCGTGTCATTAGTGCGAGCATTTCTGCTTGCATCACCTTCAGTGTAGGGAACAACCGAAATCCTTTAGTTTGAGTTTTAAAATCTTTATTTGCAAACTACCAAGTTGCTTTATGATTCCCCCCAAATAGTTGTTTCCTTTAGTGTAGACTAAGATGATAAATTGCTAATCTTGCTTACATTATAATTCATGATGTTGAAACATCACACGTGGATTCATTGAATCTAGAGATACAATGGTAAGGAAACTGGTATGATCCCTGTCATCGTGGATATTTATTGCTTATTGCCAAATAATGATTTAGGGTTCATATTTAATTTTTAAATGGATATCCTTTTTCCATTAAGTATATATTTAGTAACTACGATATCAAAATATATGTGCATTTTTAAAATTTCAACTCCGCTGCTCGTTTCATTACCTTATGGTAATTGTGTAATGTAATTAGTTAGTAGTCAGAGGTTATATTCAGTCCTATATACCAAGTTCTATTTTTTTATGTTTATTCATCTTTGAGAGGGTGAGTGGGGGAGGAGCAGATAGAGAGGGAGACAGAAGATCCAGAGCAGACCGGGCACTGAGAGTGGAGAGCCATATCAGGGTTCAAACTCACAAACTGAGATCACAGCCTTAGCTGAAGTCAGACACCTAACTGACTGAGACATCTAGACACCTCTATATATCAAGTTCTAAAGTAATATTTGAGTATATCTTATAAGGTGCTTTTTTTTTTTAATGGGTTTTGCATTACTATAAAATAATCTGGAAACACTGATATGTCTAAATGCATTTTTGCTCACTTGCTGTAAATGTTTATGGTTTCAGGGACGCCTGTGTGGCTCAGTCAGTTAAGCACATGACTCTTGATTTAGGCTCAGATTGTGATCTCAGGGTCCTGAGATCGAGCCTCGTGTTGTGCTGGGAATGGAGCCTGCTTAAGGTCTCTCTGTCACCCACCCCCACTGTTGCTTGCTCGCTTGCTTGCTGGCTCGCTCTCTCCCCCCCACCCCCCAAAAAAAGTTAAAAAAAAGGTTTACTGTTCCATTATTAAATAAGATCAGAAAAAGCCCATCTAGTGATACCTGAAATTTCAAGCCTTGGTGATTAAGAAAACAATAGTACCTTTAACTCGAGATATTTATCGAGCATCTGCTATCTGCCAGGCAGTATAGTAGGCCTGCCTTTATGGAGCTTGGGGAAAGCAGAGATACAATAAGTATATATATAAGGAAATATAGTTTTAAGTGGTGATAAATGTGAAGAAATGATATCAAATTAGAGTTAGGTTAAAATAGGTGACCAGGGTAAGAGTTTCTAATTTGATACGGGAGTGAGCAAGGAAAATCTACCCCTCTGAGGAGTTGTTTTTCCTCGGACACCTAAATGATGAGGAAAATCTGAAGGAAGAGCTTTTATGATAGCAGTAACTGCAAAATGCAAAAACCTTAAGAGGGGAACGAACTTGACCTATTACAATACAAAGAAGACCAGTGTAGCTGGAGCATAGTGAAGGAAGAATGACGGAAGATGAAATCAGAGTAGTTAGTAAAGACTAAGTAACTTGCAACTTTATTGTCCTTTTTCTGCCTGTGATGAGAGGCCATTACAGGATTTTATAGGGGAGTAACATCTGACTTACACTTTTGATAACTAGTTACTGGGTGGCAAATAGACCAAGTTGGAGGAAAGTGGGGAAACCAGCTCTTAAGGAGGCTTGTAGTAGTCCAACTGAGATAATAGTAGTTTGAACTAGAGATGTGGCGTGGAAGTTAGTAGAAATGGTCTGATTTGGAATATAATTTGAAGACAGAACCAGGTGGGTCTTGCCTTCACCTTAGGACAGAAAAAAATTTGAGGAATCAACAGTTTTGCTGAGCATCTGGGTGACCAGTAGTGCCAGTTACTCAGATGAGGAAGACAAGAAGGTACAATGGTTTCTGAGGAATAAATTTAGAGATTTGTATAGGAATACAAAGTTTGATAATTATCTTACAGCTCAGAATGTGTGCAAGTAGGCAAGTTATATATCTATAACTATTGCTTGGGGGCAGAGTCAGGCTAGGAAGATTATCTGAGGGTCATATTTTAACCTGTGGACTGGAGGACATCAAGTGGAGAGTGTTAATGGAGAAGAGGGCAAATGACTGGGAGTACTCAGGTCAGAAGAGGAGCAAACAGTGATAGAAGCAGAAAAGCCAGGAAGGTGTGGCATCTTTAATATTAAGGGAAGGGAGTGCCTGATTACCTTAGTCAGGTAAGCGTCTGACTTCAGCTCAGGTCATGATCTCGCGGTTCGTGGTTTCGAACCCCGCATTGGGTTCTGTGCTGACTGCCAGCTCAGAGCCTGGAGCCTGTTTCAGATTCTTTGTCTCCCTCTCTCTCTGACCTTCCCCTGCTCATGCTCTGTCTCTCTCTGTTTCAAACATAAATAAAAACTATTTAAAAAAAATTTTTTTTTTAATACCAAGGGAAGAAATTGTTTTGGGAAGGAAGTAGTAGTCAACTGTAAAACCCTGCTAAGAGTTAGATGAGAATTAGATATTGGCCATGTAAACAAGTAATTGAAATATGATGAGCCCTTTGAGTGGATTAGTGGGCCTGAAGTCTGATCAGAGTGGGTTAAGGAGATGTGGATGGTAGTAATGAAGTTATAGCATTTTGATGTGTCCATGGGAATAATAGAACAGAGTCCTTGGAGAGGTGTGCGTAAGTGGAAGAGTTGGCCTTAGATAAGAAGGATTGTAATGTTTGTTTATTTTTGAGAGAGAGAGACAGAGAGAGAGACACACAAGTGGAGGAGGGGCCAGAGACATAGGAGAAACAGAATCTGAAGCAGGCTCCAGGCTCCGAGCTTGTCAGTGTAGATCCCGAAGTGGGGCTTGAACTCACAAACCCTGAGATCATGACCTGAGCCAAAGTGGGACACTTAACCAACTGAGCTACCCAGATGACCCTATTTATTTATTTATTTATTTATTTATTTATGTATTTATTTTTGAGAGCAGGATAGCCATTGGGGGAGGGGCAGAGGGAGAGGGAGATAGGATCCCACGCAGGCTCCACCCTGTCAGCACAGAGCCCATTGTGTGGCTTGAACACATGAACTGTGAGATCTTGACCTGAGCTGAAACCTAGAGTCACATCCTCAACCAACTGGGCCATCCAGGTGCCCCAGAAAGGATGGTTTTTATTCAGCTTTTGAAACAGGAGGGTAAACAGAGGATATGGTATATACATACAGGTAGAATGAAGGTAGAAAGACAAGGCAATTGAAGTGATATCTTTCTGTTTTCTTGATAAAATAAGTAAATTTGTCAGGGCAAAGAGGAGAAGGTGTTGGAGGTTTAGGAGAAGCTAGGATTTTTTTTTTTTTAATTTTTTTTTTAATGTTTTATTTATTTCTAGGAGAGAGAGAAACAGCGTGAGCAGGGGAGGGTCAGAGAGAGAGGGAGTCACAGACTGAAACAGGCTCCAGGCTCTGAGCTGGCAGTCAGCACAGAGCCCGACGCGGGGCTTGAACCCACGAACCGCGAGATCATGACCTAAGCGAAAGTCGGACGCTTAACCGACTAAGCCACCCAGGCGCCCCCTAGGATTTTTTTTAGAGTAGAAAAGTCAGTTTACTGCCAGGATCACTACAATGCCAGGTGTCTATTTAAAGTATGTGGTCACAAATTTAAAGTTGAGATCAGTCAAAATGGTTGTGTCTTTTCTCCAGCCACAATCCATCTCTTGGTTGAGGCTTGAGGTAGGCAAGGAATTGGGTTTGCCCAGGATAGGGATGTGGCAAATACATAGAGGAGAGGGCAGGGAGTTAGGGTATAAAGACTGTGAGATGTGCATGGTGCCAAACCTGATGAACTCTTAACAGTGGGATGAAGCAAGGTCAGAACTTATCTTCTATTTGTTTTTTATATTTGTTTTTAGTGTATTATTCTAAGGGTTCTTTTAAATTATTTTATAATAGGTAGAATCTGTAATTAGATAGTATATAGTGGGAATACTTGTTCAAACTTTTTTAAACCAAAACAAAGGAGTTTGGAGATTGTTGTCTAAGAGGGAGTCGAGGTAGTTTACAAGAGTGAGGGAGACAGACTCTGTGGAAGCACATAGCGCTCTGGAGTCCTTAAGTTCTGTGGTGTATGAGAGCAACAGCTCTGTTGAATAAAGATGGGAAATTGGGAGTTACAGGCATTTGTAGACGGGTGAAGGATTTCAGATGGGTACAATCATGAAATAGTGGTTCTGGAAGGGATTTTTTTTTTAAATTTTTTAATGTTTTATTTATTTCTGAGATAGACAGCGTGAGCAAGGGAGAGTCAGAGAGAGAGAGAGAGAGAGAGATAGAATCTGAAACAGGCTCCAGGCTCTGAGCTAGCTGTCAGCACAGCCTGACGTGGGACTTGAACCCATGAACTGTGAGACCATGACTTGAGCCAAAATTGGACACTTAACTGACTGAGCCATCCAGGCACCTCTGGAAGGGACTTCTAGACACAATTTAGCCCATTGTGTTTGGGGGGGTAAAGAAACCAAAAGTCTTACCACTAATTTAATCTATCAGGCTCTCAGGATAGGAATTTGGAGAGTAAAAATTCAAATGTGGACTTCCAGTGACACTTCTACTTTGTATGAAGGCCTTTCCCACCCCTCTCTTGATTTGGCTTGTACTATTTACTTTGCCTGGATCTCCTCCTTCTTCCAGTTCTGCCTGGTAAAAATACCTGCATACATTGAGACCCAGATCAAAAGCTGCTTTCCTTTTGTGGCTGTTCACTTAAGAGATTCATAGTCTAGATTTACTTCTTTTGGACTCCCACAGTCCTTCTCCTCTGTTAGCATCTGCACGTCTAGAGAATATGGATTAGTTTTAGTATCAGCATCAGTATCTTTTGAAAGGTTCATAAGACAAAACATTCTGGATTGATGATACCTTTACAATGAAAGATACCTAAATTTAAGAAAAATCATCAGTAATTTTTTAAGTCTTATTCTAACCTTATTTTAATTGAGATATAATTGACATACTGTGAGATACTCAGTGTACCGTTTAATTTTCCAGAAAGTTGCCTCATGTTCCTCCAGAGGCAGCCACTAATCTACCACCATAAGTTCATTTTACTTGTTCTAGAATTTCATATAAATGGAATAATGCAGTATGTACTCTTTTGTTTTTCCATTCAGTATAATATTTTTGGTGTTCACCTATGTCTTGTGTTCCAGTGTACCTTATTACGAATGGTATTCCTCTGTACACATATCACAGCTTATGTGTCATCAGAGTAGTTTCCCATTTATTTTGGATAAAGCTGCTGTAAACACTTCTGTAAGACATTTTTTTTTTAATGTTTATATTTGACAGAGAGTGCGTGTGCACATGAGCAGGGGAGGGGTAGAGAGGGAGGTGGACAGAGGATCCTAAGCAGGCCCTACACCGTCAGCACGAAGCCCAGTGCTGGGTGAGAACTCAAAAACCGTGAGATCATGACCCGAGCCCAGGTCAGAGGCTTAACTGAGCAACCAAGGCACCCTGTAGATTTTTCATGGGCAAATTATTTCTTGGGCAAATATTTAGAAATCCAGTGTGAGGATTTAGGAAAGTCTTGTTTATCATTTTGCTGCTTGTAAATTGGTAAGCTGTAACTTAACAAGTCATAAGTCACCGAGAACCATCATTCACAATGATCTGAAGACCACTTAATATCACTGGAATTGTTGTGGTCTGCATCACCTTGTGTAATATTTCTGATTAATCATTTGTGATGAGTCTAAAATAGAGTTCTTAAATACCAGAGAGATTTCTTCTAATCTAGATTTCCTAAAGGCCCACAGTTCACAACGGGTAGAACATAGGGCAGGCATTTGTGAGGATTTGTTTCCAGAAATTGAGCCCTGTTGATGGAATATTATAATACAGTTGATTACTGAGCATTATTAGATGAATCATTATTTTAATGGTAAAAACTTGACCATTTAGGACAATAATTAGGCCATGACTAATTGTTAACCATCAGAAATAGATAAAAAATTGAGGTCAGTGCTTTTACATTAAATGACTGAATAAATTCCCTTAGTAAAAGCAAAGAACTATGCTCTTTGACCTAGCATTAGTGTAGACAGCCACTGAGAACAAAACTTGTTCTTAAACTCTGGGATGTTTGGGAGCAAACTTTAACCTAGGAGATTTGAGGACATTGTCAAACACAACATTTTCAGATAACTGGATTAGTTCCAGGAAACAAAATTCTAGAAATAGTTTACAGGAATATGTGTTTCATACATTTGCATTTATAATTAATAATTATGGTAGCGCAAATTTGTGAGACTGCTGTTTTGGTTATCATAATTTCATAAAATGTGGCTATGTCCTTGAAGTCTTTAAATATTGTTTTAAGGATTAAGAATTCATATTGACTAAATTTTATTGTGAAAGATGGAATACCATCTCCTTCCTTAGTCGCACCCTCCTCTCAGTGTAGCCTAAAATATTTTAATAAACTTAAATAGAACAGTTTTCACTGTGGTTTTCTAAAAGTTCTCGAAGTTTGTTCAATGCTAACATCATGGGAAAACATAAAAATAACCAATCTTGGTCACAAGGATTGTACCTTTGCATAACTTTATTCTGTTAGAAAGGTTAGAATAGTAATGTCTGTGTCTGTGGCCAAATACACTATCGAATCTTCACATTGTTAACGTTACCGCATAATTACCATTGTGTTGGATACCTCGGTCATAGAGACTCTTTCCTTGTGGAAATTTACAGCTAGTAAGCAAGACAAAATATATCTAAAGAGACACTTCGAAGCATTTGCATTAATAGTGAAGAAAACTATAAATTCCCCAATGGAGGAAATAAGGGGAAGGAGTACTATTAGCTAAAAGTATAAGTTTAAATAGGCTAGAATGAGAACTTTTAACTCCTTTTGACAGACATATATCGGTGACACTGTAAGCACAGCTGGGCAGGATATTTTGATGTGTTATTATGAATTGGAATTGCCTCCTAAGTTCTGTCAAAATTTGTATTACTTTGTTTTCCAAATTAATCATTTTTACGTATAGTTAGGAACTAATCATCAGGCTGATCATTGTTCCCTTATGAGCTGCTTGGTTCTATACATTTATTTGTTGTTTGGTTTTTTTTAATGTTTTATTTATTTCTGAGAAAGAGAGAGACAGACAGCGTGAGCAGGGGAGGGTCAGAGACACAGAATCTGAAGCAGGCTCCAGGCTCTGCGCTGACAGGGCAGACTCTCCTTGGGATTTTCTCTCTCCCTCTCTCTCTGCCCTTCCCTGCTCATGTGCTCTCTCTCCCTCTTTCTCTCAAAATTACCGCATAATTACCATTGTGTTGGATACCTCAGTCATAGAGAGGTAAAAAAAATTTTTTTTAAATTTTTTTATGCATTAGTTTTCTAGTTACTTACACTTTGAGCATGTATTTTTGTGCATTTTATTTATTCTGCAGAAAACATAATAGGCAGGAAGCCACTTGTTTTACATAAATGGCACCAAACTATACCTATCTTTCTAATCTGCTTTTTAAAAAATTAAGTTTATCTTGATGGTATTTTATACGTACATAGATTTAACTTACTCCTTTTCACTGCCTATAATAAGTGCTAATAATTGTAGATATACTGTTTTTCTTTGGGTCATTCCCTAATTGATGAACCTTTTAAGGGTATTTTCAGTTTTTCATTTGTACACATATTATAGTCAATTTTCTACTGCTTGCCTTTGTGCACAATGCTAGTGTTTCTCTAAAATAGATACTAGGAAGGAGAGTTATTGCTGGCCTCCTGATGATTGTGCTGCTGCCTTCCAAAAACTGTCGTGCTATATATATAGTATTACCCTGTCCCCCTCTCCTCCAACACTTGATTCTTAGCACATTTTAGTGTGTTAGTTTGCGTGTTCCGTGATTACTATAGGGATCAAACTTTTTTTTGTGTACAGGTCTATGAGCTATTTTTATTTTTTTCTTCTATTTTTCCAGAGCTCAGTGAGTTTTTTATATTTTGTTCTTTAGTCTATAGGGTATTTTTATGAATGATGTCAAACATCTAACCTTAATACTTTTTCCAAATAAATAGCCAATGTAAAAGACAGGTACAAAAAATGTATTTGTAGCTGTTAGTATCACTTACTTAATAACTTAAGCCAAGAGTTAAAAAACTATTAGTACTAGGAAGAGAGTTCTGCAAAAGTGATGGTATACAAATCAACTTTTAAGGGAGTTAAAACACCAGCAATAACCTTTCAGAGAGTATAATAGGAAAACAGATGGCATTCATAGTAAAAACTGTAAAGTATCTAAAAGTCCACCTAAAAAGAAATCTCTAATGATAAAATGGGACTTGCCTGGCCATTTAGCAGAACGTGTTTATCACACTTATTGTAATGAAAACAGTGGATGTATTAGTCAGGTATAAACAGGTTAGTGAGATAGAATATAGTCTAGAAATTCCTATAATATAACAAATGATCATGGTAACATTTAAAATCTGAAGGATGGGCTGTTCAAAGATCTTTTCAATGTTCAGTAATACTAGATTCAAAACTGATTTCAGTGTGGGTGCTAGGCTCATCTAGAATTTCTGTTACAAAAAAAAAAAAAACCTATAAAAGAGTAATGTTTATATATAACACTAAAAGCACAATGATATCCGAGGACTTTTTGTTCGTACTGTATCTTTTGCCTAGAAATATTTTTTTAATATATCATTCATGCTTCTAATCACATGTTACAAATAGAGCAATTCTTTTTATTTATTTGTTTATTTTTTGAGAGAGAGAGAGAGAGAGCACGAGCAGGGGAGGGTCAGAGAGAGAGAGGGAGCTACAGAATCCAAAGACAGGCCCCAGGCTCTGAGCTAGCTGTCAGAACAGAGCCTGATGCGGGGCTCAAACCCACGAACTGTGAGCCAAAGTCGGACGCTTAACGGACTGAGTCACCCAGGCGCCCCAACCTAGAAATATTTTCAACCTACCGCTCAACCACTTGTCTTTACCTATTCGTGTTTCCAGAACTCAGCTCAGTTATGGAATGGATATTCAAATGTTTACCCTGAGATTTTCGTTAACCCAAATTTAGACTTATGTAGGTAATTTGTAGGTTACATCCAAATTTAATCACACTTTAAATATTTTTAACTTCTACCTAAGAATTAGGATTTACTCTTAACTGTTAATATATTGGATTGTTTTGTTAGTGATGGGGAGTTTCTCTTCCCCCACCCACCCATTTTTAACCCTTGAATAAATGGTGAGATTGACTTGCTATATTAAGTCTATAGAGAAGCTGTTGCTACACAGGGGGCTTCTAAGATGTGACTGCTTGGTTGCTTAGCTGCTGGTAGTTAAGTAAACATCCTAGATGTTTGGCTCTGGAGATTTTCCAGATAGAAAGTTGGCACTTGAAGTTCTTGTTCTAGCTTTTCTAGCATTTTTTTTCCTTTTTTGCTTTCTTAGAATGATTACAAAGCAGTATGAACAGAATAATAATGACCAATGAATTTTTGTCTACTATTATTACCATAAAGTGACACAGTACTGTTTTTAGATTTTAGATACGTATCTAAGGATTTTTGTCAGCAGCTCTTACCTAGCAGAGTGGAAAGCAAGTTTTAATGGGAGCCAGAATTTTTTTTACCATAGCAGCATGGAATAATGGAAAGGAGTGTGGGCCCTAAAGCAGACCTACTTAGGTTTAAATCCTCTTGCTGCCACTTAAGCTGTAGAAGCTTTAAGCAGGTAGCAGCCTCTTAGTGTTTCTGCATCTCTAAAATGAGAATAATAATACCTTTGTGGAAGTGTTGTTTTAAAATAATGTATGTAAGGTATGTAGTACAATGTTCACCACTTATCAGGCCCTCAAAAAAAGTTACTCAAAACATGAGCCCTTTTCCTTTAGCATTCATCTTATTTTTAAATAATTTAAATTTAAAATTTAAGATTTGTCAGAATATTAAAAATTTTCTACCATTTCACTGTTACATTTCAGAATTTTCATAGATTTTGCAGCAAAGATGCCACAGTGAAATGTATTATAAACATGCATGATTACATAAGATGAGGACGAGCTTTTTCTTATTCATTATTCTGAAGGCTACTTCATTTCCTTGAATTTATCATGTTACCATTCATTTAGCAAATACCTGCTTTAGTGTCTGCTAGTATCTAGTAGACACAAGTATGCAAAGATGATCAGGGCCAACTATCCCTTCAAGTTAAATTCAACTCCTAAGGAACAATTGCCTATATTTTTAAACTGTTGTCAGAATAGCTACCTTAAAGGGGAGGAAAAAAACAAATCTGTATTTAGACCACTATTCTGATGGTGATCATCCTTTCTCCCATGTTCAGAATTTAAAAAAAAAATTTTTTTTTTAATGTTTTATTTATTTCTGAGAGAGAGAGAGAAACAGCGTGAGCAGGGGAGGGTCAGAGAGAGAGAGATATAAAAAATCTGAAACCGGCTCCAGGCTCTGAGCTAGCTGTCAGCACAGAGCCCAACACGGGGCTCGAACCCACAAACCGTGTGATCATGACCTGAGCCAAAGTTGGAAGCTTAACTGACTGAGCCACCCAGGCGCCCCTCCCATGTTCAGAAATTTGATACTGTTCCGTATTATGGGGGCTGGGAAACTCCTGCATAGCAGAGAGAGTGTTTTTAAACTTGTAATACCAAGGAAATACTAATTAGTAATGGGTAAAAGCATGTTATTCCAGCATTAATCTTAAATAGCATTGTTATATTTTCAGGAAACTACTGAAGTTCCTGTGGAAGTAAAGTAGAATTTCATAAGAACATAATGGGTAAGTTACATAAAAGTAATTTTTTATTGCAACTAGTAGAAGCTGGTTTTTCTTTTGAAGGATAGGCCTTTGACATTGGTGAATGCAAGTAAAAAAACAATCAGAATAGACTGAAATTGGTTGTTTAAATCTACAGCGTCTGTTTACTGCAGGCAAACCTCAGAGATATTGTGGGTTTGGTTCCAGACCACAGCAGTGAAGCTAGTCAAATGAGATTTTTGGTTTCCCAGTGCTTATAAAAGTTATGTTTACATTATACTGTGGTCTTTTAAGTGTGCAATAACATTATATATAAAAAACAAAACAACATACCTGCCAAAAACAAGGTATGCCTGAACATATTCTTTGAAAGGCAGATAAGTAATGTTTTTGTGCCAAATATATTTGTGATTGCTAGTAAGAAATAGCACCTTAAGAAATTAGAAACTTTCCCAACAAGCATATAAAATGCTTTAGTCTGCAAAAAAAAAAAAAAAATAGAAGAATTACAAATTTAAATAATTAATAATTGTTTTTATTTTTGTTCTAAGAGATTGGCAAAACCTGCTTAATATCTGTATGCTTGAGTAGTCTATAATTCAGAAGTTACTTGCATCTTTATGAATGTCCCAGCTTTTTATTATCAAATATTGTAATATACTACATAGCCTTCAGTGATTGTTACTGTTTTGCCACATTTGCTTCTCTATGTGTATGTATATGTGTATTTATATATATCCACATACACATGCATGCTTTTTTTTCTATACCATATATTTAGTTGTGCAGTATCCCTTCACACCAAATACTTGAGTAGGCATCTCCTAAACATTCCATATTTGGAATTTCCCATTTGTTTCTGTAGTGTTCTTTATAGCAGGTACATTATAGACATAGTTTATTTTATTGTGCTTCACTTTCTTGCACTTCACAGTTAATGCGGTTTTTGTTTTTTTGTTTTTTCACAATTTGAGTTTATGGCAGCCTTATGTGGAACAGTTTTGGTGCCATTTTTCCAACAGCAGTTGCCCACTTCACATCTTTGTCACATTTTGGTAATTCTCACAATTTTTCACTTTTTCATTATTATTATATTTGTTATTGTGATCAGTGATCTTTGATGTTACTATTGTAATTATTTTGAGATACCATGAACCATGCTCACATAAGATGGGGAACTTAATCAGTACATGTTGTATGTGTTCTGACTGCTGCACCGACTAGCTATTCCCTCATCTCTCTCTTTCTCCTCAGACCTCCCTATTCCCTGAGACACAAAATATTGAAATTAGGCCAGTTATTAATCCTACAATGACCTCTGAGTGTTCAAGTGAAAGGAAGACTTGTACATCTCTCATTTTCAGTCAAAAGCAAGAGGTGATTAAGCTTAGTGAGGAAAGCATGTCGAAAGCATAGACAGGCTGAAAGCTAGGCCTCTTGTGCCAAACAGTTAGCCAAGTTGTGAATGCAAAAGAAAAGTTCTTGAAGGCAATTGAAAGTGCTACTCTGGTGAACACACAAATAATAAGAAAGCAAAACAGCCTTATTGGCAATGGAGAAAGTTTGAGTGGTCTGGATAGAAGATCAAACCAGCCATGACAGTCCCTTAAGCCAAGGCGTAATCCAGAGCAAGGCCTTGACTCTTCAATTCTGTGAAGGTTGAGAGAGGTGGAGAAGCTGTAAAAGAAAAGTCTGAAGCTAGCGGAAGCTGGTTCATGAGGTTTAAGGAAAGCTGTCTCTGTAACAAAATTGTAAGGTGAAGCAGCAAGTGCTGATGTAGAAGCTGCAGCATGTTCTCCAGAAGATCCAGCTAAGGTACTTAATGAGGGTGGCTACACTAAACAACAGATACTCAGTGGAGATGTAACACCTTGTATTGGAAGAAGATGCCATCTAGGACTATTGTAGAGAAAAGTCAATGCCTGGTTTCAAAGCTTCAAAGGACAAGCTCGCTCTCTTGTCAGGGGCTAATTGCCATTTACATTGAAGTCAGTGCTCATTGATCATTCTGAAAATCCTAGAGCCCTTCAGAATCATGCTGAATTTACTCTGCCTGTGGTCTATAAATGGAACAATAAAGCCTGGATGACACCTCTGTTTACAACATGGTTTACTGAATATTTTAAGCCTACTCTTAAGATCTCCTGCTCAGGGTAAAAAGATTCCTTTCAAAATCGCTGCCGTGTACTTGATCACCCAAGAGCTCCGATGGAGATGTGCAATGAGATTAATGTTGTTTTCATGCCAGCAAACATAGCATCTATTCTGCAGCCCACAGATCAAGGAGTAATTTTGACTTTCAAGTCTTGTTACTTAAGAAATATGTAGCTGCCATAGATGGTGATTCTTCTGATGCATCTGGGCAAAGTAAACTGAAAACCTTCTGGAAAAGATTCACCTTCTGGAAAAGATTCATCATTCTAGATGCCATTAAGAACACATGTGATTCATGGAAAGAAGCCGAAATATAAACATTAACAGGAGTATATTCCAATCCTCATGGATGACTTTGAGGGGTTCAAGACTTCAGTGAAGGAAGTAACTGCCAATGTGGTGGAAACAGCAAGATCTAAAAGTGGAGCCTAAAGATGTGACTGAATTGCTACAATTTCGTGATAAAACTTTAACAGATGAGGAATTGCATCGTATGGATCATAAACTCAGTTGATAAAACAGTGGCAGGGTTTGAGAGGATTGATTCCAGTTTTGAAAGAAGTTCTACTGTGGGTCAGATGCTGTCAAATAACATCACATGCAACAGAGAAATCGTTCCTGAAAGGAAGAGTTGATCACTGCTGCAGACAGATTTCATTGTCTGATTTTATATAATTGGTACAGCCGCCCCAACCTTCAGCAACCACCACCCTGATCAGTCAGTGACCGTCAACATCAAGGCATGAACCTCCACCAGCAAAAAGATTACTACTCACTGAAAGCTCAGACAATGGTTAGCATTTTTTTTAGCAATAAAGTATTTTTAATTAAGGTCTATACATTTTTTTAGACATAATGCTATTGCAAACCATGGTATACCGTAAACAAACTTTTATATTCACCAGGAAACCAGAAAATTGATTTGACTCTCTTTTGCATTGCTTTATTGTGGTGGTCTTGAACTGAACCCACAGTTATCTCTGAGCTATGCCTGTGTTTTATATCCAGTCAAGGATCACTTACTACATTAATTTGTCTCTTTAATCTCATCTAAACAGCTCCCTACTTTTGGGGGTGTGAGGAGTGAGGTCTTTGATGACAGTTTAAAATTTAGATTTGTCTGAGTGTTTATTCCTGATTAGATTCAGATTAAACATGTCGGACAGCAGTAGTACATAAATTATTTTTGTATTTATTAATCTTAATTGGAGGGATTTTGAAATTAATTATTAATAAATGGATGTTTATAGCTTGAATACTTCGGCAGCTTTATCCTCTGTAATCTTTTTCTTGGGCTCCTAAGTTTTTAGAATAAGCCTTATTACTTTCTTTCAGATATTGGTAACCATAAAAATAATCTTGTCAGCACAATACTATGAAAATCATAGGTGTTAGAAAGATCTTAGGAAGATATACAAAAATAAATACTTACAAAAAAGTTACATTGAGCTAGCTACTACTGTGGTGGAAGCTGTAGCGGAATTGAGGGTAGCTGGCAGTAGAGTAACATCTACATGCTCTATGTCCTCACCTCTGCTTTGAATTTTCAAAGACCAGTATTTGTCTATATTCATTACTTCAATCATGCAGTAATTTAAATTCAGCAATAAAATGTTTTGATTATTAATATTATGGATCAAGAGCAAGATGCTGAATAAAAGGAAGCCCCAACTTTAAGAATTTGGAGCTTGTCAGGGAAGTTGAATTCATATGACATAAACATTCATTCTTAAACACATAATGTCTTATTTTTAAAATGAGTATTTCAGGTGATTTAAAGTTTTACTGGTTGATTATTTTATTTGAGCCTTTAAATCTGAATGTACTACTGTTTCACAAAAAAATTGTTAATACTTCTTTGAAAAATACTAGTAAGTTTTCATCTAAAGTGATATCCTTAAATGTAGTTTACTCTGACATTGGGAAATGTTTAGAGAATGATAAAACAAGGAGTTAAAAAAAAAAAAACTTAAAATCTTGGTAGATCTTACCATCCAGAAATGTTTTTGGTCTGGGTTATTCAAATATTAACCATGGTAAGCCTGTTTATTTTTAATTTTGTGATTCAGTAATCATTTTACTACTTACTGTAGATGGAGAAGAGAAAACCTATGGTGGCTGTGAAGGCCCTGATGCCATGTATGTCAAGTTGATATCTTCGGATGGTCATGAATTTATTGTAAAAAGAGAACATGCACTAACATCCGGAACAATAAAAGCCATGTTGAGTGGCCCAGGTAGGTACATTTCTTTATTTTCTGTTAATAAATCTTTACTTTCAATATGTTCTTAACTTAATTTGAATTAAGTGATTCATAACAATAAAGGAAAGAGTAACTTTTCTAACATTATTCCATGATGATGTTGCATTAGAAAAATTGGTTTCTGCCATATCCTGTTTTCAGTTATTTACCCTAACAGGAAGGATCATTTCCCTACATTCGTTTCCCTGTTTAATATCTTCACCACAGTAGGACTCTGATGGCGATGTGTGCTCCTAACTATGTATAAAGTTTATTTTTAGAAATTACCACTTCCCAAACATCTATTCTTAATGTTTTCATTTTTCTTGCTCACTTGCTTGCTTTTTCTTGCTTGCTTGCATTTTTTTTCCTTTGATACTTTTTTTTTACCTTAAAATTTTTCTTGAAATAATTTCTGTATTATTTTTTCTTACCTTAAGAAAAATTTGAGGGGCATCTGGGTGCCTCAGTTGGTTAAGCGTTCGACTTCGGCCTAGGTCATGATCTCACAGTTCATGGGTTCGAGCCCTGCGTCGGGCTCTGTGCTGATAGCTAGCTCAGAGCCTGGAGCCTGTCTTCAGAATATGTATCTCCTTCCCTCTCTGACCCTCCCCTGCTTATGCTGTCTCTCCCTCTCTCAGAAATAAATAAAAACATTAAAAATTTTTAAAAAGAATTTTAATTTCTGGAGCAAACAGTAATTCTGGGTTCAGCTTTTGGAGGAAACACCAAACTTTATGCAGTGACTGCACCATTTTACATTCCTACCATCATTGTATGAGTATTCAAGTTTCTCCATATTTTCACTGATACTTATTTTCCCTTTTTTTGATTCTAGCCATCCTAATGGGTATAAAGTGGTTTCTCATTGTAGTTTGGATTAACACTTCCCTAAGGGCTAATGGTATTGAACGTCACTTCTTGTGTTTGCTATACATTTGTATATTGTCTTTGGAGAAATGTCTATTCAAATCTCTTGTACATTTTTCAGTTCAGTTGTGTGTCTTTTTGTTACTGAGTTGTTAAGAGTTCTTAAATTTTTTTTTTTTTTAATGTTTATTTTTGAAAGAGAGGGAGAGAGAGTATGAGTGGGGGAGGGACAGAGAGAGAGACACACATACACAGAGTCCGAAGCAGGCTTCAGGTTCAGAGCCTGATGTGGGGCTCAGACTCAAACCAGGAGATCATGACCTGAGCCAAAGTTGGACACCCAACCGACTGAGCCACCCAGCTGCCCCAAGAGTTCTTTATAAATTCTGGACAGTAGACCCTTATCAGATATATGATATGCAAATATTTTCTTAAAACAGTTCTGATTTTTTTTAATGTTTATTTATTTTTGAGAGAGAGAAAGAGCGTGAGCAGGGGAGGGGCAAAGAGAAAGGGAGACACAGAATCCGAAGCAGACTCTAGGCTCCCAAGCTGTCAGCACAGAGCCAACATGGGGCTTGAACTTGTGAACCACAAGATCATGACTGGAGCCAAAGTAAACACTTAACCACTGAGCCACCCAGGTGCCCCATAACAGTTCTGATTTTACTTCTTACATTTAGGTTTTTAAATTTCAGTTAATTTTTGTATATGATGTGAAGTAATGATTCAAGTTCATTCTTTCTTATGTGGGTATCCTAGTACCATTTGTTAGAGACTGTTCTTCCCCCCATTTAATGGTCTTGGCACCCTTGTTGAAAATCAGTTGACCATAGCCATGTGGATTTATTTATGGGCTTTGTATTTATGGGCTTTGAACTTGCTTCCATTGATCTATTCTTTTTTTAAAGTAATCTCTACACCTGACCTGAGGCTTGAACTCACAACCCTGAGATCAAGAGTCGCATGCTCCACCCACTGAGCTAGGTGGAGGGGGCAGTGGCAGTCCATTGATGTGTCCTTATGCTAATACCACAATATTTTGATTACTATAGCTTTGTAGTAAGTTGTGAAATGGGGAATTGTGAGGCCTCTAACTGTGTTTTATTTTTTTCAAGATTGTTTTGGCTATTTGAGGTCACTTGTTTTCGGTCTTTTTAGTTTTGATTTAAATTCTAGTTAATATACAGTGTAATATTAGTTTTAGGTAAACAATATAGTGATTCAGCACTTTCCTACAACACTCAGTGCCCATTACAATTGCACTCCATAATCCCTATCACCTATTTAACCTATCTCCCCACTCACCTCCCTTCTGGTATCCATCAGTTTGTTCTCTGTAGTTAAGAATCTATTTCTTGGTTTGCCTCTTCATCTCTTTTTTTCCCCTTTGCTCATTTGTTTTGTTTCCTAAATTCCACACGAGTGAAATCATATGGTATTTGTCTTTTTTGGACTTAATTCACATAGCATAGTACTTTACCTCCATCCAAGTTGTTGCAAATGGCAAGATTTCATTTTTTTATGGCTGAGTAATATTCCAGTGTGTGTGCGTGTGCATACCACATCTTCTTTATCCATTCATCTGTTGATGGACATTTGAGCTGTTTCCATAATTTGGCTGTTGTAGATAATGCTGCTATAAACATTGGGGTGCATATATCCCTTTGAGTTAGTATTTTTGTATTCTTTGAGTAAAAACTTAGAAGTGCAATTGCTGGATCATAGAGTAGTTCTATTTTTACCTTTTGGGGAACCTCCATACCATTTTCCAGAGTGGCTGCACTTGCACCAAAAATGGAAGAGGGTTCCTTCCCCTTTGTCCACATCCTTGTCAACTACCTGTTTCTTGTGTTGTTAACTTGGGCCATTCTGACAGGTGTGGTGATATCTCATTGTTTTTTGTTTTGTTTTGTTTTGTTTTTGTTTTTGTTTTCTTAAATAGTTTATTGTCAAGCTGGTTTCCATATCTCGTTTTGATTTCATTTCCCTGATAATGAGTGATGTTGAGCATCTTTTCATGTGTCTGTTGGCCATCTGTATGTCTTCTTTGGGAAAATGTCATTCATGTCTTCTGCCCATTTTTAATTAGATTATGCAGTTTTGGGGTTTGAGTTTTATAAGATCTTTATGTTGTGGATTCTGTCAGCCAAGTCATTTGTAAATATCTTCTCCCATTTAGTTTTGTTGATTGTTTCTATTTGAGGTCACTTGTATTTTCCATATTTACTGTGGAAATTTTATTTATTTATTTATTTAACTTTTTTTTTTTTTTTTTTTTTTTTTTTAAGCGAGAGAGAGACACAGACAGTGCAAAGAGGGCAGGGATAGAAAATCCCAAGCAGGCTCTGCGCTGTCAGTGCAAAGCCCAGTGCAGGGCTTTAACTCACAAGCTGTGAGATTGTGACCTGAGCCAAAACCAAGAGTCGGATGTTTAACCAACTGAGCCACCCAGGCACCCCTATTGTGGAAATTTTAAAACATACATAGAAGTACAAAAAATAGTATAATACACTTGCATGTACCCATCTCCAGCTTCAATTTTGTCAACATTTTGCCAATTTCATTTCACCTGTTATCCTCAGCTTTTTTTTTTTTTTTTTTTTTTAACATTTACTTTCTTTGAGAGAGACAGAGTGCGAGCAGGGGAAGGGCAAAGAGAATCTCAAGCAGGCTCTGCACTGCTCATGCAGAGCCCGACGCAGGGCTCAAACTCATGAACTGTGAGATCATGACCTGCTCTGAAATCAAGAGTCGGACACTTATCCAACTGAGCTACCCAGTCGCCCCTATTATCACTTTTTTAAAAGAGTATTTCAAGCAAATAAATCCTGGCAGTGTCATTTCACTTAAAAATCTATGATAGTCCTGCTGCACTCTCCCTTTTTTTAGACCATGAATTTTCTGGAGAAACAAGTTATTTGTAAAGTGTCCACATCTGGATTAAACTTAATATTTCATTTTGTAAGCGTATAAATTAGAACTCTTAGAGGCATGATTAGAATCCAGTTCATTTTTCTAGGCAAGAGTACTTGATAGGCGGTACTACTGTATTCCTGTTGTACCAGTCTTTTAGCAATGTCAAGATCGCTTGGTGGGTTCCACTGCTAAGAAGCTGATTCATCTAGGAACAGTTTTGCAGGCAGATTTTCATATAATGCTTTTAGCATTCAGTGTAATTATTGCTGAGATTTACTTCATTTGGAACTATGAAACCGTGATTTTCTAATTCTTGTAATTTCTTCTGCATTTATTAGAATTTTCCTATAAAGAAATATTTGGTTACCTGGAAATATACTCTGCATAGTAAAAATAAATACTTGATTTTTTTTTCTGTTTACATTTAATTTTTCAGAGTAATGAAATGATTCTTTAGCATCCTCTAATAGCAAAGAGTGTTTTGGTTTTTTTCTCTTTCATTTTCAACTTGTGATTTTGTATTATTTAAGGTTTTTTATCTGGTGTAGTCCTTCTCACTGATGCTCAAATTTCCCCATTTGCTCCATTTTTATTCAGAAGGAGCCACATTAGGTTGGCTCCTGTGTCCTTTTGACCCGGCTCTGGTAATCTAGGATAGCTATACTACTTTCTGTAATAACAAGATTTCTAAGGCTTTCTGGTACATTATTCTCCAATCCTGAAACCAGCCATTTTTTTCCAAAGAGCCATTTTCTTGTAATGGAAAAGGGTCCTTAAGGACTCCAGTATGTTGCTAGCAGTACTCATTGCTCATGGAATGAATTATGTTTAGGCTTTTTACTGGATAGAGCTAAGATTTACTTTAGAAGAACAAAATCATGGGTGCCAACAAATTTTAATTAAAAATTAAGATTAAAGGATATTTGCTTTTTGTAAGTGTGATCTTTAATATATCTGCAACCCAAAACTGTTTGCATAGAAAGGAATGAGGTACTGATTCATGCACCTTCAAAATATGATGCTGAGTGAAAGAAGCCAGATACAAAAGGTCACATGTTGTAGGATTCCATTTATGTCCAGAATAGATAAATCCATAGAGACAGAAAGATTGGTATTTGCCAGAGGCTGGGGGTTGGGAAAATGGGGAATAACCGCATAAAGGGTTCAGGATTTTATTTTGGGATGATGAAAATGTTTTGGAACTAGATAGCAGTGGTGTTTGTACAACATTGTTTATATACACTGAATTGTATACTCTAAAATGGTTAATTTTATGTAATATGAATTTCACCTCAAAAAACACCACCCTTGGGGCGCCTGGGTGGCTTAGTCTGTTGAGCGTCCGACTTTCGCTTAGGTCATGATCTCCCGGTTCGTGGGTTCGAGCCCCGCATCAGGCTTTGTGCTGACAGCTCAGAGCCTGGAGCCTGTTTCAGTCTGTGACTCCCTCTCTCTCTGACCCTCCCCTGCTCACGCTCTCGCTCTCTCTCTCCTAGAAATAAAAAACATTAAAAAAAATTTTAAAAAAACAAAAAAACACCACCCTAATGTTTGTCTAATATCAAAGGCTTAATAAGTATCTATTGGTAGGATTTCACACTACATTCAAGAAAGAGAGTTTTAGTCATTAACAAAGTAAAACTTACCTCATTGCTGTGAATTATGCATTCTTTTCTTCCCACTCCACCCCCAAACAACAATTATTAGAAAACTTTTAAAATACTACATTCTCAGAAAGTACATTTTTCTACTTTTTATATTCAGTACACAGCGCTAGTGCTAGGCTGCTAAGAAACTATTTTATCCCTATCGTAAATGCTAAGCACTGTCACCTTTATATAGCTAAAGACATTTTGAGCGGTCACTAAAAACAGTTTATGAAGTGTTACTAAAACAAAAGGAAGTAACTTATGAGGAGCTCTCGTTAACAATCGTAGTTTTAAAAACTAAAGGGGGAGGGGCGCCTGGGTGGCTTAGTCGGTTAAGCATCGACTTCAGCTCAGGTCATGATCTCACGGTTCATGGGTTCGAGCCCCGCGTTGGGCTCTGTGGTGACAGCCAGCTCAGAGCCTGGAGCCTGTCTTCAGATTATGTGTCTCCCTCTCTCTCTGACCCTCCCCTGTTCACGCTCTCTCTCTCTCTTTCTCTCTCAGAAATAAACAAAAAAATAAAAATTAAAAAAAAAAAAAAACTAAAGGGGGAAACAAACATTTATTATTTACTTATTTTTATATGGCAGTTCAGTATAGCACAAGGCTCCTGATGGCACATAAAGACTTCTTTCCCTAAACTGAATCTTCTAAAAGATTTGTCTTTTTTTTTTTTATATCCTATTCACCTTTACTTAATCATGCCACTGTGATTCTTAGGAGAAGCTCAAGTTTCCAGCCTGGACAAAAATTAGAATTTTAAAATTCAGTCTTGATTAATCTCAAATACTATCTTAATAAAGATTTTTTTTATTAATTTATTTTTAAAATGTATATCCAGGGGTGCCTGGGTGGCTTAGTCGGTTAAGCGTCCGACTTTCGCTTAGGTCATGATCTCGCGGTTCGTGGTTTTGAGCCCCGTGTCGGGCTCTGTGCTGACTGCCAGCTCAGAGCCTAGAGCCTGTTTCAGTCTGTGACTCCCTCTCTCTCTGACCCTCCCCTGCTCATGCTGTCTCTCTCTCTCTCTCCTAGAAATAAATAAAACATTAAAAAATAAATAAATAAAATGTATATCCAAGTTAGCATATAGTGCAATAATGATTTTAGGGGTGGGTTCCTTAATGCCCCTCACCCATTCAGCCCATCCCCTCCTCCCACAACCCCTTCTGTAACCCTCTGTTTGCTCCCCATATTAAAGAGTCCCTTATGTTTTGTCCTCCTCCCTGTTTTTATATTATTTTTTCTCCTCTTCCCTTATGTTCTTCTGTTTTGTATCTTAAAGTCCTTATATGAGTGAAGTCATATGATATTTGTCTTTCTCTGACCATTTTCATTTAGTATAATACCCTCTAGTTCCAGCCATGTAGTTGCAAATGGCAAGATTTCATTCTTTTAGATTGCTGAGTAATACTCCATTGTGTGTGTGTGTGTGTGTGTGTACACACACACACACAGAGAGAGAGAGAGAGAGAGAGAAAGGATCCTGTCTCCTAATACAGTCACAGAAGTACTGAGGGTTAGAACTTCCCAACATAGGAATTTTGGAGGAACACTGTTAAGCCCCTAACAAACATACTGTTTTTCTTTTACAGGTCAGTTTGCTGAGAATGAAACTAATGAAGTCAATTTTAGAGAGATCCCTTCACATGTGCTATCAAAAGTATGCATGTATTTTACCTACAAGGTTCGCTACACTAACAGCTCCACAGAGATTCCTGAATTCCCAATTGCACCTGAAATTGCACTGGAACTGCTGATGGCTGCGAACTTCCTAGATTGTTAAATAAAATAAATTATAATAAACTGTTAACTTTTTTCAGTATTTAATACCTGTAGTTCAGTTAGTAATTTTTTTCATATATAGCATGTTGCCTGTGTGCAGTTGAACTTTAAAGTTCATTGCAAAGCAGATTATCTTCTGTTCTTTTGCATAGCAATCAGAGTTGAAATTTGTTTGCTACATCAACAAATTGAGGACATTTTCACAAATTGAGAAATAAACAAATATGCCAATTCGTAGGTGGTTTTGCCTTATCCTTTGGATGTGATTTTTAAAATTGGAGCAGTGGTGATATCGTAAAACTGAAATTTAAGCATAAATGAACACATTCTACAGGTAAATAACGGGGCTACGTATTTTTGTGTTTCTAGTAGTTTTTTTAAAAAAAAGAAAGAAAACCTGTTCTGATCTTATAGCCGTTGTTAGCATTACTAGAGTTATGCAAATAATTGCATTATAAACATGTTTATAACTTAGCCAAAACATTGATTTTTATAACTGTCAAAGACATAAGAGTTGAAATTTCTTATGTGTCTTTTGATAAACTGCAGTATTGTTTAAGTGTATCTTTTTGTTTATTGCTGCAACTTAAGAACTTTATTTAAAAGCAATTTTGGAAGATTACTAGGCACAGCTTTTGAAGCAATCACTTTTTGAACTGGTAGCCACATGGTCAACAGGTAAACTACATGACTGATTACATGTGCGTTGTGCATTTTGGCCAATCCAAAGTACTGTACTTGAATTGACTATAAAGCTTCCTTTGCAATATTCATTCTTACATAGTCCCTTGTTGTGACTGCACTTCTGATTATATAAATGTTTTAAAAGACTTATTATGGACTTTAATAGGCTCTTAAAAGCTAGACTTTTCTGAACTATTCCAGTCTTCCTCCAACAAACTGAAATGGTATGCAAGACTAAAAACGTGGAGAGACGAAGTGCAAATCTTATCATGCACTTTGATATAGTATATGAATTATCATCTATTAATTAAAATACGTCTCAATAAGTATAATACCCATAATCTGTGGGTCTTGTACTGAAATCAGACTTACAGAGAGGTCATTCAGCTTTTATGCTAAACAGAAAAACTATGACAGAGCACCTCTGCTCAGGCATGGGAAAAGAAGCACTGGAGTAGGGTTTATGATTATCTCTATCTTAGTAGTAAAACACAGCTATCGAAATAGGAGATATATATTTAAGCCTTCAGCTTAGTTCTGTAAGACTGTTTTAATATGGACCGGTTTTTCTGGAACCTACAAAAAACATAGCCAAGATCTATCAGTAATTTTTCCTTATAGAAGACCTAACATTGTACTTTCCAGCTTACTGAAAGCAATTAAATATGGTAATTGCATATATTTTAGTAACTTCTCAAGACATACTGGTACATATTTTAGTATAGAAGATTATCAAGTACAGGAATCATAGTCTACTTGCTGACAATGTCAAAAACCTAAATAATGATCTTAAAGGTCAAAGTGATAACTAGAGTAAAGTTTAACTTTGACCAATTTTAGTAGGTTACTTAATGTGTTAGATCCAGAAGTAACCTTAAGTTTAAAATATTGAAATAGAACTGAAAGATTAGGAAAAACTGTATATCTTGCGGCAAATGATACATGCATGTTAATAAAGGCTCTTGACTGAAAGGTTTGATGAACACTTGGTGTTTGATCTTTTTAACTTTAATTTTCTCTTTTTTTCTGAGAATTCATGAAACCACTTGCTTCAGGACATTTGCCATATGATTGAATAGCAGGAATTTTTATTTGGTTAAATCAAAGAGATAACTTTTACATAGCATTGAAATCTTAACAGTTCAGAAACTTGATAATTAGGTTACTTTTCAAATGGAGCAAATCTCAACTTATTTTTCTGCATATAAAATATTACCACAAAATCCTGTTTTATTCAGTATTTCATTTTTGTACTAAGATTATTTTATGCTTTTTAGATTGCTTATCTTTCTTGCAATTGACAAATGAGAGTCTCCTTACTTTTGAAGTCTTGTTGATATTGAGAAATACAGTTTACTGTAAGCAATAAATCCAGCCCATATTAGAAGAAATACATTTAGAGACATTTTGCTATGTATGGAGTGGTCATCTTAGTGTGAGCCATATTGTTAAATTTATCGACTCTTCAAAATAGTGCAAATACTCAGAGAAATAATGTAAATGTTTTTGATCCAAACCTACAGAATAAAGGTAAGAGGCCAAGCTGGTTTAGGAAGAAGGTATATAACTAAAGGAATTAAAGTAGCTTTCTCAAGTAGCCAGTAATCTGGTTCAGGTAGCATGGCATCTCACAAAAGATGCCTGGGTGACTTAGGTTGAGGATCAAACTCTCCATTTAGGCTCTGGACATGATTTCATAGTTGGGATTGAGCCCCATGCCGGGCCTTGTGCTGGCAACGTAGAGCATGCTTGGGATTTGGGATTCTCTCCCTTTCTCTGCCCCTCCCCTGCACGCTCGGGCACGTGCTCTCTCTCTCAAAATAAATAACTTAATTTTTTTTTTAATGTAGCAGCATCAAAGTTGTAATTCAAAGGGATTTCATAAAATTGCTGTCCTATAATGCAACATGGTAGACAGGGTTTAGGCATTGTGCTTCCAACATTTTGGGGGTTTTTTCTAACATCACATTGAAAGGCAATTTTCCTGTTCTGGGCAAGAATAGACTCTGATGAGGTACCATACCATCCTTAAACACTGAAGGTACTCTGATGAAAACCTATTCCTAAATCGAGTCCAGGAAGTCACACTGACTAGTGGAATGGGTATGTATATTAAAGTTATAAAAGTACAAAAGCTCGTGAAACTAATGAAATAATTTATGTGATTTGTTTTTGAACAACTGTTTTAATTCTTTGCCTAGTGGCAATTTTTGCCTTATGTACATCTAAAAACTACACTGTAAGCTAGCAGGAATGAAGGAGGAAAATTATTTTTTTTAGGTGATGTTGATCTTCTCTTAGTGTCCAGCAAAATGCCTTTATGTTGCAGGCATTCAATAAATGTTGCGTTGAATCAAACTCACTGGTATGTAAAGGTAGTGTCTCAGACATATTCCACTGCAACCTTAAAGTTTTATGTCCTAACAACGAATAGGTAAATGTTGAAATAAAAGATTAGTCTGAGCCTAATTGGAGATATCTGCACACCATCTGGTCTGCCACTTGCAGAGAAGACTACTGAATAGGAAGGCAGGAAAGTTAGGTTCAAGATCCTTGTTAATGATTTCGCTCTTGATGTTCTCCCACGAAAAAGATAATTGTAGTCTCTAAATAAACATTTCTCCAAAGATACACAAATGACCAACAATAGATGCCAATCTGCTCAAGTCGTAAGTCATTAGAGAACTAGTAAATCACAAAAAGATAACCTACTTCACCACCACTAGGATAGCAATAATATTTTTTAAAAGGACAATAATACATACTGGCCCAGATGTGTAAAAATTACAACTTATAAATTGCAGGTGTGAATGTAAAATGGTGCAGCTCCTGTAGAAAATATTTTGGCACATCAAAAGATTAAATGGAAAGGTTTCCGTTTAGGAAGGTGATGTAGGAAGTCCCTGAAATCACCTCCTCCATGGAACACACTACAACTATTAACAAAACAATTGCTCCTGAAGGAAAACAGGGCTGACTGAACAGCTACTGCACAACATAGATAGCCTAGCAAGAGAAATGGAGACATGCCACAGTTCAAAAGAG
The DNA here is from genome assembly GCF_003009895.1 of Hyaena hyaena. Classification (NCBI taxonomy): domain Eukaryota; kingdom Metazoa; phylum Chordata; class Mammalia; order Carnivora; family Hyaenidae; genus Hyaena; species Hyaena hyaena. The sequence goes on along the minus strand of NW_024080771.1, from coordinate 3,275,705 downwards.
TAACATACACAGCTGGCCAGCAAAAGTCACGGAGCCCACATGGTTTGAGTAGGGGACATAATACACAAGACCACTACTTCAACTTTAGGAGAAGTATCCATTTCACTTAATCCATAGGAAAAAAAAACACAAAGTCAAGCAAAACGGGGAGACAAAGATGTTTCCAAAGAAAGAATAAAAAAACTCAGAAAAAGAACCATTTAGTTAACAGTTAATTTAGTTAACAGATAAACAAAATGCCTGATAAAGAATTTAAAGTAATGATCACAAAGATACAGAGTTGGGGAAAAGAACCGATGAACTCAATGAGACCTTCAATAAGATGAAAAATATTAAAAAGAATCAATTGTTGTTGAGTACAATAATTGAAAAAACAGTACAAGGAATCAACACTAGAAATTACAGAAGAATATATCAGGAATCTGAAAAATAGGGTAATGGAAAGCACACAAACTGAACAGCAAGAAGAGAAAATTTTAAGTTTTTATTTAAAGTTTATGACTGGGTGGCTCAATCATTTAAGCATCTGACTTGATTTCTGCTCAGGTCATGATCGAGCCCTATACTAAGCTCTGCGCTGACGGCATGGAGCTTGCTTTAGATCCTCTGTCTCCCTCTGTCCCTCCCTGCTCGTGCACTTTCTCTCCAAAAAATTAATAAACATTAAAAAAAAAAAGCAGGAAAGAAAAAATGCAGAGATAAAACAATGCCCAACATTTGTTATGTATGAGAAAGGTTATACACAAAAACGTAGAAGTTTTTAAATTATATGAGATTATTATATACATGATACCAATAAATTTTTGAATTGTGATTGATTTACTAGGAAATTATAAATTATGAGAATTAAACCAAGAAAAATCTAAATAGAACAATGAACCATGGAAGGAAATGAAGTCATTGTCAAGATATTTGTCCCAAAGGGGCATAAGACTAGATTATTTTTACAGTTAAGTGTTTTGTTTTTTTAATCTTCAAGGGACATGATTCCCACAGTAAATTGTTCTAGCATATAGAAAAAGATGACAAATTTCCAAGTCACTCTTATAAAGCCAGGGTTATTCTGATAAACAAACCTACAGAAGATTATGCCACAGGAATATAGAGGCAACAATTCTAAATGAAATACTGGCAAATCAAATCTAGACTATAGTCAAAGAATACTACATCATAATCGACATTTATTCTAAGAAAGATGGTTGAAGGAAAGAAAATAATATTGATATAAATTTACCAAAAAAAAAAAAGTAGGATCATCTTTATAGGTACTTAAAAATCATTTGGTAAAAAATTGTTTCCACTTCTTATTTTAAACTACTACACTAGGAATAGAATATTTCATACATTATTTTCAAACAATACCTTGGGCACTTGGGTGGCTCAGTCGGTTAAGCGACTGACTTCAGCTCAGGTCATGATCTCATGGTTTGTGAGTTCAAGTCCCGCCTTAGACTTTTTACTGTCAGCACAGAGCCTGTTCGAGATCCTCTGTCCCCTGCACTCTCTCTGCCCCTCCCCCTGCTTGCACTGTCTCTCTCCTTCTCTCCCAAAAATAAACATTAAAAACTTTTTAATAAAAAATAATATCAAGCCAAAAGTTACCACACATAAGAATATTTATTAAAAAATATTTATCACATGCAATTTCATTTAAAATGAGGACAAAATAACAAGTGGTGAGGAATTGGAGAAAAGGGAAAACTTGTGTACTGTCGGTGGGAATTAAGTTGATATGGCTACTATGGAAAATAATATGGAGGTTCCTCACAAAATTAAAAATAAAACTGCTATATGATCCAGCAATCTGACTTGTGGGTATTTGTCTGAAGAAAATAAAAATACTAACCAAAGAGATATATGTCACCCCCACCGCCACCCATGTTCATTGCAAGATTATATACAATACCTAAGATATGGAAACAATCTAAATATTCAATGATTGGATAAAGAAAATGTCATATGTATACATATATACACATATACACATATGTATATATACATATATACATACACACACAATGGAATACATTTATTTGAACCACAAAAAGAATAAAATTTTGTCAGTTGCAACATGTCAGACCTTGAGAGCATTATGCTAAGTGAAATAGAGGAAGACAAGTACCAGATGATCTCAATTGTATGTGCAATTAAAACCCCCCAAAAACCCAAAAATACAAATCAAGCTCATAGATACAGAGAACAGAAAGATTGGTGGTTGCCAGAGGTTGAGATGGGGGTGGGAGGTGAAATGGGTAAAAGGGATCAAAAGGTACAAACTTTTAGATTAAGTAAGTAACAGGGATAAAATGTACAGCATGATGACTATATTAATACTGTGTTGCATATTTTAAAGTTGCTGAGAGGTGATTTTAAAAGTTCTCATCACAAGAAAGAAATTTTTTTTCTAACTATGTATGGTGACAGATGTTAACTAGACTTACTGTGGTAAGTATAGTAGTATACTGTGTAGTATACTGTGTATACTGTGTATACATTTTGCAATGTATACAAATACCAAGTCATGCTGTACACCTGAATAATAGGGTGTTTTATGTCCATTACATCTCTAAAAAACAAAAATGAGGACCAACATAAGAATACTTGCTATCAACACACTACATACTATTTCTTGGAAATTTCCAGGCAAAGTTGTAATTTTTTAAAATTAGGTGTGGGGCGCCTGGGTGGCTCAGTTGGCTAACCGTCTGACTTCGGCTCAGGTCTTGATCTCATGGTTCGTGGGTTTGAGCCCCGCGTCAGGCTCTGTGCTGACAGCTAGCTCAGAGCCTGGAGCCTGCTTCAGATTCTGTATCTCCCTCTCTCTCTGACCCTCCCCTGCTCACGCTGTCTCTGTCTCTCTCTCAGAAATAAATAAAAACATTAAAATTTTTTAAAAAATACATAAAATTAGGTGTAAATATTGGGACAAAACAGACAATAATATCTTCAGGCAGTGTGAGGTCTCAGAAAATCCCCAAAGCATAAACTTAAGAATTCTGAAATTTCAAAGAAAGAAGTTGAAAATGTAGTGGCCATTTTTATGGGATGTTTTGTTTGTTTACTTTCGTTTTAGCTATGTATCATAAAAGTTCCCATCCTGGACTTGGAAAATACCCATTATCTAGAAATAAGTGAAGGTGGTGCCCCAACATCCTACCACAGAAGGGGAAAAAAAAAGATTTCTTCTCAGCTTCCTGACTATCCATGCATTGGGACATGACCAAGGAACCCTCCATATCCTTTCAATAATTGCCTTTTCTTTTCTACCTAGGCTTTAGTTAAGGACTATGACTCTTACAGAAATTGATGTTAAAGGTAGGTTATAGGCAACAAACTCTCAGAAAAAGAGGGAAACTGATATACATTTTTTTATTACCTTGCCTAGCTAGGGTCAAAAGTAGTGACAGTTCCATAGTATTCATAAATGGTAATCTGAGAGTCAAGAGCTCAGGAAGACTAAATAGCTATGCAAGTTATTTCTTCCCCACTGAGGACAGGGGTTTGGATGCTTGCAAAGCATCTATCAAAAAACAAGATGGAAGATATGAAGAATTAACAATATGAAATTAGAGCCTGGGAGGTGGAATGACAGCTTTTAATGGTACCAAGTAGCTTAAAGAAAGAGTACAACCACAAATTCCTGTTTCATTTCAAGGCACAGTTAGAATCCTAGGAAATTTCTATTATTATGTTCTTTTTTTTTTAATGTTTTATTTATTTCTAGGAGAGAAAGAGAGAGAGAGAGAGAGAGAGAGAGACAGCGTGAGCAGGGGAGGGTCAGAGAGAGAGGGAGTCACAGAATCTGAAACAGGCTCCAGGCTCTGAGCTGGCAGTCAGCAACAGAGCCCGACGCGGGGCCCGAACCCACGAACCGCGAGATCATGACCCAAGCGAAAGTCGGATGCTTAACCGACTAAGCCACCCAGGCGCCCCTATTATTATGTTCTTTACTACAAACAGTATTTTTTAAATTTTTTTTAATGTTTTATTTATTTCTAGGAGAGAAAGAGAGAGAGAGAGAGAGAGAGAGAGAGAGACAGCGTGAGCAGGGGAGGGTCAGAGAGAGAGGGAGACACAGAATCTGAAACAGGCTCCAGGCTCCGAGCTGGCAGTCAGCACAGAGCCCAACACGGGGCTCGAACCCACGAACCGAGAGATCATGACCTAAGCGAAAGTCGGACGCTTTACCGACTAAGCCACCCAGGCGCCCCTACAAACAGTATTTTTTAAAGATATATTTTTAAGTAATCTCTACACCCCAAATGGGGCTCAAATTTACAACCCCAAGATCAAGAGTTGCACACTGTCAACTGAGCCATCCAGGTGCTCCCACAGGCAGCCTTCTGATCACTGTAAAACCAAATGTGAAGATTGATCCAATAAGTTACTGAATTAAAATGTCAGTTGAGTTGGCACTGGTGATTACATGTCCACTATGTGAAATTTAAGATATTAAGAAAAGAGAAGGAATCCACAAAAGTAAACAAGGATCATTTCTAATCCATCATGACCCTTCTTGAAGGCTAAATCAACCACCATGTTCTAGTTGTAAAGAAGCAGGAACTCCTTTAGACCTGGAGATATACTCTGGGGAGAGCTCATTCTTACCTCACCCATCGTTGTTTCAGACTAGGAATATAAATTGATCCCTGGAGATTTTCTAGATCTAGCATCAATGTTAATAAAGGATTACTGCAACTACATGAACACAGGATGATCACCAGGAGCTCAGATCCCCCAGGAATAAAAGTTTAGGGCATCCCAGCGGGTAAAGACTTACAGCCAGGAGGTTTATGACTGAAGGCAAAGTAAGTACAATAGAAGAGGGAAATTATAATACTGCTTCAACCTTACAACCAGTTGTAAAAATGACAATTATAACATCTAATTGCAACATATTCTTTCCTGCTATGTCCTGTGTATATCTACATGTGGTAACTATCCTCCTCCTTTTCCCACCATCTCCTTTTTTCCCCACTATTTTATTTAGCACTTGTGGCAGTTTAATTTTATAATTAGTCCTTGAGGGGATTACAAGAGAACTGGAGTAGAAATAGACATAATGCAGAGATCTTGGATTTGTTTTTATTTTTTAAAAATGTTTATTTATTTTTGATAGAGAGACAGAGAGCAGGGGAGGAGCAGAGAGAGAGAGAGAGAGAGAGAGAGAGAGAATCCCAACCAGGCTCCACGCTGTCAGTACAGAGCTCAATGCAGGGCTCAAACCCACAAACCATGAATCACAACCTGAGCCAAAATGAAGAGTCAGATGCTTACCTGACTGAGTCATCCATGTCCCCCTCAGATTTGTTTTTAAATTCAATAATTGAGATATTGCAGTGGGAGGAATTAAGATGGTGCAGTAGTTGGGGGACTCTGTGCTTGCCTCATCCCTCAAACACAACTAGATAAATATCAAATCATTTTAAACACGCAAGAAATCGATCTGTATACTGAGAGAGCAAACTGCATAACTAGAGGGAGAAAAGAGTCCACATTGTGGAAAGTAGGAGCTATGGAGATGAGATTTGGAGAAGAAAAGAATCCCTGGTGTGGTGGAGGGGAGGGAGTCCTAATCATGGAGAGAGGAGAGAAAGAAAGCAGCATGCAGGGAATTGCACAAGAAAAGCAACTCCCCAAAATTACTGACTGGAAAAACATGAAGAGCTGATAATCACAAGTTTTTACAAGCAGCAAAGCTCAAAACCTGAAGTTTTAGAAGTCCATGCCATTGCCAGGGTCAAGCCTGGCTGGCATAGCAGTGCTCATGTGGACAAGGAGGGTAGAGGCCCAGAAGCAGAAAGCAAGGACTGAGGATCCCCTGGGTCACACTGGGAGAGATAGTTCCCCTTCTTGGAGTGCATTTAGGAATGGTAGCACTGCCTCCCAGGGGACAAAAGACCTTTGAGCTGCCTTATTCATTAGCATAGAAGCAGAGGCACCTGTTGGGGCCAACTAACCTGGATGCTGGGTTTTTGCTGCCTTTACCACAAACTCCAAACCCCGCATGGTCATGCAACTGCTTTTCTGGGACAAACCAGCATCAGACACAGCTCAGTGAGACCCTCCTCATTAGAGGATCAGCACAGATCTGGGCCATACCAAGTCCCTACAGTTTGGAGTTTTGAAACTCAGCCATGCACCTGAGATAAAACACAGATACTGTGCTGCCAGGTGGGCAGACACTTGGACACAGACAAGGTGAAGGCAGGGATTTGACAGAAGCCTCGGACACAGGAGAGAAAATTGTTCGCTCCTCTGTGAGGGCTTCCTGAACAGCAATGGGTGCAAATTTCCCTTTCCAGGGACAAGAGAGCCAAGTGACACCATTTTCACCCCTCCCATCAACCTGCATGGACTTCAGAGAGAGACACAATTCTCACAGTGGAGGCTTGAGCCACTTACACCAAGCCCTGCTCCCCTGCGCTTTATAGGGTTTTGTTTGTTTTGTTTTTGTTTTTGTTTTTTTCACAGAGGGCAAGTGTGCCTAAAAGCCAGAACAGCAACATGCCCCTTCCCCCAGAAGACCAGCACAAAAACCCTGCATACACCAGGTCTACTAACCACAGAGTGCTCTAGAGCTTCAGCTCTAGGGGATATAGGATCTAGCCCTTTTTAAAAAACAGAAAACACACTGAGTTAAAACTCACCACACACTAGACGAGGTCCAAACACCCCTCACTGCAATCAAGGAGAAACTCTGCAGAGGACTGATTTGAGGGAAAGAGCAGCCAAAAAACAACAGCAGAATGCACACAACAAACACCAAAAACACTTCCTGAAGCGCCAGGACCTGGACAGTATGTGATCTTTTCTTAATATCGCCATTACTCTCTGAAGTAGGAAACATAACAGGCTTTCCTAACATATAGAAGACAGAGACCTAGATAAAATGTCAAGAGGGAGGAATTCATCCCAAAAGAAAGAACAAAAGGAGGTCATGACCAAGGATCTAGTCAAAACAGATAGAGATAATATGCCTGAACCAGAATTTACAACAACGATGATAAGGATATTAGCTAGGTTTGAGAAAAGCATAGAAGACACCAGAGAGTCTCTTACCATACAAATAAAAGACCTAAAAACTAGTCAGGCTGAAATAAAAAATGCTGTAACCAAGATGCAAAATCTACTGGATGTAATGACCACAAGGATGGAAGAAGCAGAAAAATGAATAAGTGATATAGAAGAAAAAATTACGTGGGAAAAATAAATGAAGCTGGAAAGAAAAAGAATTGGATCACAGATGTAGACTTAGGGAACTCAGCAACTCCATAAAGTATAACAACAGTAGTATCATAGGAGTTCCAGAAGAAGAGATGTGGGGAGAAGTTTTATTTGAGCAAATTATAGCTGAAAATTTCCCCAATCTGAGGGAGGCAACAGATATCCATATCTAGGAGGTACAGAGAACTCCCATCAATATCAACAAAAGCAGGCAAACACCAACACATATCATAGTAAAATCTGCAAAAATACAGAGATAAGGAAAATATTCTGAGAGTAGAAAGGGAAAAGAAATACCTAACTTACAAGGGAACTCCTTAAGGCTGACTGCAGACTTATCAACAGAAACTTGGTAGGCCAGAGGGAGTGGCATGATATATTCAATGTGTTGAATAGGAATCATATGCAGTCAAGAAGAATACCTTACCCAGCAAGGCTGTCATTCAGAATAGACGGAGAAATAAAGAGTTTCCTGGACAAAAAAAAAACTAAACTAAACTAACTAAACTAAACTAAAGGCGTTTGTGACCACTAAACCAGCTCTGTAAGAAATATTAAAGGGGACTCTTTGAGTGGGAAAGGAAGACCAAAAGCAGCAAAGACTAGGAAGAAACAGAGAAAATCTCCAGAAACATCAACTTTATAGTAATATAGTGGCACTAAATTCATATCTATCAATAACCACTCTGAATGTAAATGGGCTAAATAAATGTTCCAGTCAAAAAACATAAGGTATCAGAATGAATTAAAAAGAAAAAGAGTCATCTATATGCTGCCTCTAGGAGACTCATTTTAGACCTAAGACACCTCCAGATTGAAAATGGGGGGATGGAGAACCATTTATCATGCTAATAGATGTCAAAAGAAAGCCAGAGTAGCCATACTTATATCAGACAAACTAGATTTTAAACCAAAGGCTGTAACAAGAGATGAAGAGACTATATCATAATAAAGAGATCTATCCAACAAGAAGATCAAATAATTATAAATATTTGTGCCCCCAACTTGAGTGCACTCAAAAATATAAATCAATTAGTAACAAACTCATTGATAACAATACAATAATAATAAGGGACTTTAACACCTCACTTACACAATCAACAGATTATCTAACAATGAAACAATGGCTTTGAATGACACACTGGACCAGATGAACTTAACTGAAATATTCAGACATTTTATCCTAAAGCAGGAGAATATACACTCACTTCAATGCACATGGAACATTCTCCAGAATAGATTACATGCCGTGTCATAAATCAAGCCTCAACAAGTACAAAAAGATTGAGATCATAACATGCATATTTTTAGACCACAACACTATGAAACTTGAAGTCACTCACAAGAAAATATTTGGAAACCAACAAATACATGGAAGTTAAGGATCTTCTTACTAAAGAATGAATGGGTTAACCAAGAAATTAAAGAGAAAATTTAAAAATACATGGAAGCAAATGAACATAAAAACACAACTGTCTAGAACCTTTGGGATGCGGCAAAGGCAGTCATAAGAGGACAGTATATCGCAATACAAGTCTATCTCAAGAAGCAAGAAAAGCCTCAAATACACAACCCAACCTTACACCTAAAGGAGCTAGAAAAGGAACAGCAAATAAAGCCTAAAGCCAGTAGAAGAAAGGAAATAATAAATATTAAGAGCACAAATAAGTGATACAGAAACAACAAAACAGCAGAACAGATCAATAAAACTAAGAGCTGGTTCCTTGAAAAATTTAATAAAACCAATAAACCCCTAGCCAGACTTATCAAAAAGAAAAGAGAAAGGATCTAAAATTATAAGAGAATTTTATGAAAAATTATATGCCAACAAATTGGGCAATCTGGAAAAATATGGATAAATTCCTAAAAATATATACACAAAATGGAAACAGGAAGAGATAGAAAAATTGAATAGGCCCATAACCAGCAAAGGAATTGAATGAGTAATCAAAAATTTCCCAACAAACAAAAGTCCAGGGCCAGATGGCTTCCCAGGGGAATTCTACCAGATGTTTAAAGAAAAGATAGTACCTATTCTCTTCTTCTCACAGTGTTCCAAAATATAGAAATGGAAGGTAAACTTCCAAACTCATTCTATGAGACCAACATTACCTTGATTTGAAAACCAGACAAAGACCCCACTAAAAAGGAGAATTACAGACCAATATCCCTGATGAACATGGATGGAAAAATTTTCGACAAAATACTAGTTAATCGAATCCAACAGTACATTAAAAGAATCATTCCTCATGATCAAGTGTGATTTATTCCTGGGAAGCAGGGTGGTTCAATATTTGAAGTCAATCAACAATGATATACCACATTAATAAAAGAAAGGGTAAGAATCATATGATCCTCTAAATAGATGCAGAAAAACATTTTGAATACAGCATCCATTCTTGATAAAAACTCTCAACAAAGTAGGGATACAGGGAGCATACCTCAACATTGTAAAGGCTACATATGAAAGACACACAGCTAATACCATCCTGAATGGGGGAAAACTGAGAGCTTTTCCTCTATGGTCAGGAACAAGATAGAGATGTCCACTCTCACCATTGTTATTTAACACAGTACTGAATATTTTAGCCCCAGCAATCAGACAACAAAAGGAAGTAAAATGCATCCAACCTGGCAAAGAAGAAGTCAAACTTTCACTATTCACAGACAACATGATACTCTATGCAGAAAACCCAAAGGACTCCACCAGAAAATTGCTAGAACTGATACACAAATTCAGCAAAGTTGCAGGATACAAAATCAATGTACAGAAATCTATTGCATTTCTCTACACCAAAAATGAAGCAGCAGAAAGAAAAATCAAGAAATCTATCCCATTTACAATTTCATCAAATACCATTAGAGGCCTAGTAATAAACTCAACCGAGGAGATAAAATTCTGTGCTCTGAAAACTATAGAACACTTTCCATACACCCAAAGAAATGGAAAAACATTCCATACTCATGGGTTGGAAGAACAAACACTATTAAAGTGTCTATACCACCCAAAGCAATCTATACATTTAATGGAATCCCTATCAAAATGACAACAGCATTTTTCACAGAGCTAGAACAAATAATCCTAAAATTTCTATGGAGCCATAAAATACCCTGAATAGCCCAAGCAACCTTGAAAAAGAAAAGTGAAGCTGTAGGCATCAGAATTCCAGACTTAAAGCTTTATTACACAGTTATAGTCATCACGACAGTATGGTACTGGCACAAAAACAGGCACGTAGATCAATGGAGAAGAATAGGGATCCCCTGGGTGGCTCAGTCAGTTGGGTATCTGACTATGGCTCAGGTCATGATCTCACAGCTCGGTGGGTTCAAGCCCTGTATTGAGCTCTGTGCTGACAGCTTGGAGCCTGGAGCCTGCTTCAGATTCTGTGTCACCCCGTCTCTTTCTCTGCCCCTCCCCTACTCACACTCTCTCTTTCTCTCAAAAGTAAATAATCATTAAACAAATTTTAAAAATTTTAATGTTTTATTTCTTTCTGAGAGAGAGAGAGAGAGAGAGAGAGACAGTGTGAGCAGGGGAGGGTTAGAGAGAGGGAGACACAGAATCTAAAGCAGGCTCCAGGCTCTGTAGCTGTCAGCACAGAGCCCAACACGGGGCTCGAACCCACAAACATGTGATCATAACCTGAGCTAAAGTTGGAGGCTTAACCAACTGAGCCACCCAGGCACGCCAACAAATTTTTTTTTTTAATTGAGCAGAAAGGAAAACCCAGAAATGGACCCACAACTATATGGTCAACTAATCTTTGACAAAGCAGGAAAGAATATCCAATGGAAAAAAGATAGTCTCTTCAACAAATGGTGTTGGGAAAACTGGACAGCAACATGTAGAAGAATGAAACTGGGCCTCTCACTTTCACCATACACATAAACAAATTCAAAATAGATGAAAGATTCAAACGTGAGACATAAAACCATCAAAATCCTGGAGAACACAATCAGCAACCTCTTTTTCATTGGCTCTAGCAACTTCTTACAAGATACATCTCTGGAGGCAAGGGAAACAAAAGCAAAAATAAACTATTGGGACTTCATCAAGATAAAATGCTACTGCATAGTCAAGGAAACAATCCACAAAACTAAAAGGCAACCTACAGAATAGAAAAAAATATTTGCAAATGACATATCTGATAAAGGGTTAGTATCCAAAATCTATAAACAACTTATCAAACTTAACACCCAAAAAAGAAATAATCCAGTTAAGAAATAGGCAAAAGACATAAACAGAAAATGTTCCAAAGAAGATATATAGATGGCTAACAGACACAAGAACAGATGCTTCACATTACTTATCATCAAGGAAATACAAATCAAAGCCACAATGAGATAGCACCTCACACCTGTCCAAATGACTAAAATTTACAACACAGGTAAAAACAGATGTTGGTGAGGATGTGGAGAAAGGGGATCCCTCTTACACTGTTGGTAGGAATACAAACTTGTTCAGCCACTCTTGAAAACAGTATTGAGGTTCCTCAAAAAGTTAAAAATTGAACTACCCTATGACCCAGCCATTGCACTACTGGGTATTTACCCAAAGTATACAAAAATACTGATTCGAAGAGGCACATGCACCCTGATATTTATAGATGTATTATCAATAATAGTTAAATTGTGGTAAGAACCAAATGTCCATCAACTGATGAATGGATAAAGAAGAGGTGGTACATATATGCAATGGAATGTTACTCAGCCATCAAAAAGAACAAAATCTTGCCATTTGCAATGACATGGCTAGAGCTAGAGTATATTATGCTAAGTGAAATAAATTAGAGAAAGACAAATACCATATGATTTCACTCAAATATAGAATTTAAGAAACAAAACAGATGAACATAGGGGAAGGGGAAAGAAAGAGAGGGAGGCAAACCATAAGAGACTCTTAACTATAGAGAACAAATTGAAGGTTGATGGAGGGAGGTAGGCAGGGGAAGGTCTAAATGGGTGATGAGCACTGGGTGTTACATGTAAGTGATGAATCAACTAAGTTCTACTCCTGAAACTGGTACTAACCTATATGTTAACTAATTAGACTTTAAATAAAAACCGGGGGAAAAAACTAAAAATAAGTAAAATAAAATAAATAAATTCACTAATTGACAAGACACCGAGTTGTTCCTCTTCAGAGAAGGGATATTGATTTTTTTTTCAATTCTATTGAAATATAACTGACATACAGTACTGTATAAGTTCATTTATCCGTTTTACTGTTGATGGACATTTGGGTGTTTCCAGTTTTGAGCTCTTAGAAATAATGCTGCTACGAACATTTTTGTACATGGCTCTTGGTGTTCATATATACACATTTTGTATAAATGCCCACAAATAAACTTGTGGAATATGCATATGTTTAGCTTTACAAATTTCTGGCTAATGGCTTCCCAAAGTGTCTGCGCCAATTTATGCTTTCTCCAGCAGTGTATGAGAGTTCTAGTTACTCCACATCCTTACCAGCCAACAGTTAGTATTGACATTTTCATTTTCACCATTCTTGAGAAAGTATAGTGGTACTGCATTTATTTAGATAGTCTCTTTTGTGCAGTACTTCTTTTGCCCAATTTCGATTGGCTTGCCTGTCTCTTATTTACTTATGAGACTTCTTTATATATTCTGTATATGCATCTTTTTTGCTACATGTACTGAAAATATCTTCTCTCAGTCTGTGGTTTGCCTTTCACTCTCTTAATGTTGGATTCTTATGAACAAAAGTTCTTAATTTTAATATAAATCATATTATTTTTTCCTTTAAGGTTAATACTGTGTTAAGAAAACTGCAATTACCCCCAAGGTCCTAAACCTATTTTCTTATGTTCCCTTTCACATTTAGAATTACAATCCATCTAGAATTGATATTTATGTAAGGTTTTAGGCAGGAGTCAAGATTTCTTGGGGCGCCTGGGTGGCTCAGTTGGTTGTGTCAGACTTTGGCTCAGGTCATGATCGCATGGTTCGTGGGTTCGAGCCTCATGTTGGGCTCTGTGCTGACAGCTAGCTCAGAGCCTGGAGCCTGCTTCAGATTCTGTGTCTCCCTCTGTCTCTGACCCTACCCTGCTCACGCCGTCTCTCTCTCTCTCTCTCTCTCTCAGGAAAAAAGAAAAAAAAAAGCACATTAAAAAAATAAAAAATAAAAATAAATTTTAAAAAAATTTCTTTTTTTCCACATTAATGTCTAATTGACCCAGTATCATTGACTGAAAAGGCCATTATTTCTTCTGCTGTACTGCACAGTTGTCTTTGTTGTAAATCAAGTTACTGTGTATGTGTGGGTCTGTTTCTGGACTCTTTCTTCTATGATTACGGACTCATGAAAATGAAACCACTTCTGTCATTTCCAGATGATTCTGAAAGATTGTAATATCACTCCACATACATATAAAATAAATTGCTTTCAAGGCCGACCACAGTCTGAATCCAACCTATATTTCTAACATTACCTCCCGCCAGCAAATGGCACAATAATCTTTATATCTAGCTGAGTCATGCTGAGTCTCTGGTCCAATTCTGGTTAAATCATGTATTTTGAAAACTTCATCTCCATTATTGCCTGGTGACTAGAATGAACTTTGCTGCTCCCAGGCAAATATCTCATGAGCCTAGGATATATTTATGGAGTTACAGCTTGACTCTTAATCTCTGACTCCATGTTTTATTGGTCTGACTACATTTTCCGCAAGGTCCTGATTCTAATTCAATTCCCTTACCAATTATGGTGTAAACCTGGGCTTCCTGCTTGATTGGGGCCCAAACACCATGCCTGAATATTGCCAAAATGTTCTTAATGAGACTAAAAGATTTCTGTGGAAACTCAAACCACTAAGTGGGATCTATTTCAAACATTTCTTGAACCTGTTGTCCACCTTCATTGTGGGTTTTGCCAAGAGATCCCAGCCACGGTATCCGCTCTCTAACGCAAGCTCCGTGGGTAGTGACTGCAGTCCCAGGTCATGTGTGCTCTTGAAAGCTGTGATGTCTACAGATCACGACTATGAGGGCCAGCCCAGAGCCAGGCCTTTCTTGTAGCCCCTATCTTACATTTTTCTGTTTTTTACTCTTTCTCTCCCACCTGCAATCTCGCAGTCATATTCTGTCCTGCTTCATAATCAAAATGGTATGTATTTCAATATCCAACCTATATCTCTACCTTCACAAGCAGCCATGCCAAGCTAATCATTACTTACAAACATTCCAACTTTCCTGTCTCCATGAAAAGATGATTATTCTTATGCTGTTTACTGCAGTATTAATTACAGTAGCCAAGATATGGAAGAAACCCAGGTGTTTATTGATAAAGGAATGGATAAAGAAAACGATATATATATATATCATATATGAGTCTATATATCTCATATATATCGTATATATGTATGTATATATACAATATACATATATATGATATATACACACATACACATGGAATATTACTGTTATAAAAAACCAAAATCTTGCCATTTGCGACAATGTGAATAGGACTAGAGAGTATAATGCTGAGTGAAATAAGTCAGTCGGAAAAAGACAAATACCATATGATTTCACTTGTATGTGGATTTTAAGAAATAAGACAAACAAACAAGAAAAAAAGAGACCCAAAAAAGGACAAAAAAAATCACTCTTAAATATAGGTTGCCAGAGGGGAGATGGGTGGGAGGATGGGTGAAATAGTTGAAGAGGATTACGAGTACCTTTGTCATGAGCACTGAATAATGTATAGAATGTTGACTCACGATGCTGTACACCTGAACCTAATGTAACACTGTATGCTGTTTTATTGGATTAGAAAAATTGATTTTTTAAAAGATGCTTATGCTTCCTCTTCTTTTCTCACAGCTCTACCTCTCCTTTAAGACCCATCTCAAATCACCGCCTTCCCAATCTCCTCTCATTTGCTTTTGTTTGTATGTTCTACTTCAGCATGTATCAAAACTAGCCTTAGATCATATTTGTGTCTATATAGTCCTATAATTACATTTGTCTATATTCCTTACAGACTATGGAACACTGGACAATATATTTTTTTAATTTTTAAAAATATTTTTATTTATTTCTGAGAGAGAGAGAGAGACAGTGTGAGCAGGGGAGGGTCAGAGAGAGAGGGAGATACAGAATCTGAAACAGTCTCCAGGCTCTGAGCTAACTGTCAACACAGAGCCTGATGCAGGGACTCGAACCCACGAACCGTGAGATCATGACCGGAGCCAAAGTCAGACACTTAACCCACTGAGCCACCCAGGTGCCCCTGGACAATATTTTTAATCCCTATAAATCTTTTTCTTTTAATGTTTTTTGTTTTTTGTTTTTTTTTCTAGGAGAGAGAGAGAGAGAGAGAGAGAGAGAGAGTGAGCAGGGGAGGGTCAGAGAGAGGAGTGACAGACTCTGAAACAGGCTCCAGGCTCTGAGCTGGCAGTCAGCACAGAGCCCGACGCGGGGCTCGAACCCACGAACTGCGAGATCATGACCTAAGCGAAAGTCGGACGCTTAACCGACTGAGCCACCCAGGCGCCCCAGATTTGTTATTAATATAAAGTTTCCTAGGGGTGCCTGGGTGGCTCAGTCGGTTAAGCGTCCAACTTCGACTCAGGTCATGATCTCATGGTTCATAAGTTCAAGTTACACAACGGGCTCTGTACTGACAGCTCGAAGCCTGGAGCATGCTTCGGATTCTGTGTCTCTTTCTCTCTCTGCTCCTCCCCCGTTAGCACTCGGTCTTTCCCTCTCAAAAATAAATAAACATTAAAAAATTTTTTTAAATACATAAATTATCAAATAGTACTATAGTAGGGTATTTTAAGATATTAATCTCTGGCCTCACTACTTACATGCACATAACAATAGTAAATGCTATTTCATATAATTTAGCATCAACCTGAAAGGAAATTTGAGGAGACTATATAAGTAAATAATTTCCATCAGGAGATAATTGGATAGGCAAATTGTTTCTAACTGATGAAACATTTTTCCATTAACTGCTGTGGAAGCTGGACATTCTACCAGAAACAAGAGTGGTGTTGCTTTAGAGCACATACTGTCCGGCCTTAGTTCTATATCTAAGCTGGCTGTACTCTCCACATGGGGGTTCTTTTTCCCTTGGCTCTTTACATGGCTTACTGTTTCTCAGGCTTCATGTCCCAACTTGAATATCAATCACAGTTACCTCCTCTGGCTACCCTATCCAAATGAGGTACCACTCCATGCCTAAATCTATTATTTTTAAAAATAGCAGTCTCTTTGTTTCCCTCTTAGCAATTGGTAATGTGTAATTATTTATGTATTTGTTCAATCAGCCTGTCTCCCTCTATACACTATAAGTACCATGAAGGAAGGGACCATCCATCTGGGTCACAACCGATCACCAGAGCTGGTACATACTAGGTACTCAGTGAATAACTAACGGACTGATTAAACAATGTAAATAAACTCATCTCTCACCACTTCTCTGTTTACCTCAGCAGCTTCTTCATTCAACTTTTAGTTGGTTGAAGAGCTCTCAGAACTAAATTTCATGAGTTTTTATTTCAATGGTTCTAAAATTTGGGGCCACATTTTCTCTTCCCCAAGGGTTTTGTAGATACCGATCCACTGTTTTCTGGTACCAAAACGGAGAATTCTGATGCCAAACTGATATGTTCTTCTTAATTTTGTAAGGCAATATCTATAGGAGTTTTTCTTCATGTTTAAATTCTAGTATTGTTATTAGGCTATGTGTTTCTGCTGATTGATCTGTATACCTTTCCAAAAAATTTCACTAGAATACATTTTTTATCTTTTTTCCCAATCTTTGCAAACTTTGGGAAAACTTAGTAGTACAATGAACACCTGTTAACTCTTTACTTAGATTTGTAAGTTGTTAACATTTCCCACATATGCTTTATCTCTCTTTTTTTAATTTTTAAATGTTTTATTTATTTCTGAGAGAGAGAGAGAGAGGCAGCGTGAGCAGGGGAGAGTCAGAGAGAGAGGGAAACACAGAATACGAAGCAGGCTCCAGGCTCTGAGCCAGCTGTCAGCACAGAGCCCAATGAGGGGCTCGAACCCACGAACTGTGAGATCATGACCTGAGCTGAAGTCGGATGCTCAACCAACTGAGCCACTCAGGGCCTCCTTGCTGACATTTTTTAAGAGCCCAGGCCAATAGTGTTATAGAATGTCTTACAATCTGGATTTGACTGACTGTTCCTTCATGATTAGATTCAGGTTAAAATTTTAGTCAAAGAACACTAAGTAGAGAATGCTGTATATTTACCATTAAATCCCACTAGGAGGCATATAATATCAGTTTGTCTCTTCATTGGTGATACTCTTTGGCTCATGTAGTATCAGCCAAATATCTGTATTAGCAAAGAATATACTTTTACACTTTGAAATTTATAAGTAATCTATGGGTTGGTATTTTGTGACTATCCTGTTCCTCAGCAACATTTTATGTAATGGTATTAATGCCCATTGATAATCTTTGCCTGAATCAGTTATTACATTGGTAGTTACAAAATGGTGATTTTCTAATTAGATCATTACTTCCTCATTGATTAGCCAACATTCTTCTATTAAAGAGAAGTTTCCCCTTTCCCTTTACTTTTGGAGCACTGCTATGATTCGTAGGACTTTTTTCTAAATATTTTATGATTCATTACCATTGTTATTCTTTTTTATAACCAAATATCCCAATATGATGAGTGGGAATCCCTTCAAAATGGGACATAGTTCCTTTTTACATGTATATCCATTATTATGTGAACACTTACTTTTTGTCCCAACGATATGTTTTTGGCTAAGCTTGAGCTTTCCCTGCCGCAAACCTCCTTTTAGTGAGGGATAGTACTTGAAACCAAGTCCTATGCTCATTGTTACTGGATTATCATTAGTTCTGTGCCCTTTCAGTGGGTAGAGCTAGAATATGTATGCATGTTTGTGTGTGTTTGTCTTTCCCTCCTTCTTGTCATATGCACAGGATAGAATGCTGTATCCTCTTTCATGCCTTGCATTTTTTTCACTTAGTCATTCCATGTACGTTCAAAGAGATCTTTCTCATTATTTTTACAGTTACACAGTATTTCATTGTGTGATTGCACCATAATTTATAAACTGTTCTACTATGGATAGACTCTTATATTGTTCCAGTAATTTTGTAGTACAAATAATGCATACAAATTGTGTTTTGTATTTGTGGAGGGGCAAATCACTGAGTTTTCTGAAGCAGGAACACTGGGACAAAGGGTAAATGCATGTTTACTGTTGCTAGATATTGCCAAATTCCCCTCCAGAGAGGTTGTGCCATTTTGCATTCCCAGCAACAGTGTATGAAAGCGGCCTGTTTTCCCACACTGGGAGAGAGCTGAGAAATGGTATATCAGTGCAGTTTTACTTTGTGTTTCTTTTCTTATGAGTAAAGGTGAACACTTTCTCATTTGCTTAAGACCCTTTCTCTTTTTTTCTGTAAGCTGTCTGTTCATGTCTTTTGACCGTTTGCCAGTCAGGTATTTGGTCTTTTTATCTCCCTTTATTTTTAAGTTATTTAGATATTAGAGAGATTATCCCTTCATCTGGAATTGCCATATTTTCTCCCACTTTGTCATTTGTCTTTTGATTTGCTCATGGTGCTTTACTTCTAGTAAATATGTTTCAGTTTTTACATTTAGATCTTTGATTTATTTGGAAATTATTATGATATATATTGTGGGGAATAGATCCAATTTTATGGTTTTTTCTAATGGCTGTCTAGTTATTTCAATACCATTTGTTAAAACATCTATCTCTGGCACAAAAACAGACACATAGACCAATAGAATAGAGAGCTCAGAATGGGACCCACAAATATATGGCCAACTAATCTTTGACAAAGCAGGGAAGAGTATCCAATGGAAAAAAGACAGCCTCTTTAACAGATGGTGCTGGGAGAACTGGACAGCAACATGCAAAAGAATAAAATTAGATCACTCTCTTATACCGTACACAAAAATAATCTCAAAATGGATAAAGGACCTAAATGTGAGACAGGAAACTATCAAAACCCTAGAGGAGAAAGCAGGAAACAACCTCCTTGACCTCCACCGCAGCAATTTCTTACTTGGCACATCCCCAAAGGCAAGGGAATCAAGAGCAAAACTGAACTATTGGGACCTCATCAAGATAAAAAGCTTCTGCACAGCAAGGGAAACAATCAATAAAACTAATAGGACCGATGGAATGGGAAAATATAGTTGTAAATGACATATCAGATAAAGGACTAGTATCCAAAATCTACAAGGAACTCACCAAACTCCACACATAAAAAAACAAATAATCTAGTGAAGAAATGGGCAGAAGTCACGAACAGACACTTCTCCAAAGAGGACATCCAGATGGCCAACAGACACATGAAACAATGCTCAGCGTCCCTCCTCATCAGGGAAATACAAATCAAAACCACACTGAGATACCACCTCACGCCAGTCAGAGTGGCTAAAATGAACAAATCAGAAGACCTTAGATGCTGGTGAGGATGCGGAGAAATAGCACCCTTCTACACTGTTCGTGGGAATGTAAACTGGTGCAGTCCCTCTGGAAAACAGTGTGGATGCTCCTTAAAAAATTAACAATGGAACTCCCTAGGACCCAGCAATAGCACTGCTAGGAATTTACCCAAGGGATACAGGAGTGCTGATGCATAGGGGCACATGTACCCCAATGTTCATAGCAGCACTCTCAACAATAGCCAAATGGGAATAGAAAGAGCCTAAATGTCCATCAACTGATGAATGGATCAAGAAGATATGGTTTATCTATACAATGGAATACTACATGGCAATGAGAAAGAATGAAATCTGGCCATTTGTAGCAACATGGATGGAACTCGAGGGTGTTATGCTGAGCGAAATAAGTCAGGCAGAGAAAGGCAGATACCATATGTTTTCACTTATAAGTGGAACAGGAGAAACTTAACAGAGGATCATGGGGAGGAGAATGGGAAAAAAATAGTTGGGGAGAGGGAGGGAGGCAAACCATGAGAGATTCCTGAATGCTGAGAACAAACTGAGGGCTGATGGGGGTGGGAGAGAGGGGAAGGGGGGTGATAGGCATGGAAGAGGACATTTGTTGGGATGAGCACTGGGTGTTATATGGAAGCCAACTTGACAATAAACTATGAAAGAAAAAAATCTCTTTTCTGGTGCATTGAGATGCCAGTTTTCTACATATTAAATTTCCATACATATTTTGATCTCTTTCTGGATCTTCTACCCTATTATACTGATTTATCTATTCATATACCAGTACCATGCACTTAAAAAAATGTTCATTTACTTATTTTGAGAGAGCAAGCATGAGTGTGTATGTGTGTACATGCAGGGGAGAGGCAGAGAGAAAGGGAGAGAGAATCCCAACCAGGATCCACACTCAGCATAGAGCCCCATGAGGGGTTTAATCTCACGAACCATGAGATCATGACTTTAGCTGAAATCAAGAGTCAGACACTTAGCCAACTGAGCCACCCAGACGTCCCCATGTACATTTAAAGTTTTATTGTGTCTGGTAAGGCGATTTCACCATTATTATCTTTTTCTCTTTGTGTAGCTTACTCCTGCATGTGTATTTTCTCATGTATGCCCTTTAGGATCAACCTACATAGTTCCAGGGGAAAAGATTATTATTTTTATTCAAATCACATTATATTTATGTATTAATGTAAAGAAAACTGGTAAACTAATACATTTTGCTTTTCAGAGGAGCTTTGGGTTCACAGCAAAACTTAAGAGAAAGTATAGACTTCCCCCACACTACCTGGCCCAACACATGTACACCTTACTCACTTAGTGACATCCTGCACCACATTGTACATTTACACAGTTGTACACAATGTACCATATAGGTACGTTTACTACAATCAATGAACTTATATTGACACATAATTACCACAGAAAGTCAATAATTTACATTAGGTTTCATTCTTGGTGTTGGACATTCTATAGGTGTTAGATAAATGTATAGTGATATGTATTCACCACTGCAATTTACACAGTTGTACACAATGTACCACACAGGTACGTTTACTACAATCAATGAACTTACATTGACACATAATTACCACAGAAAGTCAATAATTTACATTAGGTTTCATTCTTGGTGTTGGACATTCTATAGGTGTTAGATAAATGTGTAATGATATGTATTCACCACTGCAATTTACACAGTTGTACACAATGTGCCACATAGGTACATTTACTACAATCAATGAACTTATATTGACACATAATGACCACAGAAAGTCAATAATTTACATTAGGTTTCATTCTTGGTGTTGGACATTCGATAGGTGTTAGATAAATGTATAATGATATGTATTCACCACTGCAGTGTCATATACAATAGTTTCACTGGCCTAAAATAAGATTCTGTGCTCTGCCTATTCATTCCTCCCTCCCCCTAGCCCCTGGCAACCACTGATCTTTCAACTGTCTCCATAGTTTTGTGTTTTCCAGAAGGTCATATAGGTGGAAGCATACAGTATGTAGCCTTTTCACATTAGTTTCTTTCACTTACTAATACGTGCTTCTTTCTTCCATGTCTTTTCATGACTTCAGAGCTCATTTCTCTTTAGAGCTCCAATAATATTCCAGTGTTTGGATATACCATAGTTTATTCATTTACTCACTGAAGAACATCTCAGTTTCTTCCAAGTTACGGCAATTATTAATTATGAATAAAACTGCTATAAACACCCATGTGCCAGTTTTTGTGTAGACCTAAGTTTTCAACTCTTTTGGGTAGATATCAAGGAGCACTATTTCTGGATCATATAAAAATATGTTTAGTTTTGTAGAAACCTCAAACTGTCTTCCAAAGCAACTCTACCATTTTGTATTCCCACCATCAGTGAGTGAGAGTTCCCATTGCTCCACATCCTCTCCAGCATTTGATATGGTCAATACTTCAAAATTTGGGTATTCTAATAGGTGTTTAGTGGTATGTCACTGTTTTAATTTGTAGTTCTCTACTGATATGTGATATTGAACACCTTTTCATATGCATACTTGCTATCTGCATATCTTCTTTGGTGAGTTGTCTGTTCAGGTCTTCTGCCCATTTTTTTTTTTTTAATCTAAGTTGTCAGTTTCTTATTGCTGAGTTTCTTGTATATTTGGGATAACAGTCTTTGTCAGATGTGTTGTTTGCAAACATTTTCTCCCACGTTGTGGCTTGTCTTTTTTTTTTTAATTTTTAACATTTGTTGATTTTTGAGAGACAGAGAGAGACAGAGCATGAGCAGGAGAGGGACAAAGAGACAGGGAGACACAGAATCCAAAGCAGGTTCCAGGCTCTGGAGCTGTCAGCACAGAGCCTGATGTGGGACTTGAACTTACAAACTGCGAAATCATGACCTGAGCGGAATTTGCTTAACTTAGCCACCCAGGTGCCCGTGGCTTGTCTTATCATTATCTTGAAATCATATTTTACAGACGGAAGTTTTAAATTTTAATGAAGTCCAGCATATCATTTATTTTCTAGATCATGGCTTTAGTGTTATGCTTAAAATGTTATTGCATATCCAATGTTACCTAGATTTTTCCTATATTATCTTTTAGGAGATATATAGCTCTGTGTTTTGGATTTAGGTTTATGATCCATTTTGACTCAATTTTTGTAAAGGATGTAAGGTCTGAGTCTTTTTCCTATGTGGATGTTTAATTCAAGGACCATTTATTGAAAGATTATCTTTACTCCATTGTATTGCCTTTGCTCCTTTGTGAAAGATTTCTTGACTATATGTGGGTCTATTTCTGGAGTCTTTATTCTGTTCCATTTGTCTATTGATTACTGTAGCTTTATAGTAAGTCTTAAAGTTGAGCTGTATCAATTTTCTGATTTTGTTTTCCTTCAATAGTGACACAGCTATTCTGGGTCTTTTCTTCTCCGTATAAACTTTAGAATCAGTTTGTCAATAACCACAAAATAACCTCCTGGGATTTTGACTGCGATTGCATTGAGATGAAGTGACATCTTGACAATATTGAGTCTTCCTATCTATGAACATGGACTACCTCTCCATTTATTATTTCTTTGATATCTTTCATTAGTTTTTGAAAAAGATTTTTAGATTTAAAAATTGTTAAGTAATCTCTACACTCAACATGGGATTTAAACTTACAACCCCAAGAGCAAGAGTCACATGCTCTACTGACTCAGCCAACAGGTGCCTATATCTTTCATCAGTTTTGTAGTTTCCATTACATAGGTCTTATATTTTATTAGGTTTATACTTAATTATTTCTTTTATGAGGGGAGTGCTAATGTAAATCATAATGTGTTTTTAATTTCAAATTCCACTTGCTCTTTGTATACAGGCCATTTATTTTTGCATAGTAACCTTGTATCCTCCAACCTTGCTACAATCACTAATTAGTTTCTAGGAGTTTTGTCAATTATTTTGGGTTTTCTATATAGATGATCATTTTATTTGTGACCAAAGACAGTCTTGTTTCTTCATTCCCAAACCATATATTTTTTATTTCCTTTTCTTGTTTTATTGTATTAGTAGGACTTCCTATATGGCATTGAAAAAACAATGATAAGAAGGACATCCTTGCCTTGTTCCTGATTTTAAAGGGAAAAATTATTTTTACTCACCATTAAGTATATTAGCTATGAGGTTTTTTATGGATACTTTTTATCAAGTTGAGGAAGTTCCCCTCTATTCCTAGTTTAATGAGAGTTTTTATGATGAATGAATGTTGGATTTTGTCAAATGTTTTTTCTGTATTTATTGATATGATTATGTTATTGTTTTTTTAGTCTACTGATATGATGGGTTACATTAATTGATTTTAAATGTTATCAGTCTTGCAAACCTGGGAAAATTTCTCCTTACTCATAGTTATAACATTTTTTATCTATTGTTGGATTAGACATGCTAATATTTCATTGAGGATTTTTACATCTATATTCATGACAGATATTGGTTTTCTTTTCTTGTAACATCTTTGTTTGGTTTTGATAATAGAGTAATGTTGGCCTCATAGAATGAGTTAGGAAGTATTCCCTTCTGCTTCTATCTTCTATAAACGATTGTAAAGAGTTTGTATAATTTCTTTTTAATTTTTTTATTATTTTTAAGTTTCTTAAAATTTGTTTATTTTGAGAAAGAGAGACCAGGCAAGCAGGGGAAGAGCAGAGAGAAAGAATTTCAAGCAGGCTCTGCACTGTCGGCACAGAACCCGACATGGAGCTCAAACTCACAAAACTATGAAATCATGATCTGAGCCGAAACCAAGAGTAGGAGACTTGACCGACTGAATCACCCAGGTGCCCCTCTATAATTTATTTCTTAAATGTTATAATTCACCAGTAAATCCATCTGGGCCCATGCTGTTTTGTAAGGTTATTAATTATTGATGCCATTTCTTTAATAGATGTAGGACTTTATTAATTTATTTTATTTAGAGAGAGCATGTTCGAGTGGGGAGAGGGAGAGAGAATATTAAGCAGGATCCACATCCTATGTGGGGCTCAATCTCATGTCTGTGAGATCATGACCTGGGCCCAAATCAAGAGTCAAATGCTTAAATGAGCCACCCAGGTGCCCCAATGTAGGAATACTTAGATGTCTATTACTTCTTGGGTGAGTTTTGACAGATTATGTCTTTCAAAAAATTGATCTCTTTCAATCTGATTATCAAATTTGTGGGTACAGAGTTGTTCATAATAATATTCCTTTATTTTCCTTCTAATGTGCATGGGATTTATAGTGATGTTCCTTCTTTCATTTTTGATATTAGTAATATGGTTTTTTTTTCTTAGGTAGCCTGGTTTTAGGCTTATTGATTTTATTTATTTTATCAAAGAACCAGATTGGGTTTTGCTGGTTCTATTGATCTCTTATTTTCAATTTCACTGATTTCTGCTTTAATTTTTATTATATCTTTCTTCTGTTTCTCTTGGATTTAATTTACTCTTCTTTTTCGAGTATCTAAAGGTGGAAAATCTTATTTATTTTAGACCTTTCTTCTTTTCTAATATGTGTTTTTGATGCTATAAATTTCTCTAAGTACTGCTTACACCGCATCCCATAAATTTTGGTAAGTTGTAGTTTCATTTAGTTCAAAATATTGTAAACATTTATCTTGCCATTTCTTCTTTGACTCGTGCATTATTCAGAATTGTGTTAATTAATCAAGTATTTTGAGATTTTCCAGCTATTTTCTGTTGTTTCTCGTTTTTTTCTTAAGTTTATTTTGAGGGAAAGAGAGAGAGCATGCATGCATGGGTGGGGGAGGGACAGAGAGGGAGAGAGAGAACCTCAAGCAGCCTCCACACTGACAGTGAGTTAGAACCCACTTAGGGTTCTAACTTCCGAACCATGAGATCATGACCTGAGCTGAGATCAAGAGTTGAACTCAACAGGGTACCTGGGTAGCTCAGTTGGTTAAGTTAACTGACTTTGGCTCAGGTCATGATCTCATTCGAGCCCCACATCAGGCTCTCTGCTGTCAGTGCAGAGCCGGCTTCAGATTCTCTCTCTGCCCCACCCCTCACTCCCACTCTCAATAATAAACATTTTTTTTTTTTTAACTCAAAAAACAAAGAGTTGGACTCAAGAGACCGAGTCGTCCAGGTGCATTTTTTTTTCTAGTTTAATTCCATTGTCTAAAATCAGACACTGTATGTATGAGTTCTATTCTTTTAAATTTGTTAAGGTGTGTTTTAAGGCCAAGAACATGGTCTCTCTTGGTGAATGTTCCATGTGAATTTGAGAAGAATGTGTATTTAGATGTTGTTGGATGAAATAGTCTACAAATGTTAACCCATCCAGTTGATTGGTGGTCCTGTTGAATTCAACTATATCCTTAATTTTTTTCTGCCTGCTGGATTTTTCCATTTCTAAGGGAGGAGAGTTGAAATCTCAACTAGTGAATTCATCTATTTCTCTTTGTAGTTCTATCAGTTTTTGCCTCACATATTTTGACACTATTTTAAAGTGCATACACATTAAGAATGATTATGTTCCCTTGAAGTATCGATCCTTTTATCATTATGTAATACCCTCTTTATCCCTGATACATTTCCTTAGTCTGAAGTCTGCTCTGTGTGGAATTAAACTATTCCAGCTTTCTTCTGATTAGTGTTAACATGATATATCTTTATTCATTTCCATTTAGTTTATAGGTGTCTTTATATTTAAAGTATATTTATTGTATATAACATATAGTTGTATCCTGTTTTTTTGATCCACCTTGATAATCTCTGTCTTCTTTAAAGTGACTGTTGATAAGAGTTGGATTAATGTCCACCGTATTTTTACTGTTTTCTACTTGCTGCCATTCTTTGTTCCTATTTTTGTTTCTCTCTTTTCTCCCCTTTGTGGTTTTAACTGAGCATTTTACAGGATTCCATTTTCTTTCCTTCCTTAGTAGTGTGTGTGTGTTTGTGTGTGCAGTTTTAGTGATTACCCTACAGTTTGCACATATACAACTAACCCAAGTCCACTTTCAAATAACATTGTATTGAATCATGAGTAGTGCAAGTTAATTTATAATAAAATAATCTTAACTCATCCCTCTCATCCTTTGTATTATTGCTGTCATTCACTTCAATTATATACATAGGCATGTATAAATATATATGCACATACATAATCGAATACATTGTTGCCATTATTTTGAACAAACTGTTATCTTTTAGATCAACTAAGAAAAACAAAAATGAAAGTTTTTATTTTACCTTTACTTACTCCTTTCATGCTCTTCTTTATGTAGACACAAGTTTTTGATCTATATCATTTTCTTTCTCTCTGAAGAACTTTAACATTTCTTACCAGTAAGGTCTACTGGCAATAGATTCCCTTTTGAAGGATAATTTCACAAGGCACATAATTGTAGTTTGGTAGTTTTTTCCTCTCAACAATTTAAACATTTCACCCCATTCCCTTCTTGCTTGCATGGTTTCCGAGAAGTTGAATATAATGCTTTTCTTTGTTCCTTTATAGGCTCTCTTCCTCTTGTGGCTTCTTTTAATATTTTTTTCCTTTATCCTTGATTTTCTGAAGTTTGAATATGTTATGCCTACACTTACATTTTTTTGTTTTTGTTTTTTTGGCATTTATTCTGCTTGGTATTCTCTGAGTTTCCTGGACCTGTGGTTCAGTGTCTAACATTAATCTGGAGAAATTCTCAGTCACTATTGCTTCAGTATTGCTTCTGTTCCTTTCTTTCTTCTTCTTCTGGTTTTCCTATCACTTATTTGTTAGACCTTTCGTAGTTGTCCCACAGTTCTTGGCCTTTCTGTTCTGGTTTCTTTTTAGTCTGTTTTTCTCTATGTTTTTCAGTGTTAGAAGTAAGTTTCTATTACCGCTCAGAAGTTCTTTCCTCAGCCATGTTCAGTCCTCTCATGGGCTCATCAAAAACGTTCTTCATTTATTACAGTGTTTTTGATCATTAGCATTTCTTTTTTATACTTTCTTAAAATTTTTATCACTTTGCTTAGTTACCCATCTCTTCTTGCATGTTGTATACTTTTTCCTTTAAAGTTCTTAGCATTTAATCATATTTAAAAAAAATTCCTGCTCCATGGGGCGCCTGGGTGGCTTAGTCGGTTAAGCATCCGACTTTCGCTTAGGTCATGATCTCGCAGTTCGTGGGTTTGAGCCCCGCGTCGGGCTCTGTGCTGCCAGCTCAGAGTCTGGAGCCTATTTCAGAGTCTGTGTCTCCCTCTCTCTCTGACCCTCCCCTGCTCACGCTGTCTCTCTCTCTCCTAGAAATTAAAAAAAAAAAAAAATTCCTGCTCCCAACATTCCTACCATATCTAACTCTAGGTCTTACACTTATTCAGTCTCTTTAAACAACTGTCCTTCTAGGACATGAATGTGTTCACAACCGCCCCCCCCCAAAAAAAACCTCTATTTTGGGTTTTTTTTAGGGGATATCATCATGCAGGCATGTTCAATTACTAACTCTATATTCAGTGCCTCTCACCCCCCTGGAGGTTTGGGAAGTTCGACTGAAAGTTTCAGGCTTCTAATCAAGTCTTGGTCTTTTTGGAAATCAGCTGCCATCCTGAAAATATATGGGGGCCTGTTAAGAGTTAACATATGATGCTCCTATCACTGAGAAAATTCCAAGGTATTTAAGAGCTTTGTGTCAGAAACCAGGGACAAAGACAAAATATACATTCTTTGTTATACTACATATTTTTAAATATTTTTTGTTCCATTTGTTGCTTTTTTTTAGAAGTCATCAATTATGGCTATATATTTATATATATTAACATTTTTATGTCTTCCATATCTATTATTTCTTCTCTACTTCAAAAATTAATATCCAGTCTGTATATTTTTTTAAGTTTATTTATTTATTTTGAGGGCGGGGTGGGCAGAGAGAGGAGAGCAGAGAGAAAATCCCAGTGAGGCTCTGTGCTATCAGAGCAGAGCCTGATGTGAGGCCTGAACCCACAAGCCGTGAGATCATGACCTGAGCCAAAACCAAGGGTAGGACACTTAATCGACTGAGCCCCCAGGAGCCCTCAGTCTGTGTTAATTTTCTATTATCTCAAAAATAGCTGTTTATAGTTTTTTGAATCAGGTCTTACACAAGTTTATCATACTGCATTTATTTAATATCCTGTTATCTTTTATTCTGTGAGTTTTCCTCTACATCTCTTTTGTTATTTATTGAGGAAGCTAACATCATTTGTCCTGAGAATTTCTTATAATCTGACTTTAGTTATTTGCAGCCTCTTGGTGCAGTTTAATAAATTTCTCTATTTTGTACCTCTCTCATCCTTATTTCCTACCAACTGAATGAGATATAGTCTTGATAAGGTTTTTTTTTTTTTTTTTTTTTCACTTCATTTTTTTTTTTTTTTTTTTTTCTTCAACATGTATGCATCATGTGGCATGCTGTGATTTTGTTGACATTAAAATTGCCTTATTCATTCAGGTATATCAACATGATCCATCCATAACAAACTNCTTTAGTTATTTGCAGCCTCTTGGTGCAGTTTAATAAATTTCTCTATTTTGTACCTCTCTCATCCTTATTTCCTACCAACTGAATGAGATATAGTCTTGATAAGTTTTTTTTTTTTTTTTTGGCAAGACCACTTCATATTACTTCCTATTGTATTGTCTTCAACAGGCATGAAATAAACCTGTTGTCCCACTATTATTGACATTAAAATTGGTCAATTCATTCAGGTATATCAACATGATCCATCCATAACAAACTGCCCCTTCAACTTTTGTTCAAACTAATTCCTTTGACACCCATTAAATACTGATGCCAGGTTCCATTATTTCACTAGGGCCAGCACAATTATTTTTTCACAGCTTCCATGTACAATATCTGTAATTCTTCTGTAAAGAATTCCCTTACATCAACCATTTGGTTACCTTGAAATACAGTTTATATAGGAAAGGCAGAAAAATGCTAATCTTTCCCCTCTTTCCCCAATGAGTTAGTGACATAGCAAACTCCAAAGATGACCAATGAGGGTTTTTTTTAGTATGGATATGAATTTATGACATTTGATTGTGTGTATCTACACATATACACACACATATATATACATATATTCCATGTATATAATTATGTGCTTCAGTTTATTACAGTCCTTACTTGTTTTGTTGCTCAAACCATCTTATCTTTGCCAGAAGAGCCCCTTCAAAGTTGGCTGCTTTGATAATTTTAAACTTTGTTCATTTTTCATTTCATTTGATAAAGACAATTAAGTAAACAGAGCCAGCAACTGCATAAAGCTTAATACATACCTAATGATTTTCTGAATTTTCACATAAGTAATTTTAAGTATATCCTCAAAACCCCAGGAGTCTAAAAAACATTCTGTTTTAAATAATTTATACAACAGTAAAATTAATGCTCTAAGAGGATGTACTATATTTATCTTGTAATTTCATATACCCTATAATCTTAAGATTGTGTTTTCCCCAGTCCTATGATATTATGATTTTAAGAAGCTGTTAGGAGCTTTCCTCAACATCAAATCAAATAAAAATAGCCAACATAGCCCTCCCTCTTCATATTGGTAACAATTTCAAATATCTCCCACTCTATTGATGCCTTTACCCTAAGAAATTTCTCAAATCTCTTTCTGATAACAAACAAGAAACAAAACTTTCCCCCAACTCTTGACCTGGCATTTATCTTGAGTACAGTCTCATCTCCGTTTTTCTTTTCAGTTAAGCTGAGATGTCTCTATATCTTCCCTTACCAGTTCACTCAACAATTAATTCCTACAAAAAGTAATCTGATGACTATCATTGATATACTCCACATTGCCAGTTCAGTTGAACTGTTTTTTAAAATTTTTATAAGTTCTCTTGGATGAATTTACATTATGGATTACTTACTCCCTGTTCAAGACTCTTTGGCATTTAGGCTATTCTCTCCTTCTTAAATGTTAGTGCTCCCCTAGCCTCTGACCTCGGCAACATCTTCTTCCTAAACTCTCTCTTGGGGTAATCTCTTTATTTTCATGGTTTCAAATATAATCATTTTACTTAATGAGCTAGACTCCATGTGGTGCTGTTTCCTACTTTACTTTCAAACCTGTCCCATGAGATTTCTTTGATGAAATCTCAGGAAGGAGCCAGAACTTCTCCAATTTCTCTGTCACAAGAACAAGCTTGTATCAGTCATTATAATTTTTCAGGCCATCTAATGTTTATCATAATCTAAAACTTCACTTAAATGAAAGTTTCTCTCTACCTTCTCCCAGCTTAAGTCGGTCATGTAAGATTATCTGCTGAATATATTCCATTTAACTGTGGTAGTGACCTTTGTCCTTTTTGCCTCTCTGGCATTTCTTTTGTCATCTCCCCTCATTCTAGTATAAGAAGCTTCTTTCTTATGGGAAAACTCATCTCATATGATTTGAGTGGGGCTGACCACCCTGCATCCATGCTATGAGAGTCATCCCAGAGCTAACTGATCAGAGTACCTCACCTCTCTCATCACTGATTTCTTGAGAGACAGAGCTGATGAGAGCTAAGCCGAATGGAGCCCTTCTCAGATATTTGCTGCTATAACTATCTACTAGGGCTAGTTAGCTGGTGGGATGAATATCTGGAGTCTGGAGACTAGTAGCCATTTTGTTCACAACAAAGACTGACAGGAATAGAGCCCACCATATCAACTGAGCCTCTGTTCTGAGGATTTTCTGGTGAATTCATTTGAGATAGATTTTACAATTTTCACTAGAAAAAGGCATGACAGATGTCCTATAGTTAATTTAAAATCCTGAAACATGTTCAAATGAATTATTTTTTTCTCCCCCTTCTACTTCCATTTCTTCTAAATCTACCAACTCCCGTATTTTCTAGTCAAAATAGTCTTTCCTTGTAACCTTCATACAACAAATCTCAATCCTATCTGTTACCCTGCCTAAGTATCTCGAGAGTCCTTCCTTTTATTTCTCTACATGTCCTAGTCCAAGCCCACATCCCCCACTTGTCAAACCCTTATGATAGACTCCTCTTATGATTTTTCTTTTCTGATCTTACCTGACTATATCTGTTCAGTCACCAGAGCAGGCATGGCAAAACCCTAATCTGGCCTTACTACTTCCCATGTGAAAATGCCTCAAACTTGGCAAATGGTTTCTAAGATAAAGTCCAAGCTACTCATGAACCAACAAAGCCTTCTGAGGCCATGTCTTGCCTACCTCTTGTCTCCCACCTCCTTCCATCAATTTCAACTGGGCAATACCAAACTTGTCATCCCCTTTCAACACTAATTGTGTGGTTCCTGCTCTCTCTGCCCAGAAAGCCTCTCTTTTCCTGGTTTTTGTTTTTGATTTTGTTTTAACCACTGCAAAGGCCTTAGTTTTTCCAGAAAGTGGTCTTAAGCTCGTAGGCAAGAGCAAGTGCCCTCCCCCCTTATGATCCCATAATAGCAAGTAAGTCATTTTATCCATATTCTAGCAAAAATCCTTTCTTTCATCCGTTTTCCTGATTGTAAGCAGGAGCTGTTTCTTATTCATTTATAGATCCCCAATGCTTGGCATTCAATATATGCTTTTTGGTCAAAATTGCCATAATGTTTTTATTTTGTCAAACTGTCTGAAAAGTCACAATTAGATATATTTGGGGGCATTAGGCATTCTTGGTAAAATATAAAATCCACATTTCCTATTAAGTTTCATAGTTTAAAATGAATCCGTTTGATTAGAGTTACTTTTATTTTAAAACTCCATCGATATGGGTCCTTAAGAGAATAGATTTGGAAGGACTATTTAAAGAATTCAATCAGTAGAGTCACAGAGTTAGAGAGTTCCCAAGGTAGAATTCTGATTCTGCTATGGATAAGCATGTGACTTTGGCAAATTATTATCTAGCCTCTCTAGGTCTGTTTTCTTACCTGTAAAACGAGAATTGTTTTATGTATTTCATAGTGCTGTTTTAAAGATTAAATGATACAAGAAATACAGGTGCCTGTCACACTGCCTATACGGCACATAAAAATATTCAATCCCAAGGAGCTAGCACCATTATTATTAATAAAGGCAGGTCTGGGGGCGCCTGGGTGGCTTAGTCGGTTAAGCGTCCGACTTTCGCTTAGGTCATGATCTCGCGGTTCGTGGGTTCGAGCCCCGCGTCGGGCTCTGTGCTGACTGCCAGCTCGGAGCCTGGAGCCTTTTTCAGTCTATGACTCCCTCTCTCTCTGACCCTCCCCTGCTCACGCTGTCTCTCTCTCTCTCTCCTAGAAATAAATAAAACATTAAAAAATAAAAAAAATAAAAAAAAAAAATAAAGGCAGGTCTGGAAGGATGCCACATGTGGGGAAGGACATTGGGTGGGGCAGGGAAAAGCAACATCCCGACCTAGAAAGTTTTCTTATGGCAAGCTCAGTTCAAAGCACAGTCTGGTCTATGAACCAGACTGTTCTATGTTCACAAGGGATATGAAATGTGGGGATCTTGTCATAGGTATTTCTCAGTCACTGCCACACACACCTCACTTCTTATCTGTAGCTAATGTGTCATCTACCCACTGAAGAGAGAACTTCGAGTAATTCAGAGGAAATAGTAGGTATTGCCTGTCACCTGGATTGTGATATACAGTTCATAAAGCTTCTTTACATTCATGATCTCGCCTAGACTCCACCACAAACCACGTGTTGGCATTTTTGTCCCTATTTTACAGAGGATGAAACCAAAGTCCCGAAAAGTTTAAATGACCAATTCCAGGTCATGATATTAAGAAGTGGCTGAGTTAGCATTCAAACATAGGCCTTTTGATTCCCAGTCCAGAACCCTTTCTAACATATGGTAAGCAGAGATCAGGCAAAAGGGGGCACAAAAAAAGGGATGAGGAAGTTAGGCAGGAGGGAAGTTCATAGGATAAAAAAAGAACTATCTGGCAAGGACAGAATCAGTAGGGCTGCCATACTTCCTAAGCAGCAGAGGAAGGATAAATATGGGTTTGGGCAATGATGGCCTTATGAGCAGGTGAAAAGAGGGTGATATGAATTGTGATGACACAGTTATGGAATGTTTTGACAAGGAAAATCATTTATGTGGAAAGCTTTAAAGAGATAATTGACTCTCATTTCACAGATGAAAAAGTCCAGACCCAGGGAGATACCTGACCAGCCTTCAGTCTCATACCATAAATGGGAGAGCCAGTCCAAAGACCAACCATGACTTACTGGTATAGATGTGTTAAAATCTTTAAATGCTTTTATTAAAAAAACAAAACAAAACAAAACATCTTTATTGGTGTTGGGGGCAGTGCCTGGCTGGGTCAGTTGGAAGAGCATGTGACTCTTGAACTTTGGGTCATGAGTTTGGGTGTATACATTAGGTACAGAGATTACCCATGTTGGGTATAGAGATTACTGGAAAAAAAATAATAAAAATAGAAATAAAAAGCTATTTGGGGTATAATTTATAAACCATAAACTTCACCCATAATTCCTCAAAATGTTGAGTAAATTTATATAGTTGGATAACCATCACCACAATCCAGCTTTAGAACATTTCTATCACCTACCCCCCTAAAAATCAAAACACTGAAAACTTCAACAGTGGTTAGTAAATAGCCCTTCCCTCAAACTCCCAAAAGACTCGCCCTTCAATCCTCTGAATCACCCCAGATCTCCTTATGATCTAATTTTAGAAACCTGGTCCACTGAGCAGCTTCTGTTCTGCATGGTTGGAACCTTTGCTACATCTGTGCCACATCTGTTGTAAAGTAACTTTAGTATCACCCCTGGGAAGGATGAAGGCAAGCATTTAACTCCCCTGGTTCCCAATCTGGAGCTTTTCACACAGGACCCTGCTTTTCAGAAAGATAGGAAAAAAACCAAGTGAACAAAAGGAAGCAAGTGCTATGAGATTATATCTACATAAAGGATAGATTGGTTTTGAAAGGTCAAGAGATTGAGCTGCTATCATGACAGTTACCTCTTCAGTAAAGGTGTTTTTACCTTGAGGTTTACCTTTGCTGTTGCATGAACTTCTGAAGGTCAGATTACTCCCTGAAATACAAAATTTCACAGGTATGCACATTTTTCTGTGAGTAGGTCCATGGACAAAAAGGAAAAAAAAAAGGATAACTTGCTAAGAACATGCTTTGTTTTATTTTTTTAATTTTTTGAATGTTTATTTACTTTTGAGAGAGATAGAGACAGAGCATGAGCAGAGAGAGAGGGAGACACAGAATCAAAGCAGGCTCCAAGCTCCAAGCTGTCAACAAAGAGCCTGATGTGGGGCTCGAACTCATGGACTGTGATATCATGACCTGAACCAAAGTCGGAAGCTCAAACGACTGAGCTACCCAGGCACCCCTAAGAACATGTTTGATAAGAGGTTCAGGGGAGAAGCAAACAAGGAATGTGCTCAAGGAGTATAGACTTGGGGAAAAGAATTCTAGCTAGAGGGACAGGTAAAAGGGAGAAAGTCAAGACAAAGTTCTCTTGATTCATAATTTCATTTACAAACTAGATACATATGTGAATCAACTATTTTTGACATGTAGACTTGTAGACAAGTCACACATATTAGGTCATACATATAAACCATTTGTTATTGTGCTAATTTTCTTTGTCCTCTATTAGTAGATTTCACAATGAAATGAGTAGTTTGGGTTACACTTTTTTAAAAAGAAAACTTCATTTTTAAAATTTGTTTTATTTTATTTATTTATTTTTTTAAATATTTTTATTTATTTCTAGGAGAGAGAGAGAGAGACAGCATGAGCAGGGGAGAGCCAGAGAGAGAGGGAGACACAGACTCTGAAACAGGCTCCAGGCTCTGAGCCGGCAGTCAGCACAGAGCCCGACGCGGGGCTCGAACCCACGAACCGTGAGATCATGACCTAAGCGAAAGTCAGACGCCCAACTGACTAAGCCACCCAGGCGCCCTTAAAATTTGTTTTATTTTTGAGAGAGAGCGTGAGAGTGGTCATGAGCAGGGGAGAGGAGCAGAGAGAAAGAATCTCAATGCACAGCATGGAGCCTGACACAGGGCTTGATCCCATGACCCTGTGATTATGACCTGAGCTGAAATCAAGAGTCAGATACTTAACCCCAGGGTTATGCTTATCTTAAAGTATCACTCTAAATTGCGAATATGGAGTTTTTGCTACTTTATTAAATCCCATCTGTAGCTCAATTGGATTACACTAGCATTTTAAAATTGTTAACCAAGGCCCCCCAGTATGTCTACATAAATTACAGTGAAGTCAAGTTCATTCCTAATATATTTATAAACATGATTTTTTAACTCAAAATAGTGCATCATTCCCATTGTGTTTTATCTTAGACTTTTAAAGATAGTATTTCAGACATATCATTTAAATTATTGATAATCTCTACTAGGTATGTGGAATTTGAAATCTGGAAGAAACCGTCAAGATTATGCAGACTGACTTGCTTATTTCATTGATAAATAAACCCAAAGAGATTAAGAGCCCTGACCAAGCTTGCTAATGACAGAGGTAGGACAAGTCTATAAGCATTGGATTGTCAGCTTGGTGCCTTTTCCAACATCCAATTAACAAACTAATAATTACTGAACTACCTACATTTCTTTGATGAGATCGGCCAGTAGGAGACTATGAACAAACCATCCATGGAGATACAGACTTAAGTGAAGACTCCTCAATTCTACCACTTCACACTTCAACAAGCATACTCTCATAGGACTGCTCCTAAGCTTCCTGTTTAGTGAATCACTAGAACTCATAAATCACATTATATTATTAATATTTCAGCATGTGCCCAGTGATCACGTTGTGAATCCTTCACGTTACTAGACCCTTTTGTTTCCCATATTTCCTCCCCTTTTCTGCCAGAAAATCCAGCTGTGTCACAGGCTCTGCCTCCTTTACCTTGGTAGGGAAGATGTCAGGCACATACATAGCTTGTGTATGTTCTCTTTGTGTGTGTGTGTGTGTATGTGTCTTCCAGGGAGGGGGAGGTGGGGGTAGTTTGTGAGATGAGGGAGAATCACCTCCTTGAACATGATGGTCATTTGTAATTGATGTGGAACTCAAAAATTATGAAATACGCTTTATGTTTAAATTTCTCTAGTTGTCTCAAAACTATCTTCTTTACAGTTGGTTTCAATCAGGATTCCAACAAGATTAAACATACAAGTTTAATACGTCTCTTGTATCTCTTATTGCAAATGGTGTCATTAAAAAGATTCATTAAGGGCATGGGAAATTTTAATTGTACTATTACTGAACTGTTTTCCAAAGGGATTGTACCAATTTAACCCCTATAGAGTTTATGAGAGCTCCACCTCCTTCTCCACTTTTGGTGCCGTCAGACATTTTCCCTTTCGCGTACCTGCTAGTAAGTCCCACACTGTAAAGAAATGATATGTAAGCCTAGTCTTTAAATACTGTTTAATGAAATGTTTTAGATAAAAAGATTTCATGCTCCCAGGAAATATTATACACTCCACCCCATCTGAAAGTCATTGTTTTAGCTCCTGAGTACATCAGGACCTTTCTGTTATATGTTAAAGAAAAATGAAAAAGATAGAAAGCATATACTATTTCATATATCTCTGGAAAGATATGGTTGGTACTTTTTCCCTCCATGAAGATCCTTTTAAACACACATATAACCCAAGGGACCAGAGTTTGATTTCACTGCCAGGAGTGTTAAGAATTCTGTGACTCCTGGGGTGCCTGGGTGGCTCAGTTGGTTAAGTGTCTGACTTTGGCTCAGGTCATGATCTCACGGTTTGTGAGTTTGAGCCCCACAGCAGGCTCAGCACTGATGGCTGTGAGCCTGGAGCCTGCTTTGGACTCTGTCTCCCTCTCTGTCTTCCCCTACCCTGTTCACACTGTTTCTATCTCTCAAATATGAATAACTATTAAAAAAAAAAATTCTGTAACTCCTTTTCTAATTAGGATGTCATGGCAGGTTGTTGGTTCTGCTGATGTCATAATGCTTTGTGGGGTCATCTGATGTCACTTATACCTTAAGAAGAATCTACTTTGTAATAAAATTAACTTTTGGGGTGCTGGGTGGCTCAGTCTGTTAAGCTCCCGACCTCAGCTCACGTTATATTCTGTGGTTCCTGGGTCTGAACCCTGCATCAGGCTCTGCACTGACAGCTCGGAGCCCACTTCAGATCCTGTCTCCCTCTCTCTCTGCCCCTCTCCTGCTCATGCTCTCTTTCTCTCAAAAATAAATAAACATTAAAAATAAAAAGGTAAATAAAATGAACTTTAGATGGTAAAACCCAACCTTGTGGAGCCATTTTCCGAGATCATAGAGTTAAAGATCTCCAGAAGAAAATTTATCTGGAAAAGCTTTCCTCTTTCATTGGGATATATGGGTTTTACTCACAGTTGAAACGTTGACAACGCAACTGAGCTGACACCAGATACACTTCAGGATGATTCCTGGCTGCCAACACCCTCCAAACATCCCTCAAGGACACAGTCATTTTGCACAACAAAGGGAAACTGGCCCATTTCTGGAAATAGGGTGGGATTCTAAGAGGAAAAAGCAAACCAATATAACTTCCTCTCTAGTGATGAAAATAATTTGTTTATATTATACTATAGAATAATCAGTCTATTTTAAAGATCTTTTCCCTTTCTGAACACACGTTAGAGAACTTCCCAGAGAACATAAAGATCTATCTTTAGAGGGGGAAGGATAACATCCTACATTGCTCGTATATTTAAATCTTACAGAAATTTGCAAAAAGAGCCCAAGTTAATAAAATGATAGACTTTAAGTGTTTCTTCTAGTAAAGCATCAAGCATTCTATTCAATGTATCAGCCACCTAAATCTTTAAAAGGACACGAGGTGCAAGCCTTTGGCTTCCATTTTCCTCTTAAAAGCCAATGACATCTTCAATTTTGGGATAGTTGTTAAAAATGTGCCTTTCTGATAAATGTTGGCATAACTGGTGCATTCACAGAATAAATTCTGAAGGCTCAGCTTTCCCTATTCAAATACATCCCTAGGTCAAAAACTACAAAACTGTCCACCATGAAACAAGCTGAAGAGAAGTCGGATGTGATAAAAGGTATAAGTGTAAATTACAAAGTGCACTGGTACATAAAAAAAAAAAAAATCACGTCTAGGGTCAAATCTCTAAACAAATGTGAATGCCATAACAACCGTTAACTATTACCGATACGCATGAAGTTTAAAACTGAGGGGCTGGGGTAATGAGGAGCCAACAGCACACAAAGAAAAACTTCACCAAAGTGCTGTTTTACTCTCAATTTTCATCCCATTGTACAAAGAAATCTGTGTCTCTATCCCCCAAATTAGGAATATGAGAAGCCTTCCACACCGTTAAGGACCAAAAAGCAGCCGCGCGGGTATCTCGCCCCAAGGATGTGGAAGTTGGCATGGTGGTGTGGAAAAGACGCGAAAGGAAAAAAAAAAAATCTGTAAACCATACACCTGTGGTAGAAGAAACCAAACAAGAAAACTCCACGGGACTGGGCATCATCAAGATCTCGGGGTATAGAGAAAAAAAGACGACAACCGTGGAGAGATCGGAACCGGGGCGGCGTTTCTTAGACGACCGGGCTAGCAGGTGAGCTCGCCCGGGACGCAGGAGAGCTGGATGGGACTGAGTACCGACAGCGCCATTTACCGCGCTCCCGCCTGACCCTCCCCCCACGGAGGCCCAGCGCGCCAGCCAATCCCCTCCCGCCGCCCCCTTCCCATCGAAGGCCCCGCCCCCCGCGCCCAGGATGCTGGGCCCCCGCGGCGTGACGCGAGCACGGCAGCTCCGCCCCCTGCGTCTCTGGCCTCGCCGGCCTTGGGGGGATGGTTCCATCATGGCGTCAATGCAGGTGAGAGGAGTTTGCAGCATCTGGGCGGGCGAGGGAGCCGCCGAGAGGACGCAAGCGTTTTGTCGGGGGCGGCGTCCGGGACTCTGGGGCACCCGGGCGGGCTTGGGAGCGGCCCTGCTAGCCGGTCCTTTCCCAGCCTCGGGACGTTGAGGAGGGGTGAGAGAAGGCGAGAAGAAGGGCGGGGGAGGGGGGTTCCTCGGTCGGTCGAAGCGGACACCAGCCGGCCGGGAAGTTGGGGGATAAAGGCTAAGGGGAGGAGAGGGCGAAGTTTGGCGTTGGTTCAGCGGCAGTGGTCTCGAAATCATCTTTCGTTCACACACACGCTGGCCTGTCCGCCGGCCGCAGGGATGCCTTCTTCGCGGTCCCCGGCCGAGCGGAAACAGCTGCTCTCGCCGTTGTCACTGGGGCAAGGGCGGCCCTGAGAGGGGCTGAGTGTGGGGTAGCTGAGAAGGCGGCTGGCTGCAAAAGCGCTTCGCGGCCTCTGCTCAGGCCTCCCACGCCCAGCTTCCCTGACTATTCGGCCCCTCGGCTCTCCTCTTTTCCGACTCTTAATCCTTTGCCCCGTGGGTACCTTCCTCTGTTAGCCTTCGCACTGTCAACGAACCTTAGTCTGGCAGCTCACTTTGTCGCTCTCCCCAAAGCTGCCCTTAGCCCATCAACATTATTTGCCGCCTAGTACGTAATCTCCCCGAGATCTGAGTCCCCAGCCCCCTTATACCTCCGGGATAGCTCGCCCTCAAAAATTTTTTCACGGTGCCCCACCCTTGTGATCGCGGTAAGGCTACAGCCCTTTGCCCTTCTTCCCCAGATCTTTAGTGGAATCTTAGTTTGGTAGGAGGCGTTTATTAACCCGTGTCATAGCTGCCTGACTTAGCAGTTCATGGTTTTCTGGCTTTCCAACTTAATATACTCCTTTTTTCCCAATCCAAGGAGTTGGTGTTTTGTTTTGTTTTTTTTTCCAGGCAAAGATGGCAACCATAACTGCAATTTTGTAAAGATTGACCGTATTATCTATAGTCTGCATTTAATTTCACAGATGAAGACTAGCTCTAATGAAAACATATAGGAAGAGGAGTTAGAACTCTTGTTTGAAGTGTCAGCTGAGTGCTTTTTAGAGTTTTAACACCATCTTAAAGAGACCGACGTTTTTCTTAGAAGGATTTAGTGCTTTTGTTTCTAGAAGAATAAGCAAATCTGCGTATTCCCCCTCACTGTTTTTTTTGGTCGTTTCTAAGATCACTTTTTCTTCTCTTTCTGCATGTTCCTCTTTTTTGGACATATTTGCTTCATATTTACTTCTGTGCTTTTGTGTTATCTATTTCCTTTCAACCTATTTTCCATGTGATAATTTTATTTTTGCTGCTTCTTCTGGACTTTCCTGCAGAATGGAAAAATGTATATAGCATTCCTAGTTGAAGGCATGTCACAAAATGGTGCAGGGAAAAAACAAGAACAATTTGAGGAAACATTATACTTTACACAAAGACATTAGAGAAGTTTCGTCATTTGAGGCCAAAAAAGGAACTGTGGAACACTAGTTGAACAGTAGATAGGCTATATGACTAATTTAAGATTATTTGTCTTAGGATTAAAAGCATTTGTTTTAAGACTAAAAGTTAAGGTTAAATCCACAATTTGTGAGATTATATTTTACAGGAGAATTCTAGGGATAACTAATTAGGTGGTTAGATTTAGACTTCAGGGTTTTAGAAAAGGCAGAGTTTTTAGAAGAAAAAATACAGAACTGGATCAGTGCAGAATTTAGTGGTGATAATCTTGAATTTTACATGGTGACGTAAGCAATAGAAAAAACAAATACTTGTCACTGCATTTTTTGTGTCCCAAGTACTACCTCTGACTATCTTATTACCCTTCATTCCTTTCTGTCTTCTGATTAGAGGAATGGGAAACTAAGGTATCCTATTTTAATTAAATTAAGACCTTTCCTTTTGTTTGTATTTAAAAAAATTTATTAACATTTTATTTATTTCTGAGAGAGAGACAGCATGAGCAGGGGAGGGTCAGAGAGGAAGATACAGAATCTGAAACAGGCTCCAGGCTCTGAGCTAGCTGTCAGCACAGAGCCCAACATGGGGCTTGAACCCATGAACCGTGAGGTCATGAGCTGAGCCAAAGCTGGACGCTCAACCAGCTGAGCCACCCAGGGGCCCCTTGTTTGTATTTTTGAAATACCTGATGGAGGTTTTCTGGTGGTAACTGAATTACATATAAAACTGCAACCAAATTAGGAGATTTGTTTATTTACCTGTCAATTGTTTTTTAAGGTACTGATCAAGGTGCTAGAGATAGAGCAGTGATCAAAAGCAGATAAGGACCTCTGACTTTGTGGATACAATAGTCTAGCTGGGGGGAAACAGAAAAGAACTAAATACTTAATTGCATAGTATATTAGAAGTTGTTAGTGCTATGGAAGGAAGTTACGAAGTAGATATTTTGAGGATTTCAGTTAGGGTGCTTAGGAAAAAGAATACTGTACACAAATGCTGCTCTGACCATGTCCTTACCTAAAAAGTTTTCAGATTTCTTTATCTTAACCCACACCAGGATATTGCTGATGAAGAGATTACATAAACTGTAAGAGGAACTGTGTTTTAAAAACATAAATATTCTACAAAAGTAATGTAGGATTTGAACCCTAACCCTAACCCTAAAACGAAATAAGTCTTTAGGATCAATAACATCAAATAGACTTTGATTTTTTCATTGTAGAGTATTTTGAAGTTGAGGTTTTAACTTCTTTGCTGTACCCTATCAGTGCCTCCCAACCTTTTCTCAGGTGGTGGCATACATAGGAAATAATTTTTGAATCAGGTACTAAGGTGGATGAAGTAAAACATTGGGGATGAGTATCAGTATCACATCTGTACATCTGGCACATCTGTAATGCTAGAGATGCTGTCCTCTATAATATTGATAGAGTTGTTCTTCCGTATACAGATTAGGGCTCTGGTTTTCAAACTTATTTGAGCCTTTGAGATGTTCTTTCTCATTTTTTTCTTTATTTTTCTTTCCTATTGTTTCTTCCTAGAACAAAGTCATAGATTACCAAGATAATGGCTAAATTATGTTTAAAGAAACCATTCTTAAGAGAGTGGTGGGCTTCTAGCAGTGCTTAACATTGGCAGGAGTTAGAGTAAAGAAATAGATCTACATTAATTTTGATAGTTCTAGACATGTTAAATTACTCTTGCAGATTTTGTGCATTTTTTTCCCTTTTCCCTAATAAAGACTTAAACTATTAGCTGTTGATTTGGCTAGATGAAGGAGATTAAGATTTAGTAACAGGTGGATTATGAATGGGTGATTCTTTTCAGAGGATTTAGAATAAATTATTTTGCATTATTCACAAGTCTGCACTGCTGTTTACTCAAGTATCTGGCTGTAGTGATTGTGAGGTAGAATATGGGCTCTTACTGGCATTTTCAGTAGTCACATTGCCTTGATGGACTCCATATGAGTATTTGTGATGTTGTGAAGGGTTACAGCATAATCAAGTTTAGAAAATTGACTCATCTTGGATCTTTTTTTTTTTTTTAATTTTTAAAAAAATGTTTCATTTATTTTTGAGAGAGAGAGAGAGAGAGAGAGAGACAGCATGAGCAGGGGAGGGTCAGAGAGAGAGGCAGATACAGAATCTGAAACAGGCTCCAGGCTCTGAGCTGGCTGTCAGCACAGAGCCCGATGCGGGGCTCAAACCCACGAACTGTGAGATCATGACCTGAGCCACCCAGGCGCCCTGACTCATCTTGGATCTTGAGGCTTAGGGAGTACTGGGAACTTGGGGAGTATCTATAGAATTACAGTATCTGAGAAGGTTTATTGGATATTCTGGCTAGGAACAGGGCTGTCAGGGAGCTGTTGAGACAAGCCAAGGTAAAGGGGAACAGTATAGAACAGAATTGAAGGTATTTTGTGTGAATGATAAACATAACTAGATTAGTAGTTACTTGAGTAAAAGGTAAAGCTAAGGTAATCATCTAAACTTTGAAAGCAGTCATTGTGATACTTTCTTTTAGCTGTTAATCGATTACTGCTTAATGAAGTGCCTTCTGTTTTTATCCTAAAGTGTTTGGGTGTTTCATTTAACTTTTCAGGTCTCTTCCACTCCCA
Organism: Hyaena hyaena; assembly: GCF_003009895.1. Classification (NCBI taxonomy): domain Eukaryota; kingdom Metazoa; phylum Chordata; class Mammalia; order Carnivora; family Hyaenidae; genus Hyaena; species Hyaena hyaena. The sequence continues at coordinate 3,232,065 of NW_024080771.1, read as the reverse complement.
TAGGCCATAGATCTCCTGAGAATGGGAAAAATGCCTTTTCTCTGTCCCATAGATGTATGCATAGTGATTACAGCAAATGTTCATTGCTGGGCACTTCAAAAAGCATTTTTAATTAGCAAGTTCTGAAATAGTTTAATTCTGTTTTACTGAAGTCTTTTATTTTAATTTTTTAAAATGTTTATTTTTGAGAGACACAAAGACAGCACGAGTGGGGGAGGGGCCGAGAGGAAGGGAAACGTAGACTCTGAAGCAGGCTTCCCAGGCTTCCGGCCCTGAGCTATCAGCACAGAGTCCCACCATAGGACTTGAACTTACAAGCCAGTGCTTGAACTCATGAACCACAAGATCATGACCTGAGCTGATGTCGGAAGCTTACCTGACTGAGCCACCCAGGCACCCTGAGAATTTTTTTAAGCAATTTTTAAGCAAATAGTACGGTTGAGGCCCTATAAAGGAATATTTTAAAATTCATATATATATATGTATTCCCTCCCAAGTTGGCGTATTTTCTTAGTTTATATGTTTGCCATAATTTTTATGTTTTACAAAGTATACTTAATGTTCTTTCAGGATTCTTACTCCAATCTTATAAAATGGAAAATCAGATAATCCTATTTTATTTCAGTAGAGACAGAGAATAATCACTTATTTGGCAAGTGACTTACCCAAAATTACATAGCAACTATGTGGTGAAACTGTGATTAGATCTGTTGATACTCTGAAGTTGTAGGTCACTAACATATTAACAAGTTTGGCATTGTAGAGAAATCATTGGGGCAGTTACTTTACAGTCAAGAAGTAAACATTACTAGGATAATATTTTATTCTATAGCTAAGATGAGAGAATAATATTCCCTATATCTTATAATATAAAGTTACTTTATGCATCACATTTTAAAAAGAATTGTTTTATGCTGTACTTGTGTGCTGAGTAAAACTATGGCAAATCTTTACTCTTCAAAGATAGCTTTTTAAAAAATATATGTATTTGTTTTTGGTTGAGCGCAAGTGGAAGAGGAGCAGAAAGAGGGGGACAGAGGATCCAAGGTGGGCTCCGCGCTGACAGGCTTACAAGCAGTGAGCCTAATGTGGGGCTCAAACTCAGGAACTGCGAGATCATGATCTGAGCTGAAGTTGGGCACTCGCCCGACTGAGCCACCCAGGTGCCCCAAAGATAGGCATTATTATCAAGGAGAATTTTAAAAGTAGGGGTGACCTGGCATCTTTCTGCAAATAGGTTCTGCATAGTATTTATCTAAAATGAACATTACATGAATTTTACTTCTTTGTATCATTGCTGTCTGCTTTGATTTTACCTCCACAATAGTTTTTCCTGTTTGTTAGGTGTTTTTAATAATTCTTCATTTGATAACCTTTATTTGTGAATGCAGGTTTTGGGTCAGCAACAAATGGAACATGTCTTTGAGTTATTTTATTCTGATAAAAACTAATTTCATTCAGTAGGTCTTATAAAACTTCATTAGGAAAAAAGCACAGGATCTGGAATCAGAAGACCTGGATTTTAGGATCAGTTTCACTACTTAATGTCTGTGTTGCACAGAAATCAGTGTATCAAGTTAGTGGTTAACATGTGTTAAACTGTTTGTTTTTTTTTTTTTTTTTTACTTTCCTTCCCAAACTTTTTTACTTTCCTTCCGTTTTTTTCTCCTGTAGTATTCTTTATTTTGGTACATGACAACTTTATTCATGCATTTGTTTAAACAGAAACCTTGATTTCATCCTATCCTGTAGTCAAAACATCAGCAAATTCTATCCAGTTCTACCTCTGAAATATATCCAGAATCCAACTTTTTGTCCTCTTTTCTGAATTACTCCCTGATGTAAATCCTTGTCATCCCTCATCTGGATTATACCAACAATTCCATAACTGGTCGCCCTGCTTCTGCCCTTGTTCCCTTACTATCTTTTCTCCCGTATCTAGATTCTTTCAAAACAAAAGTCAAATGTCACTTCACTTGTATCCCTGCTGTGGTTTCCCTTTTTTACTCAGAATATATAGTTGACCCTCCAACAATGCAAAGGTTAGTGGTGCTGACCACTGTGCAGTCCAAAATCCATGGATAACTGTTGACTCTCCAGAAACTTTACTAATAGCTTACTGTTAACTGGAAGCCCCGATAACATAAGTTGATTAACACATATTTTGAATGTTATGTGCATTATATACTGTATTCTTAAAGTAAGCTAGGAAAAAGAAGGAAAATCTTAAGGAAGAGAAAATGCATTTATAGTCCTCTACTGTGTTTATCAAAAAAAAAAAATTCACATGTGAGTGGAACTGTGCAGTTCAAACCCATGTTCAGGGGTCTTCTGTAATCCAGAGTCCCTCAAGGCATAGAAAGCTTTACTTTATCTATCTCATTTCCCCTCCCCTGCTCTCTTATCTACAGACTCCTTACTGTTTCTACCTCAGGGCTTTTGCCTTTATTTCCTCTTCTTGGAGTCTTCACCTATCTGGATGGCTCACTTCCTTTATTTATTCTCAGATCTTTGTTCATATGTAGTTTTCTCAGAACCCTTCTTTTGACCACCCAGTGTAAAATAGCTCTTCCACCCCTGGCTGTAATTCCCCTTACCCTGCTAAATTTTTCATAGCCATAACGTACTGTTTGTTAATTTACTTACTGTTTTTCCTGAACATGACTCAGTGCCTGGTGTTTGGTAGGCCCTCAGTAAATGTTGAAGGGATAAATTGGCCCAGCTTCTGGATTCAGATAAACTTAGTTTGAACTGATTCTAGCTTTGCCACTTAATAGCTGTGTAACCTTTTTTGCCCAATACAAAATAGGAATAATAAAAGAAACATGGGATAAAATTGCAAATCACTTCATGTTATGGATCTTCAGAGACTATAGGCTTCTTATTTTATTTATTTTTTAAATCTTTAAAATAAAAAAAAAATTTTTATTTAATTCTAAGAGAGAGAGAATGTGTGAGCAGGGGAGAGTCAGAGAGAGAGGGAGACACAGAATCCGAAGCAGGCTCCAGGCTCTGAGCTAGCTGTCAGCACAGAGCCTGACTCAGGTCCAGAACCCACGAACCGTGAGATCATGACCTGAGCTGAAGTCGGATGCTTAACCAACTGAGCCACCCAGGCGCCCCTCTATAACTGTTTTAAATGGCACATTCAAGTTTTTCTTTTTTTGATTGAAATATTTGCATACTATAAAACTTAACAGTTTTATTAAAATATACAATTCAGTGATTTTTAGTATATTTACAGCCATCAATACTATTTAATTTATCCCCAAAAGAAACTTTGACCTATTAGTCACTTCCCATTACCCCCCCCCCATCATTCCAGGTGGAAATCACTAGTCTGTTTTCTATCTCTTTTTGCCTATTCTGGGCATTTCATGTAAATGGAATCATAAAATATGTGGCCGTTCGTAAATGGCTTCTTAATATAATGTTTTTGAGGTTCATCCATATTGTAGCTTGTATTAGTACTTCATTCCTTTTTATGGCTAACAGTCCATTTTATGGTTATACCACAGTTTATCCATGCATCAATTGATTGACATTTGGGTTGTTCCCTGTATCCATTCATCAGTTAACTGGCAATTTGAATTGTTTCTACATTTTGAATGCCACTGTGAACATTCATGTACATGTTTTTATTTGGCTGTGTTTGAATTTGTCTTAGGTATATACCTAGGAGTGGAATTGCTAGGTCATTTGGTAACTTGGTGTTTAACTTTGTAAGAAACTGCCAGACATTTAGGATAGCTGCACCATTTTACATTTTACATGCCCACCAGCAGTGTGCAAAGGTTCCAGTTTCTACACATTCTGGCCAGTGTCTCCATTTTTTTAAATAATAGCCATCGTTATGGATATGAGGTGATACCTCCTTGTGGGTTTGTTTGTTTTCTGTTTTGTTTTGCTTTTTTTGACAGAGTGCATGTTCACATGAGCAGGGGAGGGACAGAGGGAGAGAATCTTAAGCAGGTTCGATGCCCAGCATAGAGCCCGACTTGGGGCTCCATCCATGAACCCTGAGATCATGACCTGAACTGAAATCAAGAGTCAGATGCTTAACGCACTGAGCACCCACGCGCCCCTCTCCTTGTGGTTTTGATTTGCATTTCTGTAATAACTAAAGATGTTAAGCATCTTGCATTTATTGGTAAATTTCTTGGAGAAATGTCTAGCCAGATCCTTTGCCCATTTAAAAAATAAAGTTGTCTATTTATCGAATTGTAAGCAAGTTTTTGTGTGTGTGTGTGTATTCTGAATATAAGCCTTTTATCAGATATGTGATTTGCAAACATTTTCTCCTTTTGAGTTACGTTTGCACATTTTTTTTTTTTTCTGAGAGAGAGAGAGAGAGACCGCGTGAGCAAGGGAGGATCAGAGAGAGAGGGAGACACAGAATCTGAAGCAGGCTCCAGGCTCTGAGCTAGCTGTCAGCACAGGGCCCAATGTGGGGCTTGAACCCACTAACTGTGAGATCATGACCTGAGCCGAAGTTAGACGCTTCACCGACTGAGCCACCCAGGCGCCCCACGATTGCACATTCTTTTTTTTTTTTTTTTTTTTATTTTTTTTTTTTTTTTTTTTTTAATGTTTTACTTATTTCTAGGAGAGAGAGAGACAGCATGAGCAGGGGAGGGTCAGAGAGAGAGGGAGTCACAGACTCTGAAACAGGCTCCAGGCTCTGAGCCGGCAGTCAGCACAGAGCCCGACGCGGGGCTCGAACCCACGAACCGCGAGATCATGACCTAAGCGAAAGTCGGACACTTAACCGACTAAGCCACCCAGGCGCCCCAACGATTGCACATTCTTGATGGTGTCCTTGGAAGCACAAAAATTTTTAATTTTGATGAAGTCTAATTTAACTTTTTGTCATTTATGCTTTTGGTATCATACCTAAGAAGTCATTACCCAATCGAAGGTCATAAAGATTTACACTTTATTACAGCTGTGTTTTCTTCTGAGAGTGTTACAGTTTTAGCTGTTACATTTAGGTTACATTTAGGTCTTTGCTTCATTTTGAGTCAACTTTCATATATGGTGAGGCATATTTAGTTTTAGCATTAATATGGAGGCTTGTTTTTTTTTTTTCTTTTTGAAGTTACCCAACGTGAGAGCCCATCAGACTTGATAGTACCCTGCTGGATTCAAGTTATTTTTCTAAGTTGAGTGGAGCTTGTTAAGCTCTTTTTCAGATGAGAATTTGTATTGCAGCCCTACTACTAAAAAATGTGATTGTGGTCCTAATAAACGGTTACTGAGAATATTTATTCATATATCTGCTTTTATCATAATTAAAGTAGGCATACCAACTTAACTTTTTAGACTTAAAAAAACTTCACGCCACAGGGCATTTTAGAGGTCATCTGGTTCAACCAGCATGGCTTTTCTTTAAATCATTGCTGCATTTTGTGATTAGAAGTATTTGATAAAATATAATTTGTTTACTTTTGTACTACATGAAAAGAAGATATGTTGAGCAGATTGAGTATATAGGCTTTTTTTTTTTTTTAACGTTTACTTATATTTGAGGGGGTTGGTGCAGAGAGACAAGAGACAGAATCCAGAGCAGGCTCTGTGCTGTCAGTGGAAAGCCCGAAGTGGGGCTAGGCTCAAACCCACAAACTGTCAGACCATGAATTGAGCTGAAGACCCTCTACCTACTGAGCCACGCAGGCGCCCTGAGTATATAGATTTCTTTGTTAAATACAGATTTGGTATGAGAAAAATGGTCACATTCCTAGGAAATCTTAGGAATCTTTAGGAATTCTAGTGGAGAAAATTACATAGATGAGCATATTGCTTTGTGGAAACTGGAATAGAATTAATTTGTAACAGTTTGAGCTACCTTGACACTTATACAGACTATTCTCGGTATTCATAGATTCTGTATTTGTGAACTTGCCTGCTTGGTAAAATTTATTTGTAAGCCTAAAATCAATCCTCATGGTGCTTTTGTGGTGATTTGTACTTATGTGCAGAGCTATGAAAAATTGGAGTACCTAGATGTGCACGTTCCCACCTGCAGTCAAATAAACAAACTGCCTTGTTTCAGCTGCATTGCTGTGTCCAAGCAGTGTCCTTTTTATGGTCTATTTGGTGCCTTGTGGTTTTTTTGTTTTTTGCACTTCTGTGCTTTTTGAGATTTCACTGTTTAAAATGGTGCTAAAGCATAGTATTGAAGTGCCGTCTGGTTTTCCTAATTGCAAGAAAACTGTAATGTACCTTATGTAGAAAAGGTGTGTGTTGGATAACCTTTGTTCAGGCATAGGCTCTTGGCCTTAGGTTTGATGTTAGTGAATCAACAACATATATTAAGGGTTCGTTAAACACACAAAACAGGTTGTTATTGATTGGTTAACTGTGACCGGAGGATGCAGGAACCTAACTCTGGTTACCTTAGGAACAGTTGGCTCAGTTACTTGCTAATTTAGTATTTGCTGTGACTTTATAGTCTAACATAACTACAGAATACTGAGAATTGGCTGTTTGATTTAAATTTCACTCTGCCTTTGATTTAAAATATATTGAAACCAGGTTAAAACTGGTAAAAGGTAATGTCCTTGCTACATCTAGGTTTCTTGTTTGCTTTTTTCCCTTTTTCTGCTGTCGATTGATACCTTTTAGTTTTTTCCTTGACTTACCCATACAATTCAAGTTTGTGGTTTCCCACTTTGGCATTATATTGAAATCACCTGGGGAGCTCTGAAAGTGGAAAAAAGCTATCTCCAGAGATTGATTTAATTGATCTGGCATACATCCTGGGTATTGGAATTTTTCTCCACTCTTGGGTAATTCTAATGTAGTAATCTTTACTACAGGGGGTGAACTTAGGTGTGTAAATGATGTAAATAGGATAAGGTGTAATCCATCTCCTTGGACCAGATTTAGAGTTCAGAAGATAGTAGACATTTCTTTTTTTTTTTTTTTAAATATTTTATTTATTTCTAGGAGAGAGAGAGAAAGACAGCGTGAGCAGGGGAGGGTCAGAGAGAGAGGGAGTCACAGACTCTGAAACAGGCTCCAGGCTCTGAGCTGGCAGTCAGCACAGAGCCCGATGCGGGGCTCTAACCCATGAACTGTGAGATCATGACCTAAGCGAAAGTCGGACACTTAACCGACTAAGCCACCCAGGCGCCCCTAGACATTTCATTTTTTAATTAGACCTTTTTAAAATTATTTTTGAGAGAGAGAGAGTGTGCGCTCATGCTCACAAGTGGGGAAGGGACAGAAAGAGGGAGACAGAGGATCTGAAGTGGGCTCCATGTTGACAGCGGAGTGCCCGACTCAAGACTCAAACCTGTGAACCACAAGATCATGACCTGAGCTAAAGTTGGATGCTCAACCAACTGAGCATTCTGGTGCCCCAATAATAGACATTTCAGAGTTGGTACCTCTGGAGAGAACTTTAAAAACCAAATTTGAGACTGAAAATGTTTTTATGTGTTCCTGGCTGTGTGTATAATTACAGTTCTATCAAAGCACATCCATTTCCTGTACATTTCAGAACAAATGTTGACTGCTTTATTAATTTTAGTGAATTTCTTTGTTAGGTGGTTATTACAAAGTTTTTGCCAGGAGAGTTCTTTTGTGGAGAGGATACTTTTGTGAACAAAATACATTCTGTGGCTGCTGTATGGTCTTCTAGGCTCAGTTATAAGCTAAATGATTCTTCCATGCCAGTTGTGTGCCTAGAAAAACTTAACCGATTTTATTTCATGAATCTTTGGAGCTGAACTTGAATAATTCCAATCTCAAGTTATTTTGTTGTTACTTTAAATAATCTTAGGGGTCCTGTATCAAAATCTGAGTAGCTCTTGAAAAGTTAATCTTGTCTTTAGTCTTCTGGCTCTTCCTTAGGGCCATTGTTATTACTGGCCCTTGCATCTCCCATTGTAAGGCCTATGCTGAACTTTTTGTCACTCCATTAAAATCCCTGAGAGTCATGTTATTTATGATTCTGGGTGCTGGGTCTGTTTCCCCGGTCCTTTAGTTGAAGTGGACATTACTGCAAACATTTAGATTCTGTACCCTTTACTTGCTAGAAATACTTAACAATTCTTTTTAGTCACTTTTTATATTGAACTTCCATTTTGAAATCTTGGTAGTTTTGATAGCTCCCCTTCTTGTCTTCTTATTGTTCCTGGGATTAAAAACAAACAAAAAAAACAAAAAAAAAAAACCCACCAAACTTATCTAGCAGGTTATTGAACCCTTTCACTTTATACCTGACATCATGAATCCACCAAAATTATCTTCAGTCCTCACAGTGTATGCACTTTTTCTTAACTCATAGCACATTTTTACCTCTTTCATAGTATTTTTCATTTCTGCCTTGTATATATTGTAAAGGTAGTTTGTCTTTATTAGGCTTTAACTCACAGAGAAGTGTATCAGGTGTTTTCTGAGTATTCTGTTTCAGTAGAACAGAGACTCAAGGAAATGCTTTTTTTCAACATAGGTCAGAAGTGATACGAGAACATGGACTTCTTGCTATATCTCTCACTCCTTTGATGTCTGTTTTTTGCTTCTGCCCTGGCCCAATTACAGAATTGAGGTGAATGGAAAAGAGTATATAGAATTTTAAAATCAGTGTAATTTTTCTGTTAATTATATACATCTCTTTCAACTAGGTTATATTTGGTTGGTAATTCTTTCACATTGGAGAGATCTTTATGAACCCAATGAAAATCTATTTTTTCTCATGGTTAAACTTCTAGTCCATAACCCTTATCGTGACAGCAGATAATCTTGCTTTATTGATACTAAAATAATGTGGTTGCTTTCTCTCTAAAAGCAAAATATGTTGTGCTCAGGATATTTCTCATATCTGAAATTTATTCTTTTTCAAGATTCAAAAAAATTTTTTCTTACAAATAGTTTATTGTCAAGTTGGTAAAAATTTTTTTCTTAATGCTTATTTTTTTTTGAAGGAGAAAGAGAGTGTGAGCAGGGGAGAGGCAGAACGAGGGAGACATAGAATCTGAAGAAGGCTCCAGGCTCTGAGCTGTCAGCACAGAGCCCATTGTGGGTCTCAAACTCATGAACTGTGAGATCATGATGTGAGCTGAAGTTGGACACCCAACCAACTGAGCCACCGAGGCACTCCTCTTTTTCCAGATGTTTTATTCTTAGGATGTGTCTGGGTGTGGTTTGGGTATAGATCTGTTTGTGTGTGCTTGTGGAGGTATGAGATTGTTGGGGAGGGGGTGCTTTGGCATGGGGAATTTGTGATTAGTTCCTTCAGATGTTGCAGAAGATAGGACCTCTGTTGATGTCTATAAGATGCAGACTGGTTTCTGATAAGCCTTAAAATTTTTTTTCATGTTTATTTTTGAGAGAGAGAGAGAGAGAGAGAGAGCGTGCATGCAAACAGGGGTGAGGCAGACAGAGAGGGAGACACAGAATCCAAAGCAGGCTTCAGGCTCTGAGGGGTCAGCACAGAGCCCAACATGGGGCTCAAACTCAACGAGCTGTGAGATCATGACCTGGGCTGAAGTCAGAAGCTCAGCAGACTGAGCCACCCATGCACTCCTTCTAATAAGCCTTTTTATCTTTTTTTTTTTTTAATGTTTTATTTATTTCTGAGAGAGAGAGAGAGACAACATGAGCAGGGGAGGGTCAGAGAGAGAGGCAGATACAGAATCTGAAACAGGCTCCAGGCTCTGAGCTAGATGTCAGCACAGAGCCTGATGCGGGGCTCGAACCCACGAACTGTGAGATCATGACCTGAGCCGAAGTCAGACGCTTAATCAGTTGAGCCACCCAGGCGCCCCAAGCCTTTTTATCTTTAAATGCAGTTAAAGTTTTACATAGTGACAGAGCTTTACTTTTGATTCTTCCAACTTACAGTACATGGAAGAAATTGGTCAATTTAGCATATTCCTACCAAAAATAAAACAAAACAAAAAACAGAAAAATCAGCTCTGAAAGGATAAAGAAGTCTGGCTCAATCCTGTCAAGCTTAACGGTTTTTAGAAGTTTGTGTTGACAGTGATAGAAGTACCAGAGGAAGGTAAGATAGTTAATGATGAAGGCTTGGAAAGCGTTAGCCATGATCCTAAACTGTAAAAATAGTGTCAATAGGTACTGCTTCTCCCTTTTTTTTTTCAGCATCTATTCTAAAATTGATTATTTTTTGTATCTGTTTCTGACCGAAACCAGATGTTTTTTATTTAAAATATGTTGTTAATGTCTTTTATTATTGTATTTTACGTTTTCATAAACTGGCCAAAAATAAGGTAAAATTCAGCTCTAGTTTTGTAATTGAAAAAAATTTAAAGGTAAATTGATAATTTCTTAAACTGGCAACATTGGTTGCCAAAATTGATTACATAAATCAATCATTTATATTTTTCATATTTTTTTTATTAGGATGAAATTTAGTGTAAATACATTTTATGTTCTCTTTATTATTCAAATAGATTGCTTTGTGTTACTCTCTGGAAAAAATCAAGTTGTTTTTTGTTTAGTTTATTTTTTATTAGTAATCTCACACCCATGTTAGGCTCAAACTCATGACCCTGAGATCAGGAGTTCCATACGCTTCTAAGTGAGCCCATCAGGCTCCCCCAGGTTTTTAGTTAAATCTTGATGGTCTTGTATTTCCAGAAATTTTACAAAAATGTTAAAGAAGTTACTGACTTCTGAGTTTGCATGGAGTGAAAGAAACATACTAAAGGTATTTTTAGGCTCCTAGAGTAATACTGTGGCTATTTTTGACCACTGAGGCCCAAATGTGTGTAAATTTGTAAGCAAAATTATCATTAAGAATATGCTGACGCGGGGGGCTAGCGGCGCCGGAATGGTGCTTCTGGATTGCAAACAGTTCCTGACAGAGCTGACCAGACTCTTCCAGAAGTGCCGGTTGTCGGGCAGCATGTTCATCACCTTGAAGAAGTACGATGGTCGAACGAAACCCATTCCGAGGAAGGGTTTTGTGGAGGGCTTTGAGCCCTCTGACAACAAGTGTCTGTTAAGAGCTATTGATGGGAAAAAGAAGACCAGCACTGTGGTGAGCTCCAAAGAAGTGAACACGTTTCACACGGCTGACTCAAACCTATCGAGAGCTAACGTGGATGGGCTGAAGAAGAGGGACAAAAAGAGCAAGAGTAAGAAGAGCAAAGCAGCGCAGTGAAGGGCACCAGGTTTCTTGCTGTCATCAACTAACCACCGAACTACTATTTTCCTTTTGGTTTTTACTTTTGGCAGCAGAGCCAGGTGCCTGGTTCCCCTCTAATAGCTTTTCCTGGGAGATTAGGGTTATTTTGGGTGGAAGAAGAGCTGCAGTGTTTACAGGATAGTTGTATGAAGCCAGGTTTCTTGGAGAATTGGCTAATTGGTCTGTGTTGCATGGTTGTATATCCCGGGATTATAAAGTCTCTGCGGCTATCTGTGTGAAGAACAATGGATCATTAAACTTATACTTATCCCCCCCCAAAAAAAATTATTAAGAAGACAGTGATTTGGGGTGCTGCCTGGCTTAGTCAGTGGAGTGTGCGACTCTTGATCCTTGGGTTGTGAGTTAGAGCCCCACGTTGGGTGTAGCGATTATTTAAAAAAAATTTTTTTTTTTTTTTTTAAAGACTGGGTCCTCCTGGGTGGCTCATTTCTTTAAGTATAGGACTCTTTTTTTTTTTTTAATGTTTTATTTATTTCTAAGAGAGAGAGACAGCGTGAGCAGGGGAGGGTCAGAGAGAGAGGGAGTCACAGACTGAAACAGGCTCCAGGCTCTGAGCTGGCAGTCAGCACAGAGCCCGACGTGGGGCTCGAACCCACGAACCGCGAGATCATGACCTAAGTGAAAGTTGGACGCTTAACCGACTAAGCCACCCAGGTGCCCCTAAGTATAGGACTCTTGATTTCAGCTCAGGTCATGATTTCACGATTCATGAGTTTGAGCCCTGCATCGGGTTCTGTGCTGACTGTGCAGAGCTTGGGATTCTCTTCCTCCTGCTCAGTCCCTCCCCTGCTCGTGCGCGTGCATGCTTTCTTTCTCTCTCTTATGGTAACTAAATAAACTTAAACAAATAGTAATGTTTCTACTACTGTACTATTTATACTGTTGTAGGCTTTTAGAACACATTGATGTCTTTTATAAAACATAAACTATTTTTAAAAAACTACTTTTATTTTGGTCACTTCTATATATATGTACATATGTTTAGATACTCTGCCATCTACCTTAAGCACCAGGTCTTAAGCTATTGCGATATTTTTCATGTTAAAAATCTTCCTGTAAGCATTAAATGTGATTCTGTTTTTCTTTCTTTCTTTTTTTTTGATTCTTATTTTCTTATTTGCTAAAGTTATTCTAATCTTATAGAGGTTTCTGCTGTGTCAAGAGAAGGTATTGATGGAGTAAATCCCTAAAATCATGGGATAGCATAACTGAGCATGCTGAGGAAGAAAACAACTGTTTATCTTCAATATAATAAAAAAGTTGCACAAACTATCTTTTCATTAAATGGATATTTGGGTTTGACAAAGTAACTAACCTGGAATCTTAAGGTTAGTAGTTCACTTTATGATTTTATTTTTGCTGATGGTAATCTTTATAAATAGTGCTGAGAAAGGCATCATATTTTGTGGGCGTTTAAATGGGTAAAAGGTAACAAGGGGAAGAAGGAAAATTGTTTATACTGAGTAGCTTTTCCCCCAATACTTTTTTTTTAATGTTTATTTATTTTTGAGAGACAGACACAGAGCACAAGTGGGGGAGAGGTAGAGAGAGAGGGAGACACAATCTGAAGCAGGCTCCAGGCTCCGAGCTGTCAGCACAGAGCCCAGCACAGAGCTTGAACCCATAAACAGTGAGATTATGATCTGAGCCAAAGTTGAACTCTTAACCAACTGAGCCACCCAGCTGCCCTCCCCATACTGTTTTTAATTAAAAATGGAAAATTGCTTGCTTTAGACAAGATACAAGGTAATGATTATATGAATTATGAATTATGTTTGGTTTCATGGTAGTGATTTGTTCATTTGGTTAACTAAAAACGTTGTACTAAAAACAGTTCTTTGTATAGTAGCCTTCTCTTTATTTGCATTTTTGCTTCTGTGGACCAGAAGCGGACAGTCCTCCTTTTGACATATCCTTTGAGAATAGGTCAGAAGGTCAGTAATAATACCCTAATGCTAGGTCACAGTGCCAGCAACATTTGTCTCACTTTGTCTCATTGCATAGGCATTTTAACATCTCACATCATCACAAGGAAGGATGTCTTCAGTATAAAAAGATATTTTGAGAGAGACTACATTCACATAACTTACTGTAGTAGATTGTTATAGTTGTTATATTTTATTATTAGTTATTGTTAATGTCTTATTGTGCCTAGTCTGTAAATTAAACTTTAACATATGTATGTATGTATAGGAAAAAACAAACACAGTTTTATTAGGGTTTGACACTCTCCATGGTTTCAGACATCTGCAAGGGGCCTTGTAGTATGTCCCTCTCAGATAAGGGGGCACTGCTGTATTTAGTTTTTTGGAACATGCTTTAAACCATTGTAGTTATGTAGAGATCTGGATATACAGAAATAACACTATGTTCACATTAGATGAACATATTATAATATATAGGATTTACCAGGTAATGTACAGAAGTGTTTAAAACTTTAATGAGAATATATGCATTACTTGTAAAACTACAGAAAACTAATCGCAGGTGAATACGATTGAATCAGACTGAACAATGTCTAGAGGAAGCTGCCTATAATTCTAACTTGTGAAAACAAGTAGATTGCCTTCTGGTATTTTTTAATTAAAAGGAAATTTAGAGATCATTTAGTCTGACATTTTTTTTAATGAAAAAATGGGCCCAAAGTTGAGGTAACTTAACTTGGCTAGGTTCATACTTTTCAGATAACTCTACTTAACAGACAGAACTGATATGTTCTCAAAGAAATTGTCCATATTACCAGTTGTTTCTGTCCAAGATGAGTTCCATTACAAAACTAGATTTTACTCAGAACAGTAATTTCTTATTGCAATTATTCTCTTGCAATAAGAAAGAATGCAGTACACCTTTAAAAATATATGTACTTGTTACATGAATGTTCTAATAGTTATCCCAGTAAGTTACAAATCATTGGTTGCGTCTTCTTTTGGGATTAAATCTATAAAAAGGAAATATCTGTCCAACTAAGATCCATTGAGTTTGTGGCTTAAAAAGAATCTTACAAAATCTTCATTAGTCGTAATGCTTAAAAGATAAAGGTCCTGGAAGCTGTCTTTTGGTATAGAGAGTTGAGTGTCAGTGTTTGTTCTAACCGTGTCATGATCTAATCATGTTCTCAATTTTAAATTATTCCTTAGAATAAATTTTCAAGAATAGTGTTTTTGAGTCATAGAACTCAGTATTTTCTGTATTTCCTGGCTCTTAAATGCGTGATGGCAGTGAGTTTAAAGTCAAGGGATTGGAGCTTTCTAAAAATGGTAGAAAACTACTTTGTTTTAAGGGGACCTACAAAAAGAGTGGCCAGTAAGTAAAACATATAGCAGAAATGGGAACATAGCCAAGTTTTGTATAACAGAATCAAAGAGCGTAAAGCTTTTCACGTGAAAGATTATAAGTGACAAGTCACCAAGATGGGAACCACAGTAGGTGGTGGTGGTGGTGGTTGTTTTAAAGTAGGCTCCACACTTAACACTGAGCTTGAACTCACGACCCCAAGATCAAGAGTTGCATACTCTACTAAGTGAACCAGCCAGGCACCCCAAACCCCAGTACAATTTAATAAGCAAGTAGCACTGAATCTTGAGAAATTTTGAGGGGTTGAAGCTTAAGTGAATATATGAGAGGGAAAGTAGAGAGGCAGTGGATGTTGACTAAGTTCAAGGAGTTGGGACAGTGAAACCAAAGGAGGAAATGGACAGAGAGGATAAAGGATGACTTTTTGCTTATTTTAAAGCTGACAGAGACCCAGTTGATGGCTGAAGGAAGGGGTTACAGAATGGCAAACAGTGAAGTTATTAGAAACCAAATTATTAATTTGATCCTAGATGACTTGATAAGGTCCAGACATAGACAGATGGGAAGATTTGGAAAAGAGAAAAGAATCTCCTTTGTCTGGGACTTAAGCAAAGGACCAGAGATTGACTGTAGGGACCATGTGTTTTTGTTTTTGATTTTTTTTCTTTTAGTTGTTGGCTGAAGATGAGGAAACAAGTTGGTGGTTTGCATTCTTTGTATGTTTTAGTATTTTTTGCTAAGAGGAAGCTTTCCATTAATAACTTTTGGAGAACATGTGGGGCTAAATTTATAGATTGCAGCTGAGAGAGACGCTGAAGTTTGTTATTTAAAAATATTTCCCCAAAGCAAATGAAGCGGATGCATATTTTTATTTGCTCTCTAATAAAGTTGGTTAGGGAAAACTCCTAATTTTAGGATAGTCCTCTTTTATGTTTTTATTTACCATCTTATTTTTTTCTTTTTTTCATCTTTGAATTTTAATACTACCTTTGTGTGTTTATTTGAAACTTTCAAGTTTTCAAAATAACATTTTATCTGTTGGACAGTCTCATTCTATCCTATTAACAATCTGAGATAGATATTTAATTATGCAGGAATGAAGATAAAGATGATTATTTATTCAACATATACACTCCTGAAAGTAGGTTATTAATTTTTTTCAATTAAATATATACCTTACAGCATATTCTAGTTTATACTCTTAAGGTTTGTGCTTTGCTTAAATTTAGAACAAATAAGTGACAGAAGCTACTATTCCTAAATCCTAATTCTGGTTTCCTGTGATCTGCAGTTTGATTTGAAGGTTAAACCAAACTTTCTACTCTTTGAGGATAATATTATCAGTCATTTTATTCTGCATATTTAAAGTTTGATGTATGCCAAGCCCTGGCTAAAATGTGCATTTTCCACTACATAGCATGTTTTATGCTTTATGACATATTATTTTACTGAGTAACTTCCTTATTAACACTTACCAAAGGCTCTGGATATAGCCCAGCCTGGCAAACTGGAAGGTAAAAAATTTTGAGTTGTACTTTTATAGGGGGAAAAATTTTTTTTTTAAATATTTTTCCAAAGTTTAAAATGGTTAGCTTAAATGAGACCTCATCTCTCAGGCTTAATGCTGATGACTGTTTTTCATCTACAGTATGAAATGTAGTGATCAAGGGGAGAAAGTAGACTCAGACTGTATTTTATTTCATCCGGAGTCAATGTTTCTGGGTAACTTAAATATTTTATTGTAGTTATAATTTTCAAAAACACCAGATGGATAATTTCTGAACTAGTTTGAGTATTCATATTTGATTCTGGGGTTGTAAACTCCTTGCCTTCTGAATGAAGCAAACCCGGCTTAAGGTATAAAGTATGTGTGATGTGTACATTGAGTTTATAGTAGAAAGCCTACCCAACCTAAAGAGCCTTGTTTAAAAGGAACAGCTATGCTTCTTTTCTGGTTGATTGGCTTATTTTCATCCATCAATCTTAATGTTCACAAGAAGCTTGAATTCCACAGGTTCAAAACTGAATTTAGTCTCAGCTGCCTCCAACCCCAAAGAGATCTGCAATTCCTGCTTATATCTCTTAAGTGTATTTCTTTCAGATTAATAGCACCACCACCATTCATCCAGACTAACATCCTGGAGTCATTCTTAATTCCCCCCCCCCCCGCCAATCCAGTTACCACGAAATCCATTCCATTCTGCATCCCAGTTTAGTCCTTTGATTGCCCTGCTTTAATGTCCCAACCCTTATTTTTCTAGTATTCAGTCTGACTTCTTGGCCTTCATTCTGTCTTAACTTCTCCAGTATATCTGCCACACCATTGTTAGAATTACTATTTTTTTTTTTTTAATTTATTTCTAGGAGAGAGAGAGACAGCGTGAGCAGGGGAGGGTCAGAGAGAGAGGGAGATACAGACTCTGAAACAGGCTCCAGGCTCTGAGCTGGCAGTCAGCACAGAGCCCGACGCGGGGCTCGAACCCACAAACCGCGAGATCATGACCTAAGCGAAAGTTGGACGCTTAACCGACTAAGCCACCCAGGCGCCCCAGAATTACTATTTTTTATTAGAAAACTTATACACATTTATTGTTGAAATTATAGAAAATTACAGATAGGCAAAAAGAAAAATCACTACCCCAAGAAAATCACTGGATGTTGAGATGAAGGGATTATTTTAATTTTAAATATTTTGGTTTATATCTTTGTTCCTAGGTATACAGCATTTGCCCTTGAAAAGACAATTCCCTTGTAAAATCAGTCCCTGATCCTGAACTCTAAATCCCATCTTCTCATAGGTTTTTTTACATATCATGTATCAGCCTTCTGTATTTACTTGTGCTTAAGTTTCTCCATAAAAAATAAACACCTCCGTCTACCACTTCTGCCAACTATCGTTCTGTTGCTGTCCCTCCTTTCACAACCAAACTTTTGAGAATGGCCCAGAAGAAAGGATGATGAAATTTACATAAAATAATTTAAAAATTGTAGGTGAATATGTTAAGTAATATTAATAAAATACTTGGCTTAAGAAATAAAGGTTACCATTACTTTTGAAGCCTACTATCTGCCTCTTTATGTCCTTTGGTAATAAATTTCCCTTCTTTTTTTTTTTTTTCTTAATTTATTTCTGAGAGAGACAGACAGACAGCCTGAGCAGGGAAAGGTCAGAGAGAGAGGGAGATACAGAATCTGAAGCAGGCTCCAGGCTCTGAGCTGGCTGTCAGCACAGAGCCCGATGCAGGGCTTGAACCCACAAACCATGAGATGACCTGAGCCGAAGTCGGATGCTTAATTGACTGAGCCACCCAGGTGCCCCCCTTCTGGTTCCCCAGTTTTTCATTGTAGGTTTACTTTGCACTGTATATTGTTTTGCTTTTTTGAACATTAAATAAATGGAATCATACTGTAGTTTTTTTGACTTTTGTTTAACATTTTAAGATTAATTCATCTTGATGGATGTAGTACATTTTTAAGGTTAAGTATTCTTTGTTACAAAGTCTGTCATTATTTATTTTAGTCCCAAATTATTATGAACATTCTGCTTTAGATATACTGATACCTCTTTCCTGGTGCACATGTATATGGTTTTCTTTAGGGTATATATCTTGGAGTGGACTTACTGGGTTTACTAAATGTCAAAAGTTGTTAAATCAATTTATGTTTTTGCTGGTAGTACAGGAGTCCCAGGGATACCACATACTCCCTAATATTTGGTATCGTCTGAGTTCATAATTTTTGTAAGTGGTGTCTCATTGTGTTTCTATTTTACATTTCTTGGTTATTTGTTTATGGGCCGTTTCTGTTTCCTCTTGTCTGAAATGGCCCATTGACTGTTTTCAATTCATTTGTCTTTTATTGATTTATAGTTCCTTTATGGCTAAATTCTTTTCCCCGTTCAAGATTTGTTTTTTCACTTTCACAGGTCTTGATTAACCCCAAAGAACGACGTCAGTCATTTCCTTTTGTTTGTGTATTTTGCATTTTGTTTAAGAAATCCTTTTCTACTCTGAGCTCCTGAAATTTTTCTAAAATTTGTCCTAAAATCTTATTTCCAAAAAGTCTTATGGTTTAGCTTTTCACACATTCATCTTTTAATATTTATGGTTTGAGGTAGAAATCCAACTTCTTTTCCTTTTTTTTTTTTAAACTCCCTATCTAGTTTCTCTCAGTTCCATTTATTAAGAACCTTTCCTGTTTACCAAACAAGGTAAACAGTTAATCAAGTTTAATCAAGTTTCCAAATAGTATGGGTTGACATCTGGGCTCTCTCTTCTGCCCTGTGTGTCCATACTTCACAGTTTTTGGTGAAATCTTGATACCTACCAGGGATAGTCCTGCCACCTTACAAATCTAGATGTCTTTTCTTAAGGCAGACATTAAAGGAAATCTACAAAAATATAAAATAATGCCATTCTTCTCATAACTTCTGTATCAGAAGTAAAATCTTCATAAATATTTGTATGTTGGGGTGCCAGAGTGGCTCAGTTGAGCGTCTCTGACTTGATTTCAGCTCAGGTCAAGATCTCATGGTTCTGGAATCAAGCCCCACTTCAGGCTCTGTGCTGACAGCATGGAGCCTGCTTGGGATTTTTCTCTCTCCTTCTCTATGTGCCCTTTCCGCATTTGCATACACACACTTTCTCAAAATAAACGTTTTTTAAAATAATAAAACATTTGTTATCAATAAGTTTTACTTTTTTAGTTCATTATTGTATTTTTCTTAAATAATTTATTGTCAGGTTGGTTTCCATATAACACCCAGTAAGTTTTATTTTTAAATGGATTAACAGACTAAAATTTCACAATTCAAATTGTTGTGCCCGAATCGCAAGTCCCCAGAGACCTCCAAGGAGCCGACACCAGTGCAGGTACATAAGGGTCTTTATTACAAGCTCGAGCAGGGACTCACCCGTCTACCAGCGCAGTGGCAGCTAGGCGAAGCCCTGAACAATCGCGAGCAGGGGTTTTATGGGGTAAGGGACGGGGGTGTTACAGTGCACATGTACATACTACATCATCACATAAGCACCAATCCTAATTGTACAGCACCCATAGTAACAGTTTTGACCATTCAGTGTCTGTGAGGCGTCCGTTACTTTTGCCGGGACCCAGTCATGATCTTTGAGAATCCTTTGAAAATGACCAATTATGAGGTGAGCTCAAAGGGCCTTCGTGGGGTTTAGGCAAGCGGTGAGTGATTGGCTAGTTTGTACAGAGTAACTACCTGCAGTTCCCAGCCCTGACTCAGACCACAGGAATGTTACGCATTTCTTTTGATTGGCTGATCCGAGGGTGGCTTTAGCTGAAGCTTTTCCTGGAATTAGGGCTACGCACCGCCCGAGGACTTAATTTCAGGCTCTTCAAAATTAGTAGTTATCTCTCTCTCTCTCTGTCTCTCTGTCTCTCTCTCTCTATATATATATTTGCCCCATATTAACAACTCTCTCTCTGTCTCTCTCTCTATACATATATATGTGTGTGGGTATATATTTGCCCCATATTAACAAAAGCTTTGTGGGGAACTAAAAATCTTGTAAGTATAAAAGGGCTTCTAAGACCAGAAAGTTTAGTCTACGGCCATACCACCGTAAATGCGCCTGATCTTGTCTAAGACCAAAAAAGTTTAAGAGCCATTGTTTAAAAACTACATTAATAACTATAATGTAGTTTATGCTAAGTACACTTTAGCTATTATCTCGTAAGTTTTAGAGGTAGTATTTTTGTGATAATTAATTTCTGAATATATTTGGTCTCCACTATGATTTCTTCCTGATCATTGTATTTAAAAGTGTGTTTTAAGGTTTCTAAATGCATGCATTGTTTCCTAGTTCTTTTTGCTAATTCTAACTTACTGCATTGTGGTCAGAGGATGTGATTTGTATCTTACAATTCTATGTAATTTGAAAGTAGATTTTATGGCTTAACACTGGTCGTTTCTTACAAATGTTTAATAAATGCTTGAAAAACTTGTTTTCTCTAGTTATTAATGGCAATATTTTAAAAATGCTCTATTTTTAAGTAGAAGTTTAAATGGATATCAGTGACCAGGTAGGTAAATATATAATAATTACTGTAGGCATTTTCATGCAGCGAGGTTTAATGCAGGTAATTGGTTACTAGGGTGTGGTTAGGACTAGACCGCCAAAGGGAGGGTAGAGGGTTTGAGAAGAACAAAGGAGGTTTGCTTTGTTCTGTTTTGTTTTCTAAAAGATCTGGGAGTTGTACTCCTTAATGGCTGCAACCAAAGAGCTTGCACTTGCTACTAAGCTGCTGGAGCTACTCTGAGTTACTGCTATTGGTAGAAACCCACTGCCTGCTCTTGACTTCAGTAGAAGACACCTTCATTTTGGAGGCATTATCAGAATCAGGAGGTGGGGAATGGCATTTTTCTTACACTCCCCCCCCCCCTCCTGTTGGCAAAACCAAGAAGGGAGCCTGACAAAAGTAGTTTGCAGGTTGTTTTGTCTGATTTGTCCATTACTTTGAGATACGTTAATGAAATTTCCTGTTATGAAGGTAGATTGATTTCTTCTGTTGATGAGTTTTTGAGGCCAAGTTGGGTATATTCAGGTTTTATGCTTTTGGTGAATTGAACCTTTTATCACTATGGAGATTTCTTTTTAATATTTTTGGCCTTACAGTTGGTTTTACCAGCTACAAGTAAACTATGTTGGCTTTCTTGGGGCCTGGTATCTTTTTTTTTTTTTGTCCTTTGACTTCGAACCTTTCTGTGCTTTTGTTTTAGTTATATCTCTTAAAAATATCGTAAGTATATATTTTCAACATCTTTACCATTTAAAGAACTTAATCTATTTTTTTATGAGTAACATTAAACATTCCAATATGTTTATTGGAATTTATTATTTTTTAAATGCTTTTCATTTATCCTGCTTTTGTTCTGTACCTTTGTCTTTCCTTAGCATAGATTGAGTTTTCTTTTTTCTCATTTTGTTTTTCCCACTTCTACTTGTTTAGAAGATATACCCCCTATTTTTTTAGGAGTTACCCTAGCTATTTTTGCATTTCTTTCAATGTTGTCATTCATGTTTTTATTCCAAACTTTAAAATTTTTTTTAATTAATTTTTTTTAATGTTTATTTTTGAGAGGGAGAGAGAAAGCACAAGCGAGGGAGGTGCGCAGAGAAAGGGAGACAGAGAATCTTAGGCAGGGCTTGATCTTACAAAATGTGAAATTATGACCAGAGCCAAAGTCAAGAGTTGGACGCTTAACTGACTGAGCCACCCCAGGCACCCTTTTTTAAAATTTTTTTTTATTTTAGAGAGAGAGTGCAAGCCATGGAGAGGGATGGAGAAGGAAGGGAGGAATGGAGGGAGAGAGAAAGAGAAAGAAAGAAAATTTTAAGCAAGTTCTACATTCCATGCAGAGCTGGATGGACTCCCACCCCAGGACTGTGGGATGATGACCTGAACCTATATTAAGAGTCACATGCTCAAACCCTCTCAACTGATTGAGCCACCCTAGGTTCCCCCTATTCCAAACTAGCTGTTATGAAAATTTCAAATGCACAGAAAAGTGGAAAAGATAGTACGTCTATAGGGGCGCCTGGGTGGCTTAGTCGGTTAAGCGTCCGACTTTCGCTTAGGTCATGATCTTGCGGTTCGTGTGTTCGAGCCCTGTGTCGGGCTCTGTGCTGACTGCCAGCTCAGAGCCTGGAGTCTGTTTCTGTCTGTGACTCCCTCTCTCTCTGACCCTCCCCTGCTTACGCTGTCTCTCTCTCTCTCTCTCTCTCCTAGAAATAAATAAAAAACATTAAAAAAAAAAAAGTACGTCTATAGCTTTTATGTAGATTCAACACTTAACATTTTCCATGTTTATCTTTCATTTATTTTTTATTGTTTAATAAAATTTTTATTAATAATTTTATTGAGAAGTAATTCACATACTATGGTCATTAGTTTAAAGTATACAGTCTCCTGGCTTTTAGTATATTAACGAGTTGGTCACCATAGTCAATTTTCAAAAACTTTGATGAATGTTTTTACTGAGATATAACACTCAGAAATCTAAATGTAGAATTTATATACTCACAATGTGAATGCTATCACGTACAAAGAAATAGAATAATAGTTGTACATCAGGAGCCTCTCTTATGCCCATTCCCAATAACAACTACCTTTTGTTCTCCAAAGGTAATCACTTTCTTGACTTCTAATACCATCAGTTACTTTGCCTGTTGGTGAGCTTTATATAAATGAAATTATATGACATATTTTTTTCTTTGACTTTATTTGCTCAACATTACTTTTTAAGATGACCCGTGTTCTGTGTAGAACTGAATAATTTTTATTGAAGTGTTTGAATAGACCACAAATAATTTACCCATTTTACGTTTTACATTCCTTTTTAAAAACTTTTTTTATTTATGTCCAAGGTAGTTAGCATATAGTGCAACAGTGATTTCAAGAGTAGATCTCTTAATGCCCCTTACTCTTTTAGCCCATCCCTCCTCCCACAACCCCTCCAGTAACCCTCTGTTTCTTCTCCATATTTAAGAGTCTTTATGTTTTTGTCCCCCTCCCTGTTTTTATATTATTTTTGCCTTTCTTCCCTTATGTTCATCTGTTTTGTATCTTAAAGTCCTCATATGAGTGAAGTCATATTTGTCTTTGTCTGACTAATTTTGCTTAGCATGATATCCTCTAGTACCATCCATGTAGTTGCAGATGGCAAGGTTTCATTCTTTTTGATTGCCAAGTAGTACTCCATCGAATATATATATATATATATACACACACACACACACACACACATACACACCACGTCTTCTTAATCCATTCATCCATTGATGGACATTTGGGCTCTTTCAATAGTTTGGCTATTGTTGATAGTGCTGATATAAATTCTGGGGTGCATGTTTACTTCGAAACAGCATACCTACATCCCTTGGATAAATACCTAGTAGTCCACTTGCTGAGTTGTAGGTTCTAGTTTTAACTTTTTGAGGAAACTCCATACTGATTTCCAGAGTGGCTGCCCCAGTTTGCATTCCCACCAGCAGTGCAAAAGAGATCCTCTTTCTCCACATCCTTGCTAACATCTGTTGTTGCCTGAGTTGTTAATGTTAGCCATTCTGACAGGTGTGAGGGGGTATCTCATTGTGGCTTTGATTTCTATTTCCCTGATGATGAGTGACATTGAGCATCATTTCATGTGTCTGTTGGCCATCTGGATGTCTTTGGAGAAGTGACTGTCGTGTCTTTAGCCCATTTCTTCACTGGATTATTTGTTTTTTGGGTGTTGAGTTTGATAAGTTCTTTATAGGTTTTTGATACCAACCCTTTATCTGATATGTTATTTGTGCCCATTTTACTTTTGATAGACATTTGTTTCTAGTTTGGTACTTTCAAAAACAATGCTGCTATAAACGTTCTTATACATGTGTTTTATTGAACATATATGTATATATGTTGAGAAACCTTGGAATAAAATTGGTCGGTCAGAGTATAGTTTATATTCAAGTTTACAAAATGCCCATTGGTTTGTCCACCAGCTGTATGAAAGCCCAGTTCTTGCACATACTTGCCAACTTGGTCTTGTCAGTTGTTTTTAATATTAGCCATTTTGGTAGATATATGTTATAGTAATATATGGCTTTAATTTTCATTTTCTGATGACCAATGAAGCTGAGTCCTTTTTCATGTAAATTGGTCATTAGGTTGCTTTCTGTAAATTGTATATTCTAGTCTCTTGCCAGTTTTCCTGTTTGTTTGTATTTTTCTTATTGACTTCTAGGCATTATGATACCTAATTTAACATGCATAGTTATCAAAATCTAAAGTTACCTGTGTTAACTGTACTGGAGTTAAAATAATAAAGCAATCATTGTCTTTCATACAACATAAAGCTTATGAGTATGTTTGCACTCTTTTACTTATGACCCTGAGATCAAGAGTTGCCTGCTCTATAGACAGAACCAGCCAGGCTCCTCTGGTTTGTACTCTTCTAAAACAGTGTGATTTTAGAATGTTCTGACTCCCATCACCTGTCTTCCAATTTATGTGTTAATTGCCCTGTATTTTGGTTATGTCCTATTTTAATCTTACCGATTGACATTTTAGGCTCCTATCTTTTGTTGAAATCCAAAATCTAAAAAAAAAAGTTTGGAAACCAAAACTTCTATGTAAGTTGACCACAGATTTTTCTAGTGGCAAAACCTGCCCTGAATGGACATGAGACTGCATAGTCCTGAAAAAAATCCCATGTATTGAAAATATTTACCTACTGAAGTGCTGAAGCCTAATTTGTGACATTTTTAAGTTTATGTATTTTTTTGAGATGGGGCGGGGGGGTGGGCAGAGAGATAGTAGCGGAGGAGGGGTATGGTGCAGGTGACAGAGGATTGGAATCATGCTCTGCGATGACAGCAGTGAGCCTGGTGCGGAGCTCGAACTCATGAACTGGGAGATCATGACCTTAGCTGAAGTCTGATGCTCAAAAGACTGAGCCAGCCAGAGGCCCCTGTGACTTGTTTTGTTTTGTTTTGTTTTTACAAATAGTTTATTGTCAAATTACTTTCCACATAACACTCAGTGCTCATCCCCACAAGTGTCCTCCTCCATGCCCATCCCTCCTCCCCCCCCACATCCATCAGTCCTCAGTTTTTGTCAGCATTCAAGAGTCTCTCATGGTTTGCCTCTCTCCCTTTCCCCCACCATTTCCGCCCTTCTTCTCCCCCTTGGTCCTCCGTCAAGTTCCTCCTAATCCTCCTATACGTGCAAACATATGGTATTTGTCCTCCTCTGCCTGACTTATTTCGCTCAGCATAACACCCTCAAGGTCCATCCATGTTGCTACACATGGCCAGATTTCATTGTTTCTCATTGCCATGTAGTATTCCATGGTATAGATAAACCACATCTTCTTGATCCATTCATCTGTTGATGGACACTTAGGCTCTTTCCATGTTTATCTATTGTGGAGAGTGCTGCTATGAACATTGGGGTACATGTGCTCCTATGCCTCAGCGTTTCTGTATCCCTTGGGTAAATTCCTAGCAGTGCTATTGTTGGGTCATAGGGGAGTTCTATTGTTAGTTTCCTTAGGAACCTCCACACTGTTTTCCAGAGGGGCTGTACCAGTTTACATTCCCACTAACAGTGTAGGAGGGTGCCCGTTTCTCCACATCCTCGCCAGCATCTAGAGTTCTCTGATTCGCTCATTTTAGCCACTCTGACTGGCGTGAGGTGGTATCTCAGTGTGGTTTTGATTTGTATTTCCCTGACGAGGAGGGATGCTGAGCATCGTTTCATGTGTCTGTTGGCCATCTGGATGTCCTCTTTGGAGAAGCGTCTGTTCATATCTTCTGCCCATTTCTTCACTGGGTTGTTTGTTTTTTGGGTGTGTAGTTTGGTCCCTCTGACTTATTTTGAGAGACAGTGTAAGCAGGGGAGGGGCGGTGAGAGGGTGGGAGAGAATCCCAAGCAGGTACCACACTTTAGCAGAGAGCCTGGCATGGGACTCCATCCCACAAACTCTAAGATCATGACCTGAGCCAAAATCAAGAGTTGGACGCTTAACTGGAGCCACTCATGTGCCCCTGATATTGTTATTTTTATGAAATCCAAAAATTTCTGAATTTTGAAACACATTTGGCCCCAAGAGCTTATCCATACAGAGTTATGGGCCTATATTTTTTATAACCAGTGTTTAGATTTATAGATTTACTTACATGTTTATGTAATTTTGCTCACCCATTCCATTGCATCTTTAAAAATAATTTTTTTAATGTTTTATTTATTTCTGAGAGAGAGAGAGAGAGAGAGCGTGAGCAGGGGAGGGTCAGAGAGAGAGGGAGGCAGAATCTGAAGGAGGCTCCAGGCTCTGAGCTATCTGTCAGCACAGAGCCTGACGCGGGGCTCGAACTCACGAACCGTGAGATCATGACCTGGGCAGAAGTCGGATACTTAACCGACTGAGCCACCCAGGCGCCCCATCCTTTGCATCTTTAACTTGTCATTTGGGATCCTTTTCCAGAAGGAAGTCAAGATTTATTGTTTGTTGGTTGCTGCTGGTGGTAAACTCTGCTTTGTCTGAAAATATCTTTATTTCACTTATGTTCCTGAAATTTAGTTTTGCTAGATATAGGAGTTAAAATTGTCCATTGTTTTCACTCCACTAAAGATAATGCACTGTTACTTTTAGGCCATCAGCCTAATTTCCATTTCTGTTTGGGTAATCTGTCTTTTCTCTGTGGTTTTTAGGATTAAGCTCTTTTTAAACATCAGTTTAATTTAATTCTTTTTATTTACACTGTTTGGAATTCATCGGGCTTCTTGGACCTGAGGATTGATATCTTCAACAATTCTGGGAAATTCTCAAGCATTATCTCTTAAAGTGTTGATTCTTATTCTCCTTTGTGTTCTTGTTTCATACTGTCATCTCAGTCTCTCTGTTATATCCTTGATAAATGCTTCAGGTTATTGTCCTAGGTACTAATTCTCTTTTCACCTATTTTAATCTGCTATTTAATCCATTGGGTTTTTTTAAAGTTTTGTTTAGATATAATTTGTATGCTATAAAATTTAACCATTTAAAATGTACAGTCAGTGGTTTTTAGTATATTTACCTGGTTTTACGCCTGTCCCCATAATCTAATATTAGAATATTTTCATAACCTCCAAAAGAAAACTTACACCCACAAGCACTCTCTCTTCTAACACTTCACTCCACATCCCTCAGGCAGATACTAGTCTGTATCTATGGACTTGCTTGTTCTGGGCATTTCATGTAAATAATACCGTCATATATGTAGTTTTTTGTGGCTGATTTGTTTCACTTAGCATAATGTTTTGATGTTCATCCATGTTACAGCGTGTTAGTACTTCATTCTATTTTATGGCCAAATAACATTCTTTTTTTTTTTTTTTTTCCTGAGAGAGAGACAGTGTGAGCAAGGGAGAGTCAAAGAGAGAGGGAGACACAGAATCCAAAGCAGGCTCCAGGCTCTGAGCTGTTAGCACAGAGGCCAACTCGGGGCTCGAACCCACAAACTGTAAGATCATGACCTGAGCTGAAGTGGGACGCTTAACTGACTGAACCACCCAAGCGCTCCTTATTTAACTTACTTATTTTTTTTTTAATGTTTTATTTATTTTTTGAGAGAGAGAGAGAGAGAGAGAGAGAGAGAGAGTGTGTGTGTGTGTGTGTGCGCGCGTGCGCGCGTGCGCATGGGGGGGGGCAGAGAGAAAGGGAGACACAGAATCGGAAGCCGACTGAGGCTGTGGGCTGTCGGCACGGAGCCTGACGTGGGGCTTGAACCCACAAACTGAGATCATGACCTGAGCTGAAGTGGGACGCATAACCGACTGAGCCACCTAGGTGTCCTTCATGTTTACATTCTTATTGTAAAAGAGATATAGTATAAAAGTATATAGTACAAATAAAGATGTCTTTATCCTCCATTTCCACTGCTAGGAGGGTATTACCGTAAAATAGTTGGATGTGTTTCCTTCAGACCTCTTTTGTATGCATTTATATAACAGTATAATCTCTTGCTTTTGTTTTAACATAAAAGAATTCTATATATTCTGAGACTTGCTTTTTCTTCATCAGTATATTTTGAGGTTCTTTTGTTAGTACACGTAATTCTTAATGGTTGCATAGTCTTATTTCCATATGCCATAATTTGTGTGATTTAGCTGTTGACAGACACATATATTGTTTCTGGATTTTGCCCTTGCAAATAGTGAATTGGTCAACACCCTTATTAATTTTTTAAATATTTACTAGAGCAAAAACCATTATGTGCCAGGCACAGTTTTGAATGCTAGGAATACAAAGACAAATAGACACAGTCTGCCTTAGAGTTGCTTACAGTTATATAAATCCTAGAAGGACATAAATTAATTGGGGGATCTGGTGGTATTCTGAATCCTGGGGAAGATAGTTTTTTTATCACAGTGGCGTATTGAATGCTGTTGTCTTCTGAATAAGTTCTCATTTGATCCTTATTAATTTTTAATTTATCTTTCTAGATTCTGATAAGCAAAACTGTTGCTTCAAAGGATAGAACTTCTTTTCCTCTAGGGCTTATATTTACTTCTGCCAGTTGCCTGGGCATTCCTTCCTGGACCACTTTTGATTAAATTCTTGTCTGAGGTTGTAGGAATTCATACTATAAACCCATGTGGGTGTCCACTTGTGGTTAAGACATTTATTTCATGGAAGAAATTTTTTCTTCCTTTGCCCATTGCTGAGTTCAAAACAGGGAATTTTCTATGTCCTTTATCTTACCCTAAGACACTGAAGAGCCATAGTCTTCTGTTAGAAGCCTCATGTTTTGGTCTTGTCCTCCTTAGGTTTGGTAGAAATCCCCAAGGTGAAATCCAACCATGATCTTTTATTTCAGGATTCCTACACTCACTTTTTGTTTTTTTATAGAAATATTCAGAGTATCTATTCTGCCATTGAGCAGCTATACCTTGCTAAATGTATTTCTTAAGTAACAAGACTTGAAAGTCAAAATTACTCCTTGATCTGTGGCCTGCAGAATATATGCTATGTTTGCTGGCATGAAAACAACATTAATCTCAATGCACATCTCCATCAGAGCTCTTGGGTGACCAGGACCAGGTCAGGTATATTGTCAGTGAGTAGTAGTATTTTGAAAGGAATATTTTTTCCCTGAACAGGAGGTCTCAAGAGTAGGCTTAAATATTCAGTAAGCCATGTTGTAAACATATGTGCTGTCATACAGGCTTTGTTGTTCCATTCACAGTGCGCAGGAAGAATAGATTTTCATGATTCGGAAGGGCTCTAGGATTTTTGGAATGGCCAATGAGCATTGCCTTCAACTTAAAGTTTCTAGCTGCATTAGCCCCTGACAAGAGACAGCCTGTTCTTTGACACTTGGAAGCCAGGCATTGACTTCTCTCTAGCTAGGAAAGTCTTAGATGGCATCTTCCAGTAGAAGGCTGTTTCATCACCACTGAAAATCTGTTTAGTGTAGCCTCCCTTGTTAATTACCTTAACTAGATCTTCTGGATAACTTGCTGCAGGTTTTATATTAGCACTTACTGTTTCACCTTGCATTTTCATGTTGCAGAGACGGCTTCTTTCCTTAAACCTCATGAACCAGTCTCTGCTGATTTCAAACCTTTCTTCTCAGTTGCCTCACCTCTCTCAGAATTCACAGATTTTAGGAGAGTTAGGACCTTGCTCTGGATGAGGCTTTGGGTTATGGGAATTTTGTGGCTGGTTTGATCTGTCCAGACCACTCAGACTTTGTCCATATCAGCAATAAAAGGCTGTTTTGTTTTCTTACCATTCATGTTTTCACTGGAGTAGCACTTTTAATTTCCTTTAAGAATATTGATGTTGCATTTACAACTTGGCTAACTGATACATTTCATTTGATGATGTATGCTTCAGCTTAAACAGTAACGTTCAATATAAAAGTTGAACCATAATAGTACCTTTTTTGTAAATACTGTCATACTCATCATCCTTAGCTGTGTGAAAAAGAAAAACTGGGACTAATATATGACCATGGGCATTGATGAAAATGACAGTAGCTGAAGAGGCAGAGATCACATCATTGGGATGAAACTCCGTGGTTTAGCACTGTGCTACACAGTGTGATCTGTGGACCTGTTACTGGGCCATGCTTTTTATTTAATGAAGACTTGGAGAAATTACTCTTAATTTCTCCAGTTGGTTTCATTGAGACAGTTTATTTAATAAAGGTTTAAGTGCATGTGAAGAAATAAATGTTTGGCACTATTAATGCTAGCCCTGACGATGAGTACGGTTACACAGAAATAAAGTGATACATTCATCAAAATAAATAAACTTGCTAGGTAATGCAGGGTGGGCTTGTGGAGGGGAAAGCAGCAGATGAAGGAGAGAAAAAAGAGGAGAAAGAAAAAGAAGCTATCAGTGAGTAGAAGTTAGGTATTGTGATAACTTATTGACAATGAAAAAGCAGATGATAGTAAAAAAAAAAAAATAGTGGAAAACAAGGATACCAAACTATCACAGTTTGCTGCAGAGTCCTATGGTCTTATAGATCTCATTGTTATTTAAGGCTCTCACAATAATGCAGTCATTGTTGTTAAGCTAAATTATTATGTTCAGTACACAATTGCTGGACTCTGTTAGGATAGAGTTTTACCACATTTATTTAAAAACATTTTTTGGACCTGTGAGATTTTATGTATATATGTATGTATTTATATGTCTATATAATTTGAGTTTTTATTTTAATTCAATTAACATATTGTTATATTACTTTCAAGTGTACAAGATAGTAATTCAGTACTTCCATACATCATCCCCTACCCATCATACGTGCACTCCTTAATCCCTATCACCTATTTAACCCATCTCCTCAATCCCCACATTTATTTAAAAATTTTTAATATTTAAAAGTGTTAGTATTTATATTTATCCATTATCTCATATCCTGATTATGCCAGGGAGGCATATGGTATATTCAAGCTTGAGTTAACATTATGAGTGTATATTTGGATAACTTTGATACTTTGAGTTGGGGGAAATGGAATAGGACTGATTAGAATACAGTGGTTATAGTTTTAAAGGGATTATTTTTTAAATTGCTTTCTCTCTTTTGTATATAAACTGTAGCTTGAGCTTTCCAAGGGCTTTACATCTCATGAAGTTACGAGTAATAATAAATGTGTCTGTTCTTTACTGTGTCAACTGTTTTGTGTTTCCACAGTTCAGCTTTGGTGTAAAGCAGCTTACTGTAGTAATTCTTGGAGAAGTAGTAGTGGGGAGAGGGGAGGTTAAGCTCCAGACCAGCCTTTTCATACTATATTAATTTCTTTCTTCAACCCAGGCCTGTAGGAATAAGCCCCAGGCATAGGGGAGGATAAATCTCAAGAATAGTACCTCACATGTATTGAATTGGAAAAAATTTTAGGAACTGAACTGGTGTCACTGTAAGTACAGGGTTACAAGTCCTAGGCTGTTGTAGTTATCTAGAGCAGAGATTCCCAGCTGCAGTGTTATGACATACTGGAGTGTCCTTCAGTTTTGTGGTATGTTCCAATACCTTGTCATTGATAATAGTTGCAAATTTTGTCAGTGGTTTTCTTAATACTCCCCTTCCCCACAAAAGGTAATAAATTAGAATGGATTCATATCACTTTGAACAATTTGCTTTTGTGAGGAAGAAAAGAAAAGGAAATGCTGGCTGGACTGCTGAAGCCAGAGCTACTAAACAGCCAAATCTGGTTTTTGTTTTTGTTTTAAGTAAGCTTCACGCCCAACATGAGGCTTGAACTCACAACCCTGAGATTAAGAGTTGCATGCTTTATTCACTGAGCCAGCCAGGCACCCCAAGCCAAACCAGTTCTCAAAATGTTTAATTATTTCTCTCTCAGCGTATTTAGAGGTATCAGGATCTTTCTTACTGATTATGTAAATCCATCTGGACCTCTTCAGAGCTCAAATTCCTGTTTTTTTCCAGACTTGAACCAATATAAGATGATGGCTTAGTTCAGAGTTTTCAGGTTTACTCTAGATTTGTGGTACTTCCAAACATTTAGATTCTGGGCCTGACCATTTTTGATGAATGAGGTGAGAAAAAGAAATTCTTTTACCAGAGGCTTTAGGCCTTTTTGTCTGGGAGGGTAAGATGTCTGTGCACTGTTAATGCAAATTCTGGAAAGAAAATGCATGTTTAAAGAGTGACTGAAATCATGTATTTTTGGTTAGGTATTAAATATTGAGACAAGAATCATTTTAAGCATATTAAATTTTATTCAGCAACTTAATTTTTATTTTGCAAGTAATTCTGGTATTTAAATATTAGGAAAATTAAACTTTTATTAATATTCATAGATTTTAAAGTGTAGTTTTTTCATATTTAATGTGAAATGAAGATATGTCTTACCAATGGTGTATTGTTGTTCAATTGGCAGCAATTTTCCTTTTCTAGTGTTACATAAAATAATGGTGCATCTTAACATTGATGGTGTTTCTTAGACTCATAGAATCATGATACATTTGCAATATATAAAATTAGTTTTTCTATGCTTCACCAATTTAGGTACAAAGGGTGATCCTTGGCCAAGAACCGTTGCAAATTTCTTAGCCTCTTCCCCTCCCAGTGGTTTCTGGGTAGTTCTGCTTCTCTGGTTATGGCAGTTATCTGCTGCAATTATTTTCCATTATCTTCAGTTATTTCAGTCTGTAGCTGCCATGCTTAGTACTGTCTGGGAAAGCAGGGCATGTTGTCATAATGGTTTTCACAGCTGGTGGTATCATTGCTTCTGCTAGTGTTTCTCATCTACTTTTATAATACTTTGTCTTCAATGATAGGAAGAGCTGAATGCTTCCTCATGTGATAATAGCTTTCTGTTAATTGATGCTACATGGTATAATCTCTAAATAGATCACTAGCTCTTTATATCCTTAAGTAAGTATGAATTCTTGTTTATTTTTACATCAAATTTTTAGGTCCTTCTCATTTAGCTTCTTTTGTCCATATTCATGAACTTAGGGCCAGTTTCTTTGTTGTTGTTCTATTTTGTTTTGTGTTTGAGTATACCTCATTAGAAGTAGCTTCTTAGACGACCCAAAGGACCCTTGAGGGGACTGATTGCTTATTTAAAGACATGTTCTGCCTTTTCCAATGAATTATTATTCTGGGAAGAATTTACCAAAGGGTAAATTCTCTGTTTTGTGAAACTGCCAAATTGACAAACCATTTGACTTTCCATTCTTTGTATTTTTTTTTTTAATGTTTTGATTTTAAGTGCATGGGTGAATTATTACTTTTATTAGCGGGCTTAGTAAACATTCATTGGCCCTCAAAAGGTTGGTCCTGCTTTATCTTTTTATTGGAGGCGATGTGGATATGTGCAAAGTACTTTATGGCCTAGTAGCTAAGACGGTACAGGACTGGCATGAATTGTCTTTTTATGTGGTGACTCACTCTCTCAGAATGTTTTAGATTCTGACCTGTGAAACTGAAATGGAAAGTCAGTTGTAGATTATAGCCGCTTCTCATGTGGGCAGTTTGGCGCAGAAATCCTGCATTATCTGTTGCTAAATAACAAAATATCTCCAAATTTAGTAATTTAAAAGAACAAATATTTATAATCCTATGTAGCCCAAAGGGTCTGGAACCAGAGGCTTAGTTGGATAGTTCTGGCTTAGAGTCTCTCTTGAGTTTGTAAGTAAGGTATTGGCCTGGGCTGCAGTCATCTGAAAGATTAGCTTAGGGTTGGAGAATATGCTTCCAAATCATGTCGTTATTAACAGGAGGCCAGTAATCATGCGGGCTTCTGAATTGGGCTGTTCACAGTATGGCAAGTGATTCTAAAGAGAGTGACCAAGATGTAAACTATACTCTTTTGTAACCTAATCTAGGAGTGACATACCATCTTTTCTGCTATCAGTGAATTTTGACAGTGTGGGAAGGAACTACACAAAGATGTGAATACAAGGAAGCGGAGTTAATTGGAGATTTTCTTGGGAGTTTGGTCATCACAGATCTCTTTCTTTGTGGACATGTAAGAATTAGTGTCATGGTGGGGAAAACATTTCTTTTTTCATAGAACTCTTAATCATTATGTTCAACAGACCTAGGAATAATGATATCAATAAAACTCTTGTTAGCTTACCTTTATATCCTTATGTTTCAGTTAGTAGCTGTGCAAATTGACTTTCTTCTGTATCCTTGATTTGATAACAGGGCTTGCCTGTCCTGTTTTAGTAAAGTTTTCTAGATCTGTAGAATTTCTACACTAGTGTTACCCAAAACGTGGTTATTGAAACAAGACTTCAGGGCACCTGGGTGGCTCTGTCGGTTAAGCGTCCGACTTCGGCGCAGGTCATGATCTCACTGTTCGTGGATTCGAGCCCCGTGTTGGGCTCTGTGATGACAGCTAGCTCAGAGCCTGGAGCCTGTTTCAGATTCTGTGCCTCCTCCTCTCTCTGACTCTCCCCTGTTCATGCTGTCTCTTTCTCTCTCTCAGAAATAAATAAAACATTAAAAAAAAAAAAAAAAAGAAACAAGACTTTGGAGATGTTCTACACTAATGGGATTCCATTACTTTTTGGAAACCTCTTTGTTATCTTCTTCCCCTCGGAGAATCATTGTGGCAGTCTCTGAGAAGTCCTGCATTGAAGATACCAGTTTTTCCTTGTTGCACCCAGTGTTTTTAAAATTTTACTTGAGGGGCACGTGGGTGGCTCAGTTGGTTAAGTATCCAACTTAGGCTCAGGTCATGATCTTATGGTGGTTCGTGAGTTCAAGCCTTGCATCAGCCTCTTCTGCTGTCAACACAGAGCCTGCTTCAGATCCTCTGTCCCCTTCTCTCTGCCCTTTCTCCCCTTGTGCATGAGCGTTCTCTTTCTCTTTCAAAAGTAAACAGTTAAAAAATTAATAAAAATGTACTTGATCAGGGCACTTGGGTGGCTCAGTCAGTCAGCTCAGGTCATGATCTCATGGTTCGTGAGTTTGAGCCCCTCATCACATTGGGCTTTTTGCTGTCAGCACAGAGTCTGCTTTGGATCCTCTGTCCCCTGTTTCTGCACTTCCACCTCCCCTTCTGCACACGTATGTGTGCTCTCATTCTCTTTCAAAAATATTGAAAATTTACTTGATCATTAAATCAGTGTATTACAAACCTGAAACTAGTATAACACTGTATGTTAAATATACTGGAATTTAAATTAAAAAACTTGAAAAAAATTTACTTGATTATATAACCTATATTTGTTAACATAAGTGGAATGAATTAAAAACCTTGTTCCAACATAGAAATTTATCACAAATATATTTCCTTTTTTTTAATTTTTTTTTTTTTTTACATTTATTTGTTATTGAGAGACAGAGAGAGGCAGAGCATGAAGTGGGGAGGGGTAGAGAGAGAAGGAGACACAGAATCCAAAGCAGGCTCCAGACTCTGAGCTGTCAGCACAGAGCCCAACGCGGGGCCCGAACCCATGAATTGTGAGATCATGACCTGAGCTGAAGTTGGACGCTCAACTGACTGACCCACCCAGACATCACACAAATATATTTCTTTATTCAAAACAGGTCACCTAGGCAGCTTCATTTCTATATTTTAGATAATTAACATTTTTCTTAACTACTGTTCAGTTTGTAATCATTTTGCAGTTTGGAAGGCAGCTGAAATCAGAAATTGTAAGTAGTTGATACCTTATTTTCATTTTACAAGCAGTTATGATACTGCAAGATCTAAGGAAATGTTTCATTCTTGGCCACTTTAAGAGCCATTTAGGAATTTAGGAGAATTTTTTTTTTTTTTTAACATTCAGTGATTTACTGTCAAATGCTTTTGAGTGTTTTCTAGCCCCTGGGGATGCTGTGATCAACAACATAGTCTGTCCTCATTATGAGGCGACAGCAAACAAATGGAGGGGTAATGGCAGAAAAGACACAGTATAGGTGTGGTATTCCACAGATACCTGCTTGTGGGCCAACTGTGTGTGCCTGTTAATAAGTTCTTTTACAGTGATTCTCAATAGAGAAGGAAGGAGGTTTAAAAAAAATTTTTTTTTAAGTTTATTTCTTTATTTTGAGAGAGAGAGAGAGACAGAGAGAAAAAGAAAGAATCCCAAGCAGATTCTGCATTGTCAGTGCAGAGCCAGACACAGGGCTCAAACTCATGAACCATGAGATATGACCTGAGCTGAAATCAAGAGCTGGTCGGTTACCGGAGCCACCCAGGCTCCCCAAGAAGGGAGAGGTTCCCTAATCTGTAGTGCAGTTGGATGATGTTAAATTTATTTAAAGGTACCATAAATTGAAAAAGTATAGAAATAATTGCTGTATTGGTAGTGATATTTCATTGTCCAGAAAAAGCACAAACTAGCTTTTAAGTAGAGAATGTTGAGTTCTGAACAGATATCCATGCTGGTCTACTTTATTCCAAGAAAAGATGCCCATTAAGAGTCCTTATAATGTTCCATGAAATAAATTCTAATAACATGGGTTATTTGGTTTTTAAACTCATAAGTTATGGGCTCCTATGGTTTTTGTTTTGCTTTGTTGTATACTGAAAAAGAATGTCCATAGTGATAACATGGGAAGAGTTGAACAATAAAAACTATATAAGCAAGAATGTAAAATACATAGTCATTTGATTTATGTGGAAAAATAACTGCATATCTTGGGCCCCAATATGTTATATTCTGATATTGAAGTTTTTATGCAAATATCCTATTTAAGAAAACAAATATGAGCTGTAAATTGTAAATTAAAAGTTAAAATGTTTTCAAAAGTCTTTGCATGAATGGTTATTTGTATAGTTTCTCTGAAAAGCTTGCATGTCTGAAATGACACATTCTTTAAGGATGATGGAGAACTGTGGTTTTAAATTGGAAATCAGTAAAGGAAACACTGCTAAAACTTTTAAGCATTTGAAACCTAACCTCAGTGGATTAACAGTGATGTTTTATAGGTAGCTGGCCTTTCTTCATAACCACTTTACAACATCACTGTTTTCAAATATATTTAGACATTTTTTGATTGTGAATTATGAGACTGGCAATTAAAACTGTGAGAGTGAGGCATATATACAAGATGTAAGGGACTTGAAAATATATGAGCCTATGGAGGAAATTTAATAAAGGATTTTAGTCTGTGTAACTAGGATATTTACACTGTCATTTTTTTTTTAAAATATAAATTATTCTTGATAATTCTTTTCTAGAAACGACTGCAGAAAGAACTGTTGGCTTTGCAAAATGACCCACCTCCTGGAATGACTTTAAATGAAAAGAGTGTTCAAAATTCAATTACACAGTAAGTAGTTAATGTATTGTTATTATTACTTTAA
Organism: Hyaena hyaena; assembly: GCF_003009895.1. NCBI lineage: Eukaryota > Metazoa > Chordata > Mammalia > Carnivora > Hyaenidae > Hyaena > Hyaena hyaena. The sequence continues at coordinate 3,194,789 of NW_024080771.1, read as the reverse complement.
TTATTTAATGTTTATTTATTTTTGAGAGAGAGGGAGAACACGCATGCACGTGAGCTGGGGAGGGGCAGAGAGAGAAGGGGACAGAGGATGTGAAGTGGGCTGACGGTTTCATGTGGGGCTTAAACTCATGAACCGTGAGATCATGACCTGAGCCTGAGCCAAAGTCAGATGCTTAACCTACTGAGCCACCCAGGTGCCCTGGTAGTTAATTTTTGAAGCATTATGTATTTCTTTTATTATTAGTGTAATGTATGAATATATACTTATTTTTTTAATGTAGAATTTTCATATTTCCTTCCACTCTCTTCCATCAAGAGGTAAGTGAATAAATCTTATTCTATGCATTTATATATACAATTTTGTTTTTTATAATAGGATCATATAGGAACCCTTTCTTTTTGAAAACCATTATTTGATCAGTTTTTTTTGTTTTTTTTTTTTTTTAGTGTTTATTTTTATCTTCGAGAGAGAGAAAGAATACAAGCAGGGCAGGGGCAGAGAGTGAGACACAGAATCAGAATCTGGCCTGGGCTCTGAGCTGTTCACACAGAGCCTGACACGGGGCTCAAACTCACAAAGTGTGAGATCATGACCTAGGCCGAAGTCAGACGCTTAAACGACTGAGCCACCCAGGTGCCCCTGATTAGTAATATTTTAAAATGTCTCCTTCTAAGGTGGTAGCATTTAAAAACTTAGGTCTGACTTTGTTTATGAAATGATCATCTCAAATAGAGCAATTTGATATGAGGTTGTTTATTACATTTTTCAAAACTACATGTAAAGAGGTGTTACATTACATTAAAAGAGAATAATAGTCAAGAGGTGTCTCCATCTCATAAACACATTAATTGCACTGTACAGAAGGGTAACTAAATGAATATCAGACCCTCAGCAACCTCTTTTAATAGATAAGAACCTTCTTCATGAGTATGAAAAAGTGAATAATGGAAGGAAGACACAAATATTCTAATTCAGCTCCTTCCTTGGGGGTAAAGAAATGAAATCTTTTCCCAGATACAGTACCAAGAAGAGTAGAGAGATATGTGTCCTCTCTCATAAAAATGAGTATTTGAATTAGTTTGAAACATTTTCAAGAGTATCCTCTTAAGATCTCACACCCTGTATAGTCTATGTTTACCACTCCTTTTATTTAATAGTTTATTAGACAAGCGTAACTGTTCTGAAATTGGGGGAGGGGAGAATTTAAAATAATGGACCCTCTCCTTAAAAACAAAAACAAAAACAAAAAATTCTAAAACCATAAAAAGAATAGGAGGCAACAAGATAATGGTATACTGTAGACCAAGTTGTAGGGCAAATATTTAGTGATATTCTAGGTCCAGAGAGCAAAAGTGATCAAAATTCATGGACTAAGGCACCTGGATGGCTCAGTCAGCTGTGTCCAGCTCTTGATTTCGGCTCAGGTCATGATCTCATGGTTCGTGGGATCAAACCCTGCTGTCAGCACAGAGCCTGCCTGGGATTCTCTCCTTTGTCTCTGTCCCTCTCTCTCTCAAAATAAACAAATATGCAAAAAAAATTCATGGACATACTTATCCTTATAGAGAAACTATTTTGGTTACCTTTGACTTTGACACTTGAGTCAGTACTTAAGACAGAAGTCAAGCTTTTTAAGAACAATCTTTTGATGAATTGGATGGATATTGATGTTTGAAAATATAGTATAGATCTCTAACTCTATAATAGTTTTTTTACAACATTGCTGGGTTTTCGAGTATTTTTAGGTTTCCCTCAAAACTGAGCAGAAGATACAGAGATTTCTCATATATCCTCTGCTCTCACACATACAGTCTCCTCTGTTATCAACATCTTTCCACCAGAGTGTTATATTTGTTATAACTGATGAGTTATGATTGACACATCATACTCACACAAAGTCTGTAGTTTACATTATAATTCATTCTTGATGTTTCTAAGGATTTGGGCAAATGTACAGTGACCTGTATTATCAGTATGGTATCATAAAGAATATTTTCATTGGCCTAAAAATCCCCTGTGCTCTAGCTATTCACCTCCCCCAACCACTGATCTTCTTACTCTCTGTATAGTTTTCCCTTTCTCAGAATGTCATATAGTTGGAATTGTACGGTAGGTAGCCTTTCAAATTGATCTCTTTTACTTAGTAATAATGCATTTAAGGTTCTTTTTGTGACTCTTGAATTGATTTCTCATTTCTGTCAAAATTTGAAAATGGAGTGTATGGCATTTGTTCTGTATAATTAAATTATTCTTTTTTTGTTCTGTATAATTAGAATATATTTCATTTTCATTGGTAACAAGTGCTTCCTCTTTCAATCTTTACTTTTTGGGGGGGTGCGGAACTATACAACACAATGATTTATAAAATGTTAAAGGAATGTTTTACATTTCTAGAAATGGAAACATTTGTATAGATTGTCAGATATTTATACCATAAATTATAACTACCAAAACAGCATTGTCTTTGTTGCAGGATAAACCTGTTATTTAGAGATGTTTGTTAAGCAGTTTTTCTTTTAAAATAATTTATTATAAATGAATCACAGAAATTTATTAACTTTGTCTATCTTCCAGGACTTAAAAGTACTCTTAAAAAATTTGATCTTAAAGTATGTGTTTAAATGGGGTAAGAATTAAAATGAAAGCACATTCAGTTTTCTGGAAGACAGTTTGGTAGCATATATTAAGACATTTGAAAAATAAGAGTATCATATCCTTTGACCTAAGAAATAAATCCCTATGCTGTCTTAAGGAAGGAACAGAGATATAGAAAGATTAACCCAGGGGTGCCTAGTTGGCTCGTTCAGTAGAACATGCCGCTCTTGATCTCTGGGTTATGAGTTCAAGCCCCATGTTGGTGGGCATAGAGCTTATTAAAAAAAAAAAAAAAAAGATTAACTTAGATCTAACTCTACTCATTTCAACATTACTATTTCTAGGGACAATTTGGAAACCATGTAAATACCAGTAATAGGGAAATGGTTTCTCAAGGTAAGACAGCAAAATGGCATCCCATAAGTTATAGCTTACAGTCAGCATGAAACACAAAAATTTTGTATAGTCATAATTACCTGTGAATATCCCTTAGAGAGGCAATATTGGTATGTATCCTGTCTTAATACATCCAACAGAGCTGGTTTTTCCTTCAGAAGGAAATAGTTGGTTGTTTTCTTTGATTAGTAGGAACTATGAATGCATGAAAAGTACCTGTTTAAACATTAGAATCCTAGAACAATAGCAACTCACAGGAAGTTAAGAACTGAAACTTCTCCCATATCATGGGGCATGTGCATATAATTGGAATCATAAACACTGGTGATTTGAATGTATATAATTTAAGTGTGCACATAATTCAACTACTGGATGTCAATAGCATAAACTACAAAATGACTAGAATGAAATGTACCCAAAGAATTTCAATGTTATTATCTTTGGGTGATTTTTACTTATTTATACCTTTCTGAATTCTCTATGGTGAGCAAACATACCTTACTTTTTTAATTAGCAAAAAGTTATTTAAAATTACCCCACACAGTGTTGAAAATTATGCCTTCTTTGACCTATCTCACCCAGGTATTGGAAGAATTACTGAGATATTTGCTTAGCTATTATTTAAAAGCTGTGTTTGGATAGAGCACATGTAAATTTGTGGTGCATCATGTCCTAAAATTTGCCTTTAAACAGAATGAAAGGACACCAGGAAGTCCTCTGATTTTTCCTTGGAACAATAACTGCATAGTGGATGTCAGGGGGGAATTAAAAAAGGGGATATTGATGGCGAGAAAGGAAGGACCTGGTTTGTAAAGAGAATAGGTTTTTGTTTTAAATTTTGTTTTTAATGCAGTTTATGCATTATATTTAATTTACTGTGTACTGGTTCTGACGTCAGGAAAGTGCTATGTGTTGCATATGTAATGCCAGTTATCTTTCCAACACTTTGAGATGAATATCTTTTTTGAATGAAATTTTAACTTGTTTTTAATACCAGTTTTACAATTAAAATAGTTACAATGAGTAGTAAAACAGCTTATTCATGGCCACACAGCTAAAGGACAGGCCTGTATAATTTCACTTTAAAATATTGGTCCTTGGCTTATATATTTTAATACGGTGTATAGTATTCAACACACATTTTGAAAATAAATAACTATGCTCTTAAGGGCCCGTATGTGTTAGTTGATTACTTTCAGAGAGTAGGCACATTTATTATTTTACATAGTCTTAAGTCCATAGTATATGGAATCGTGACTAGAACCCCAACACTGTATTCTCAATATTACTTCCTTTTTTTCCCCCTGTGCTTAAAGTAGTAAATTTTTAAACCTAAAAAATTTAAGATGAAGAGAATTGGCCAGAGATATAATTAGGAACTCATTCTAATGGTTGGTCCACTTTTGCTTCTCAGTGTGACCCTATCATCTTTGCCACCATAATCCTTGATCTACTCCTGTTACCCCTTTTTTTTTTAAAAGAGCAAGAGATAGAGGTGCCTGGCTGGTTTGGTTGGTAGTGCATGCAACTCTGGATCTTCAGGTTGTAAGTTCTAGCCCTGTGTTGAGTGTAGAGATTACTTAAAAATAAATTAAAAGAGTAAGAGGTAAGTTTACAGTCTATAATTATAAACAGATTTGTATTCATGATTGTTGTATGTGGAAACAAAGTAAGCTTATAAAGAGGTCATAGGAATCTCTTCTGAGAAGAGATCTGAAACATGAGATGCAAAGGCAAGGGGTATAGAGCCTTAAATAGCCATTGGAGTAAGTGGACTGATGTCAGCTTAGCTTCTTTTTCTCCTGTTTAGTCTTCTCTAGAGTACTGATGAGAAGATGTGTCTAATGCCCATGATTCTCTAGTCATTGTTGATACCTACTTCCACCATTGCTTCTAAAACGATATCAGAAAGGCAGTTCATTTGTTTCATGTTATCTATAAAAATCTATTCAGTCATTGCAGAATAGTGTTTTGGAGAACTAAGGTGGCATAAATTTTGTAGCAAGTGCACAGGCTTTAATGTCAGCACCCTTGAGTTGGGTTTTATTTTGTGTGTTTAGACCTTGGTTAAAATTTGGCTCTGTCCTCTGCTAGTTGTCTGACTTTGGTCTGGTTAAATAACCCTTGAGTGTCAGAGAAGGGAATAGGGCAAGGGTGTTAATGCCTACTTTTACAGATGTTGGCAGGATGAAGCTCCTGTTGCACATGAATGACTCCTATCCTAATGCCCAGCATTGAGAAAGTTTTTGGTGTTCCCTTTTCTCTTTCTCATCCCAATTCCTCTTATCTGAAGTTTTTTAATTTCTTTCTTTTTTCTGTTCTAGGTGGATTGTAGACATGGAAGGTGCACCAGGTACCTTATATGAAGGAGAAAAATTTCAACTTCTATTTAAGTTTAGTAGTCGATATCCTTTTGACTCTCCTCAGGTAACTGCCTTGCTTTCTAACATTTCACTGTGTTTTTAGATTATAGCAAAATACTAAATTAGTGACTTTTGACTAAATACAAACTTAAAAAATCTATTATAATTATGTTAATAGATTTGTTCCTTTATGTTACTTGTAATATAATCAAGATCTTAGGAACGTTTTACTTCATTGAGATTAGGGGTTTGCTTTTGTACTTCTAAGAACTTAACAGTTTTTCTTATCCATAGATGTTAGCAGAAAGAGGCTGGAAATCTAACCCAGGTCCAGGGATTGTGGGAGAACTTAGCATTTTGGAATACCAGGAGGCACTTATTCCTAGATGATAGAATAGAATAATTGTGAGGAGGCAGTGCTTTCTTGAAAGGAACACTTATTTGATTTTGCATTAACATGCTGTCTTTGTAGCCTTTTATTACTGCAAAGATAGAACATATTACGGAATATTAAGTATCGAAACACAGGCCCTAAATCTGATCATTATAATTTGAGGCACAGTTAGTTTAGGTAATGGGTTAATACTTGGACAAATGATAACAGTGGTAGAGGAACTGTTTTGAGAGCTGTTTAACTGTGGTGAATGATTAATCATTAGAAGTTAGAGAAAAGGAGACTCTAGGCTGACTTCCACACTGCTGGCTTCGAAGATGGGTGAATGAGTTACTAGTGGCAAAATGATAAGACTTAATGCCAACTCTGTCTAATATTGCTAGATAATGAGGTTCTGGATAATGAAATTTCCCGAATACTTAAAATTCTACATTTGAAGTGCTAAAATATGTTATTTTTGAGGAAAATCATATTTCCTTGCCACTTTAATATACCTAACAGTGCTCTTGGCCATGCAGGAGTACAAATGGAAGTCAGTTACTGTATTATGCTATAAATAAAGAGGTAATTGTTTTAAGGCACAGAATTAAATGGAAGTGGACTCCTTGAATTCTACAGTTTTTATGTGAGCAGAAAATTAAGATTAGGAAGCTTATTTTTATCATTTTCATAAAAATAAAGCCAAAGGTAATGGCTTTTAGGCCTCTATAATTTTTTTTTAAATGTTTTATTTATTTCTGAGAGAGAGAGAGCAGGGAAGGGTCAGAGAGAGAGGGAGACACAGAATCTGAAACAGGCTGCAGGCTCTGAGCTGGCTGTCAGCACAGAGCCCGACGCGGGGCTCGAACCCACGAACCATGAGATCATGACCTGAGCGGAAATTGGACACTTAACCAACTGAGCCACCCAGGTGCCCCCTTTAGGCCTCTATAATAAGCACCTGTAGACTACGATCAGAAACCAAAGCAAACATCTTCTTTCTTTCTAGAAAATGATCTTCACCTTTTGTTGCTTTTTGGCTTATCAGCATCATTTCAATTGTTAATGCTTAAAAGCATTGTTGTCTCAGATATCTCCTTTTCACCTTCAACCTGTTCTTCTCCTTCACTTCAGCTAAGTTTGTGGAAGGTATATGAAGGAAGAATATGACTCACCAACTCCGAAATGTTGACTAGAGGGATGTTGGAGAAGGCTTCCTCTGGGAGCCTACAGATTGTTTTTATCAGAGGAAAATAATAGTTCTGTAAACCAAGGCAGAAATGTCCTCTAAACTCTCTCCTTAGCATTTAATTCTAAATCAAATATCACTCTGCAACATCATTTGAATTTCATCTTGAATATTTCTGTAAGTTACAGCATATATGATGGATTCCATCATACCTCAGATTTATTTTTTCTCCTTCCCTAGTTTGACTTCTGCACACTCTTCTGATTCTTCTTATTTGGGTTCTTTATTCAATACCCCCTGTTCTTCTCACTCTTTTCTCTAATGTCTTCAACCGTCTTAAGCAGCTAACTCCCAGATCTATTGGTGTGTGTACAGCCTTTTCTTTCTGAGGTTTAATATCATACCCTTTTTGGATATCACTACTTGAATACCTCCAGATGTTTCAAATTAACACTTCCAAACTCCGTCTCTTCCAGTAATAAAATAAATTTTTTTTTCCCTTGGATTATTGTCCATCTGTCTGCTTGTGTTGAAATTCTTTCCTTCACCATTAAATGTGGCTTTTCAGGTCCTTTTGCAGTGCATCAGTCAGTCTACTCTTATCGCCGGTGCTGTTGTCCCAAGTCTCTCTTTCATATGGATTATTACATAATAGCCTCTAGTTCTTTCCACTCCTAACCATCCTTTCACAGTGCTGTTCGATTTCTCTGCAGGTGCAGTTCCCTCATTGGTTTGCACAGACACACACCACCACCACCACCACAATTCCTATTCTCCTCCTTCTAATGCTTCTTTTTTTTCTGTGGAGTCAAATCTGAAAACTCTTTAGCTTAAGAGTTCAAGTATAAACTTAACCATTTCAGCCTCACATTTACCTCCATGCCTTTTACTATGTAGTAATATTTGTATCATACTTTCTAATGTGACTTTCATTCTGATTTTGTCTTGTAACAGCTCTAACGAAGTGGTTAGGGAAGATGGATTCATTCTCATAAGTGAAGAAAGTGAAGTTTATAGAAGTACAATGTTTTGTTCCTGGTTTAAAAGCCAGCTTGTAGGATAGTCAAGACTCAAAACCCAAGTTACTTCTTTCCATACTGCCAGTTAGGTGTAATTGCTAGAATGAGGAAAATGCCTATTTATCCAGACAGTAATATTATCTCTAAAAGTGAAGGGTTATATGTAGAATGATAACTTTGAAAGCTCTGGGGCAGTTGTTCCCAATCTTTTGGACTGTGAGGATTCCTTTTTTTTCTTTTTTCTTTTTTCCCCCCATTCTACTCATGCTTTTTATTCAATATTCATTTATTCAAAAAATATATTTTTTATCCAAGTTAGTTAACATACAGTGTAATACTAGTTTCAGTAGAATTTAGTGATTCATCACTTAAATATAACACCCAGTGCTCATCACAACAAGTGCTCTCCTTAATGCCCACCACCCATTAACCCATCCTCTCACCTAACACCCCTCCAGCAACCCTTAGTTTGTTCTCTGTATTTAAGAGTCTCTTATGGTTTGTCTCCCTGTTTTTATCTTTTTTTTCCTTCCCTTCCCGTATCTTCATCTGCTGAGTTTCTCAAATTCCACATATGAAGGAAATCATATGATATATGCCTTTCTCTGACTGACTTATTTTGCATAGCATAGTACACTCTAGTTCTGTCCACGTTGCCGCAGATGGCAAAGTTTCATTCTTTTTGATTGCAGAGTAGAATTCCGTGTGTGTGTGTGTGTGTGTGTGTGTGTGTGTACATAGGTTGTATATTTTGGTATCCATGATTGAGAAAATGACAGAGCTGCTCTAAGGCTAGTAATACTTTAAAATTACTTTTTAGTTTTTATTAATCACATCGTCTATGAGATTATAAAATAATAATAATAGTCTAACAGTTGCTTGCTGTGCATATCAGCTTTGAGGTTTTTCCAATAACTGAAACTTTCCATTGGTCCATTGCCCTGGGGAAGTGATTAGAACCACTCAAGGGCAGGAAATTCCTTACTTACCACAGATTTTATTTGATGAGACCCAGTAACACTGGTACTTGCTAGAAAATTAGTTTTTGATCTTCCTGTGCAGTAATTAGTATTGAATTTACTACCACTTACAAAAGTCGAATTTGGTAAAATAAACCTAAAATAGACCAGTTTGTTGTGAGCTTTGTATTTTTGTATCTGTAAGTTAGCTCTTTAAGACCATAATAAACTGTATAGTCTGCTGTGTTTTCTTTTCCCTGCTAGTTATAGTTAATTTCTCCTGTATCTTGCTTTATAGTGAAAAAGCTGCCTATCTAAACCGGTTTTTGGCCCTGTCATTTGCTTTAAAAGAAACCGAAACAACAAAACCATTTAATATTGGGAGCAGGGATGAGGCACTTTTCCATCACTATTTTCTACTAATGTGCACTTACAGTCAGCCATACAGAAAATAAAATATCTTTGTCTATTAGATGTTTTTCTGTGCTAGAGTATAGGTGAATGATTGATTGAACTTGAATTAATGTGTATTTAAACATGAATTATGTGCCAAACCCTGTATTCTCTACTTGAGAGATAAAAAAGAGCACAGAAATTAAAAGGCATCGGGCCTGCCTTTAATAATTGGTGTATTCTGTGGATAGGTAGACACAGATTAATTCATTCTGTAAGTATTTATCACATGTCCTACAACAGATGCTGCACTAAGTGTTAGCAATTTAGTAGTGAAGTAAGGAAGTGCACAAGTAGGGAAGATTTCACTGAAAAGATGACTTTGGAGCAGAAGTCTCAAAGAGGTGAGTGGGTAAGCCATGTGAAAGAAGTATGGAAAGAGCAGGTGAAGAAAGAAATGCAAAGGCCCTAAATCTGGAGCCATGTGGCAGGTCCCTGGAGTGGTATAGAAGTGGGGTAGGAGGTAGAGGGCATAGATATGAGAGATAATTTGGGCGAGAAGGTCCATCATGAATTGTGTAAGACATATATAGTCCATTGTAAGAATTTTGACTTTTACTCAGAATGAGATGAAAAACGTTTGAATATTTTGAGCAGAAGAATGACATAATCCTACTTAAAAGGAAAAATTTGGCTACTTTGTGGCACATTGGCTGTTGGGTGTACAAGGGACAGGGAGACTAGACAACAATTGCATTAATCCAGGTGAGAGTTGATGGTGGCTTGTACCAGAAGGATAGCGGTGGAGGCTATGGAAGGTGGCCACATTTTGGACCTTTTTTTAAAGGTTGAGCCAACAGGATTTACTCATGAATTGATGAGGAATATGAATGAGTCAGGGAAGACTTCCACAATGTTTGGCCTAGGTAACTGTATGGACCTTAACTGAAGTATGAATTGTGTGCTTTGGGAGCAAAAGAGAAAGCAGTGACTTATTAGATTAGGATGAGGAGGAAAAGAAAAACCTGTCTGTACTGGGACTTAAAGCACAAGAAGAATTTCTGTCAAAAGTGGAGCAAGTCACAAGAAGACATGGCCTCTTCTGAGATTTGTGAGCAAATGTAGTTTTATGTATAGATACTTGGAGGGCTGTGGGAGGAGATGAAACATGAAGAATGTTTTGGGGTTTATCCAAGAGAGTCTTGCAGTATGAAGGATTTGGAGATTTATCTCAAAGGAATTGGGGGGTACAGTCACCTCTCCATCCAAACTGTGAAGTCCTCAAGTTTAGTGTCTGCTGTTTTGCTTCTTTTCCTTTCTATTTCCTCACATTAACAGCCCTTCCCTTCCAAATATCTATGATCTTATACCCCCTTCCTCTGTCAGAACATTCCATTTGAATGCAATAAAACTGAAACACATCTATATTATCTTGTAAATATCCTGGTTATATCTTGTTTTTAAGCTTTTCAACTCTAATTTTTATTGAAATTTTAGGCATTTAGAAATAGGTGGGGAAGTATTAGGGGGAAGAGAACACTGTACTTAGTCCTAAAACCATATTGATGCTAAAAGTGGTGCTGGAAATATACTTGCCTTTATTACAAAGCTTTAGAAACACTGGGGGCAGGTCACTTTCTCCTCATTGTTACCCCCTTCCTATTTGTGCCCCCTTAACATGGACCCTTTAATTCTGATGCTAATACTCCTCCGTTGCAGAGATCCAGAAACTATTTTCATAGTGTTCTCATAGTGTGATTCTCCTTGCTCTTTCATGTGATGGTGGTTAAGTTTTCCAAAGTCATTTTAAATAAACATTTTTATTGCCTTAAATTGTCTAGCATCTAGGACACCTGATGAGGAAAAAGTGAAGCCTTGGGGGTAAAGAAGGGAAGATAGAGGAGAAGACTGGTACGCTAGAAGAACACGGCTTGTAAAGGAGAGAGAATGTACCATTCAGGGAACCCAAGTTTAGTTTCATTGTATCCAGGAACTTTGTATAATACTTGTATAGTGCATGGTAAGGGTAATTATGGAATACCAGAAGAACTGTTAATATCGATGCTACAAGTACATATTAAATTACTAAAAGGGGAGCATTGAATTAAAAACTTTGCTAAAACTCTAATCCCCAGTTATTTTTGTGAAATATTTACCATTTGTGCTAGACTGCATATATCATACGTTATTAATAATTAGATATCTGATTACAACAGACTTTGCTTTTATGTTCAATTTCTGTAGTTGCCCATTAAGTGCTGTTATCTACTTAACAGCTTTAATAAGGGAAAACGTTCCCTTATATTGTCCCTAGGGAAATCTTGGTATAGTTTTGTAGATTGGCTTTTATATTTTATAGCCTGTTTTGTACTCCTTATTCTTGTAATACGTGTTTTGACCTAGTTTGACCCTATATTAGGTTCTCACTTTCTAATTAGTTGCAGAACATTAGTCTGAACACAGTAGTATGCCTTCCTTGTGGTCAGATCTCAGTTTTGTGTGCTCATTCAGTGTTGGGCTTGATGTTTGGAAATCCTAATGTGCTACTGCCATGAATTTCCTATTAGAAATAGTTACTTAATGTCCAGTCTTTATTTTGTCACTGTCAGTAGCTTTCATTCTCAAGATTAGTAGTTTTATGAAAGACAGTACATTTGGTACCAAAAGTTACCCAGAGGTTGACTTGCTTAAAACTTTAGGTTGGATGTGCTTACTTACTCCAAAATTGTATGCATCCTGAGCATAGTTTTCTTAGATCATACTTGTTCTTGTATACCATGATGATTGGGAAATGTTTGGAAATTTAGAAACATCTGAGGACTGTTTCTTAGGCAGACTCACAACTTCACATGTGATTCACCTGCATTAGATCTAAAATTGTGGCTTTTTTCCCCATAAAGCAGCTTATTCTTTAAAATCTGTAGTTCCAGGGGCGCCTGGGTGGCTTAGTCGGTTGAGCGTCCGACTTTCGCTTAGGTCATGATCTCGTGGTTCGTGGGTTCAAGCCCCGCGTCGGGCTCTGTGCTGACTGCCAGCTCAGANAGTGGAATGGAATAGAGAGCCCAGAAACAAAACATTGGTAGTTAATCAATTTATGACAAAGGGGCCAAGACTATACGGTGAGGGGTAGACAATCTCCTCAAGAAATAGTGCTGGATGGGGCGCCTTGGTGGCTTAGTCGGTTAAGCGTCCGACTTTCGCTTGGGTCATGATCTCGCGGTTCGTGGGTTCGAGCCCCGCGTCGGGCCCTGTGCTGACTGCCAGCTCAGAGCCTGGAGCCTATTTCAGAGTCTGTATCTCCCTCTCTCTCTGACCCTCCCCTGCTCACGCTGTCTCTCTCTCTCTCTCTCTCCTAGAAATAAATAAAAATATAAAAAAATAAATAAATAAAATCTGTAGTTCCATTTTATTGTTTGGTTTATGCAGTAGGGAGTGTATGCAGTCTCTGGCTGTTAACTGTTTATATGCTAAATTTTAATCTGAATAAATAATTTTAAAAATAAATAACTTTTAAAATAAATTAGCAAAGTTCTTATTTATTTCCTTTCGTTTGAAATTCATTGTGTTCAGTTGTCTTATTAAATCTGTTTTAGTTTTGCCAGTTACTTGGGATTCCCCTCAAAAAATTTTTAATTCTGAAAACAGCTCTTCATCTCTTCATTATTCAGAAACTGCTTGACCGCAGTTAAATAACTGAAATGTTCCTTTCCTCCTTTGGATTGTACGGTGTGTTTAAAAAAATTTTTTTTAAATGTTTTCTTTATTTCTGAGAGAGAGAGACAGCGTGAACAGGAGAGGGTCAGAGAGAGAGGGAGACACAGAATCTGAAGCAGGCTCCAGGCTCTGAGCTGTCAGCACAGAGCCCAACGTGGGGCTCGAACCCACGAACGGTGCGATCATGACCTGAGCCCAAGTCTGAGGCTTAACTGACTGAGCCACCAAGACGCCCCTGTACTGTGTGTTTAAATAAATGAGGACAGTTAAGAGCATGATCTTAAAGAAATTCAGCCTTGTTTATTTTCCCTGTCACATGTAAAGAACCAGAATTGCAGAGTTTAAAACTGTCTGTGGAAGCTACTTCCTGGCCTTTTTACATGAAGCTGTTGAAAAAAGTTTTTTCTTTTTTTCGTTTATTTCAGGGAATCATCTCTGGCATGTAAACTCAGCCTTTCTATGTTTAGGCAAACCTCTAAAGTTCTGTATCTGGAAGGTTAGGTCCTAGGGGCTCTCTTAATATGTGCAGCTTATTGATTCTTAATATGTGCAGCTTATTGATTCCCCTGTTTGGTTGCTGAAAGTTTTAGGCTGGCTGCATTTGCTGTTAAAAAGGTTTATTGAGGTCTGATTAATTTTATTATTTCAGTTTCCTTAGAGTTCAGAGCTGTTTCTGTCTTGATTTCTGGCTCTCTTTTGTGCTTATCAGTGTCTGCTGCTCCTGCTGTAGATATCTTTTGCATTTCATCCCTTCTCTCCTGATTTCCTGGTTCATGGGCACTTCTTGGCTCTCAGGCCAAGAGATTTAGTTTGTAATCCGTTTTCTCTAAGAGGAATATTACTTTCTTTCTGCCTTGTGAATTGGCTATTTAGAGCATGTTGTGATAACCTTTGTATTTTGCTGTGTGTTTTCCTTGATGGTTGCTGATGAATTGATTAATTTTTGCCAAAGAAGATAACTTAGCAGTTCTTCATCTTTTGGTACTTTCATGTTTTGTTTTGTTTTGTTTTGTTTTGTTTTGTTTTGTTTTGTTGTGTTTCTAGGAGAGAGAGACAGCATGAGCAGGGGAGGGTCAGAGAGAGAGGGAGTCACAGACTGAAACAGGCCCCAGGCTCTGAGCTGGCAGTCAGCTCGAACCCACGAACCGCGAGATCATGACCTAAGCGAAAGTCGGACGCTTAACCGACTAAGCCACCCAGGCGCCCCTCTTTTGGTACTTTCAGAGCACAATTCTGTGTGATTTTTTAAAAAGGAGATCTTACTGAAAAAAAAAATACCCTTTAAAAAATAATTCATGGCAGGGGATAAGGTCTTGGGCATTATTTGTGTTCTTACTGAAAATATCCTAGTGGTCAAATGGGATTTTGTGGCAGAATGAATACCCCAAAGCAGATGCATATTCTGTGAGATTGTAAATCCTAGAAATCTACAACACATTGTGGGCATATAAAATACGTATAATGGGCTACATGTTTATAAAAAATAAAATTTAAAATAATTGTGGGTAGACTCAAAAAGTATGGAGCTGCAAGACCATTTAAGCAGTCATTTCCTTTTGTAGGGCAGCACTTTTTTAGCAAAAAGTAATAGCACTGATAGATAAAATTGAGATAAATAATGTGCTTTAAACACAGCTGTGCCAGAGTTGGGATTGGGTGGTCTTCTACAGTCAGGCAGAGCAAGTAATGTGATATCTCTTATTTTGAGATTTACTTTTAGTTTTCAGCTCTACTTTAGCTCTTTTCAGTGGAAATACAGACTGCATGACCAGAATTTAAAGAAATAAAAAATATGCGAATGTATTTAATTATTCCTTTGAGAGAAAAAAATTCCTCTTGTTGTCTTATATTAGCTTCGGTCCAGGCATTGAGTTCCATATGTTAGTATATTTGAAGTGTTAGAGGACTCTTCCTTATGCAAGAGTGCTTTGTTCAAATGTAAATATTTCTGAAATTGTAATAAAGTCAGAATTGTTAGATATTTTAAAATAAAAGCAAAAATCCACCTTATGATAACTTTCTATAACATCCCATATTAAATAATGACATACTTTACCCTAGCCACACTTATTTCACTGGCTTTCTATAACAGGGAAAATAGGCTATGCCTAGAGTAATAAATACTTCATTAGTTTCTGACATAACTGAAAGTAGGGCTTCTAACTAAGATTTTGCTGTATTCAAGTGTGAAGCAGTTTGTAGGGCTGAGAGAGATATTGTAAATCTCTTTTGGGAACTACTGGTTTATATTGGATGAGCTTTATAAAAATCTCTTACCTGTTGAATCAGTATGTGTGAAAGTGGGACTTTTGAATTTTTATTTTTAACCGGATTTTCAGGTGATTTTTTTTTAAGGTAAGAAATTAGTAATTTCTACTAAACAACAATAAAAATGGTACATCTTACTGCAACATAAAATTAATGTAAGGATTGGTGGATTAATTTTATATCAAAGTAATTTTTATGAAGTAACCTATATAAGCATTCTTAAATATTAGATTTCTGCTTTCTTTGTCCTACTTTGGGCTGTGCTTAACAGATTCTTCAGAAGGTATGAATTCACTGTTTTGCCCATTCAAATGCTTAGTGTAGGTATGGGTTTTGTTTTTAATTATGGAGTTACGTGTTTATTTATTTATTTATTTATTTTTTAATATATTATTATTGTTTTTGAGAGAGTGTACACGAGTGTAGAAGGGGCAGAGAGAGAGAGAATCGTAAGCAGGTTTCACACTCAGGGTGTAGCCCCACACAGGGCTTGATCCCATAACCCTGGGATCATGACCTGAACTGAAATCAAGAGTTGGATGCTCAGCCAACTGAGCCACCCAGGTGCCCAGTGTAGATACATTTAAGAAGCACTACTATCAGGATACTTAATGAATTATTAGGGCAAAGGCAGGAATAATAGATTTATTACCTTTCAAAAAACAGTACCGAAGCAAGGAAAGGTAGAGAAAGGAAAAACTGTTAGAAGAAGTGAGTAGAAGAAAAGGCAGAGAAAAACAAGTAATTGGGAGACTCATTCAACTGGTGTGTGTGTGTGTGTGTAAGCACATAGTTACTTGCTGATTAATAAATAGTAATGTGTACTCATCATAATGGACAAGTGAGTTTAGAGCAGGTGGTGTATATATATAGCAGTCATTTCCTTTTGCATGTAGTACCTTAGGTGATAGCATTGTTACAAAGTGGAAGGGGGTGCTCCTATCATCCAGAATTCATGTTGTCCCCAAATTGAATACTTTCATATGATTTCTGTATGCAGAGAGCAATGAGTAGATTTTGAAAAAGCATTCTTATAAATATAGTAGTCTTTCACTAGGCTAAAAATGCATGGTAATTTCTGAATTTTTAAAAGAAATTTGTGAAAAATAGTTGAAATTAAAGATAGATGATCTGGACTTTTCCCCTATATGTACCATTCCCTGTGTGATCATTCGTACAGTGAAACCAGTACTTCATGAATTGATGAGAATAAACAGTGAGCAGTTGTTTATCTTGTTTCTAGCACTGATTTTGCTGGTTCTTAATTGGTTTTTAAAATAATAAGTTCTGTGGAGAATATTTTATTTCTTTATAATACAGAATATTTGAGTGTTAATGGAATTTTATTCTTTCTTAGGTCATGTTTACTGGTGAAAATATTCCTGTTCATCCTCATGTTTATAGCAATGGTCATATCTGTTTATCCATTCTAACAGAAGACTGGTCCCCAGCGCTCTCAGTCCAATCAGTTTGTCTTAGCATTATTAGCATGCTTTCCAGCTGCAAAGAAAAGGTAGGACTTTTCAGAATTATTCCAGGTAATATCTCTTCTTTTAGTGTAGGTAGAGAAACTATTTTAATATATAATTTATTTGAAAGACTTAATACCTTTTATTATGAAGTTATAGGTAATACATGTTTAGTAATAGATTAGAAAATTATTGTGATAATCTTTCCTTCCACATAGAAGTCAGATATTGTTTTATATTTCTTAGAAAAGTTCTGCAAATTTTCTTAAATAATCTTAATTTTATTTCTGTAAGCATACACAGGGCATAAGTGTACAAGAAATTCTTGCTTCTAAATTTCACAGTGGAAAGCCCCAGGAACAAGTTTCATAGCTCCCTTTTCCACCCTGCTGGCTCCCACTCTATCAGCCTCTTTTAGGGAATTTCCCGGGAACCAGAGCTTTCCTATCATTATGATCATCATAATGACTAGGTTGAAGGAGGAGGATTTGATTACCGGTAGAATTTTCTGGACTTTTTCTCTAATTCTCTTTCAC
Source organism: Hyaena hyaena (assembly GCF_003009895.1). Lineage (NCBI taxonomy): Eukaryota > Metazoa > Chordata > Mammalia > Carnivora > Hyaenidae > Hyaena > Hyaena hyaena. Next base: position 3,177,515 of record NW_024080771.1, on the reverse strand, counting down.
TAATCCACAGAAAGGCAAAAATTACCAGAAAGCAGAGTCAGATGAGTCAAATTTAGGATACCCTTTTAAAGTATCTAAATCCTATATGCATTTCTGGCCCTCTTGTCACTTCTGCCTGAGGGTTAGGGTAGCACAGTACTCATATTTCTATATTTTAAAGACTCTTCCTCGCAAGGGTTTCCTATTGTATTTGGTTTAAAAGAGAAACAAATTTACCTTACATATTAGGGATCTTTGGGGTTATTTCAGCATTTTTTTTCCTGTGTTCTCCAAATTCAACTATCATTTTTACTAAATTAGTGTTTAGAGAACTTCAAGGGGGGATAGTAGTTCATTTTTAAATGATAGGTCCTCAAGACTGAAACACTAAGACACTGTTTGCAAAGTAAGTTTCTTGGAATGTTAGTTCCATAAGCTGTTTCTTGGTGTTAGTTTAAAAAAAACAAACCAATAGGTTTTTTTTGTTCAAAAAATGGTTTAAATTGTATTTTTTTTTAATTTTGGCATTATGAGCCCTTAGTATATAGTTTCATATGCCTAATATAAGAAAGAAAAAAAACTTCTGGAAGTTAAAACTGTGACACCATTAGTTAAAAGGTATGTGTCCCCATTCAAGAATATTCAAGAAAATGTGCAGAAAAATGTACATCTTAGAAGAGAGGAAATAAGGTACATATTATCTAATAGTAGTATGACTTTTTAATTTAAGTTTCCTTCTTTGCCTGTGGGCTTTTCCACATTGCATATAAAGGCTACACTTGAGCTTTTGTTAACCTCCAAGGGCTTTGGAAACAACGCTTACTCATTTATTGCTTCCATATTTTCTCATCCCCCACACTTCCAGTCCCAGCACACATAAAGATTTTTAGGTTGTAGAGCAGAGCAGTTTGCAGTTACAAGGACTTCTGTGTCCTTGTTAATGTTTAATGTCTTCAGAAAGGTGAAGGAGTAAGTATAGAGTTTAATGAGAAAAGTTGAGATGAACACCAGTGATGTGTACCCATAGCCCTTGCATATGCCTTGAATTAATTAGCACTTTTTTGCATTTTAATGTAATGATTTAAAATAAATAAATGTAATGATTTACTATTGAAAGCTAGAAAATGACTATAGTCTTTATCCTTTTTTAATTCTCATCATTCCTCTCACATTTCAGTTTTCTACTACTAGTTTTTTTGCATAGTTAGTAAATGACTATTCCATTTGAATTATTGGTAAGCTATGTTATATAATATAACCTTCATTATATTTAAATACGATAATCTGGAAGATAGAATTCTAACCATATTAGTTCCGTGAAATATGAGAAAAATTCAGCAAACGTTTAGTAGGTACTTAATACTAGCTGCTATTTTCACTGTGCTAAGTACGAGATTACAAAGGTGAAGAAAGAAGAAACTTGCTCTGGCACTGAGGGGATCTAGCTCCAAATAAGCTTTTAAAAGTCTTCTAACTACTCACCAAAGCTCTTTTAAAAGAGGTGAATTTTATTCTGTGGCCAGGTGATGCTATGAGTTTCACTTTAATATTTGACTTGAATACAAATTTTAATTTTTTACTATAAGCGTTTGGGAACTTTGATTTAGTCATAATTCCTTCACTCCAGTTTTCTTTTTCACAGTCAAGAATGGTTCCCTAAACTGAGGACACTTAAATCCATTATATCAGTAGATTTTAGTAGATTAAAGATAATTTATGATATTGAGAGGCTTTTGAGTAATCTACCATTTATTCTCAGTGCCCTTCCAATGTAGATCGTTCAAATTTTCTAGCTTGTATTCCGTTCCTAAAACCATTTTGGTAATCCCCATCTTTTTGTATAGTTACTTTATTTTTCTAAGAACCATAGCTCTGTGATCACTTAGTTTGCTTGTATTCTTGACTTAAGCAAATAGAATGAGTGTTTTTTTCCTTAAATATATATTTTTTCTTTTTTGAAGAATGGTTTCTAATCAATATACATTTCATAAAATGAGTTTATGAAATTTGTTGCAGTGGTAGCAATTTATTCCACATGAACACAGATTGTGACTTTGTAGAACAAACAGCAACAGACCATCTATTCTTTGAGGTTGTCAGTCATCTAATTTCATAATATTAATTTTTCAGGTATCTTCTCCATCTGTATCAGCAGAGTAATTTGGGGAAAGCTGTTTAACATTTTATATTCTACTCTTCCCTTTTATTAAATTACTATTATTAACTATATTATAAGAGCATTACAAGGCTCAGCGAAGATCAGTTCTGTACCTGCGTGATAGAAGTGCCAAGTGGACTGCTTTTCTCCCTTCCTGTTGTCTAGGCAGTCCTACTCACCATTGGTTTTGGGTTGGACCTATCATATTACCTACTAACCTGCCCTTAGTGGCGTTAGTACAAATTTGACGTGTTTCCAAATTTTGGTGTAGAGAGTCACATACTCGTTTTGTGTGATCAGTATCCAGCATTTTCAGGGAAATTCCCTTCCATAATCTGTCTTCTGTGTTGTTAGCATCTCTTTCCCTGCTATAGCTCCCTTGGAGAGCTGCCATATGTTTCTAATATTATGCTAGTCAGGACATATGTATAGCAGAAATGCTAATATAGTTTCCCCCCTTTTTTTTCCTCATATATTTTGTTTGGAAACTGAATCCCTTGGTCTGTCCTTGGTGAATACTACCTTACAGGAAAACCATAATTCTTTGGGGAGGTTTATAATTTGCTGTTAGTTACTCAGAGAAACCTACTTAGGTAGACATACCTGCTTTTTTTTTTAATTAGTTTACAAAAGTAATTACTAAATTATTTTTAGAGAGATAAAATAAATGAAAGCAAAATTCTTTAAAACATAATGCTATCACTTTGGGTTAATAATTGGAACCTAATCCAAATCACACATGCATACCTTTATTTTTTAACTTCAGTGTTAAGAGTCTACTTTTCCTGGAATATATTCATTTGTGCCACATAAGCATTTATATTTTTTATGCTTTCTATAATAATACTGCTAAAGCTTTTATTAAAACTGTCTCCTTAAATCTTCTATTTTACAACTTCTTATCTATTTAAATTCTTTTTGGTTTCAGAGACGACCACCAGATAATTCTTTTTATGTTCGAACATGTAACAAGAATCCAAAGAAAACAAAATGGTGGTATCATGGTAAGCAGTTTTATTTTAGAATTTTAACTTTTTAGCATTTTTATTTGAAAGGTTATATATCTATTTAGGGAAAAGAAGGGAGTATATAACTGATACAGTTTCGTAATATGGAGAAGAGTCTTTAAAATATTTAAGACATTTAATGGATACATTGGACTAGATTTTTAATGGGGCACATAAAATCATAGCTATCATGTAAGTAAAATATAAAATTGCTTTAACATTCTAAAATGCTACCATTTTATCACTAAAAAATAGTCTTTAATAATTTTTAAGTGAAATTGGGATTAGTTATTTGGAAATCTGTTACTTGAAATAGAAATTTTGATGTCTTTTGTAATTACTTTATTCTGGTACTGTTCTTAGTGATGGGAGAGGGGATCAATCACATTGTAAGAGATGGCCCATTCAGTTAAGGAAAGTTCTTCTAATAGTTGTCAAAAATTTGTGGTTCTTCTGATTGTAGCTGTATGAATATAGGTCTCTCCCTGATTTTGTTTTATTGATTTTATTGGGAGATTGCTGATAAATTAATTGAAAACTGCTAGTCTTTTCTAAACTGATCTCACTGCTTACTTCCTTAAAGAGGAAATTTTTGAAATTATTTGAAATTCGCAACAAAAATTTTCTACTCTTCAGTGTATTTTTTGAAGGGAATGAACAAAAACCACCCCCTGTGATTTTGTATCCATCAGAGCATTGTTTTTAGTTTTTTTAAATGTTAGCCTAATAAGAAATGAGATCTGACAGAGCTAATTACTAGGAATATGACTCCCCCCCCCATACTTTTATGTCCATTGTGAAACTTCCTGTTACCTGAAGTAATTTGAGTCAATTAAAAACTTTTTAAATTCTAAAGTTCTGCAGGTGTTGAGGTGAGTGATTACTAGAATCAGTACAATAGCACTATGCCAACAATTACAAATTAGAAAACATAGTGAAAGAGGAATGCCATTCCTGAGAGCTGTGGAAGAATAAATACTCAGGATAATGTTAATGACAATTACAGATGACCTAGAAGAAAAAACGACAAAACTTGTAAGAGCTATGTAAAAAAGAGAGATCTTTGATGACAAACCAGTATTAAATAATTTTCAAATTATAGGTTTAATATGATTTAGTAAAAATCTGGTGGAATGATGGGTAGGTGCTTCAAAGCTAGAAAAAATAATAGGTGAGAAGAGCAGTTTGGATTTTGAACTAAAGCATAATGAAGGAGAATGATCTACCAGATACCAAAACATACTAATGCAAGAAAAGACATCAAAATAGAATTACCCTTTCCTAGGCTTTTCTATATATAAAATTTTAATATATGGTGAATTAGGTGTCACAAACTGGTGAGAAGGTGAAAAATTATTTAGTAAGTAATCCTGTTAGAAAGTTGGTAATCCTGGGGCGCCTGGGTGGCTAGTCAGTTAAGCATTCAACTTCGGCTCAGGTCTCACGGTTTGTGGATTCGAGTCCCTGCATCGGGCTCTGGCTCTATGCTAACAGCTGGCTCTATGCTAACAGCTAGCTCGGAGCCTGGAGCCTGGTTCAGATTCTGTGCCTCCCTCTCTCTCTGACCTTCCCCTGCTCACGCTGTGTCTCTCTCTCTCTCTCTCTCTCTCTCTCTGTCTCTTTCAGAAATAAATAAAAAACATTAAAAAAATAATAAAAGAATTTTAAAAAGGCAAATGAATTAAAAATTTCCTGTGGATTAAAATTAAATATTTTTTATAACAAAAGAAAGTGTATTTTTTTAAAAGGTGAAAGATTTATACTATCTGAAGAGAAACCAGAGTATTGAAAGTGTATTTTTTTAAAGTTAAGTATTAACTCTGGAGGAAGAATTTCTGAAAAAGAATCATAAATATTAATATTAAATATTAAAGAGTTATGAAAATTTAAACCTTTAAGAATAAACCTCAAAGCACAGTAAACCTTTATTTGAAAAATGTAAAAAGCATTTATAGCTTATTAAAAATAAAGACCATTTATGAGAGTTGCTTAACATAGTAAATAAAATAAAATTAATTAAAAGCATAGGCCAAAAATTTTACTGTAAAATAATTACAGATTTAATATTTTGAAATTATTGAATTGGCACAGTTGTATAAAATGAGTGCAATGCTGGAAAAGGGTACAGAGTAGAAAACAAATAGTACTTTTGAATTTGTTGATGGTGTAACAAGTTTAGCAGAATGTATAGCAAGATCTTAACAAAGATCTATAGCAAGATCTTAACAAAGTTTAAGATCAGGCCTTTTGTCTCAGTTACCAAACTTTTGAGAATCCATCCTAAGAAAATCATCTTTAATTTTTTTTAACGTTTATTTAGTTTTGAGACAGACAGAGAGAGTGACAGCATGAGCAGGGGAGGGTCAGAGAGAGGGAGACACAGAATCTGAAGCAGGCTCCAGGCTCTGAGCTGTCAGCCCAGAGCCTGACGTGGGACTCAAACTCATGAATTGTGAGATCATGACTTGAACTGAAGTTAGACGTTTAACTGACCAAGCCACTCAGGTGTCCCAGTCCTCCTAAGAAAATCATCTTTAAAACATGAAGTGTTTTATACGTAGAATGTTAAGTGGAGCATTACTTACACACTATTTTTTATCCTCCATGTACTGTGAATCTGGCACAGACATGCACACATACACACCTGCCTCAACAAATCCTTCCTCTACACACACCCTCAGGAACTCTTTCAGCAGTCTTGTTGATTACTTTTTCTTTTTAAAGAATCTAATAAAGTTTATTACTGTGCCTAGAATGCTCATTTTGTTTTAGTTTTTAAGGTATCCCCAAATAATTCTGATAGAGCTTGTCACTTGAGGACTGCCATTACAGGGATTCTGAGATCTAAAAGGACAGGTTTCCATGTAAAATATAATCAGACTTAAGGAGTTCTTTCTGAGCACTGAAGGTCTACTAAAACATTTAATAAGACCCTACTTTAAGTAAATAGTCCTTTGATTCAATTTACATTTTGGCTTCTCATTCTTTTTCATCCTCTTGCCTAGGACCAAACACCAAACTGCTTTTTCTCTCTGCATTTACAAGGAGCCCTTCCAAAAAAAAAAAAAAAATTCTTGAGTGTCACAGACCCTGTATCTTAGCATAGAAAGTCCCAGATTCATCAAAAATTAAGATTAGTCAATCAATGTTGACAAACACACTACATCAAACATTTTTTAAAGTGTCAAAGTTCTAAAGATAATATAGTCCTTCTGTTTCAAACTCAACTATACTGATCATAAAAAAAAAAAAAATGCCCCAGGGGCACCTGGGTGGCTCAGTCAGTTGAGCATCCGACTTCCACTCAGGTCATGATCTCACGGTTCATGGGTTTGAGCCTCGCATCCGGCTCTGTGCTGACAGCTAGCTCAGAGCTTGGAGCCTGCTTCAGATTCTGTTTCTTCCTCTCTCTCTGCTCACACTGTCTTCAGAAATAAATAAAAACATTAAAAAAATTAAAAAAGAAATGCCTCATTGTCTTTTTCATAGTGTTTTTAAGCCACTTGTGTTTTCTAATAAAACTTGAGAAGAAATTGCCTTGGAGTGATGAATTTTAAAAATACATATATTTTGAAAGTATAACCTCTCCTGCCTCAGTGTGTTAGACACAGTACATTCCTATTTTTTCCCTTCCTTACCTCCCTGGTAGGGAAATTTCAAAAAGATAACAGTCTTTCAGGCCCACTGATGCTCCCTTTAGATAAAAGGACTTATGAGAAGTCCTTTATCTAAGAATATTCCTAGAATTACTCATTACGTACTTTTGAATAAGAAATGGAGAGGGGTGCCCGGGTGGCTTAGTCGGTTAAGCATCCAACTCTTGGTTTGGCTCAGGTCATGATCTCACGGTCATGGGATTGATCCCTGTGTCCAGCTCTGCTCTGACATTGGAGCCTGCTTGGGATTCTCCTTCTTCTTCTCTCTGCCCCTTCCCCGCTCTCTCTCAAAATAAATAAATAAACTTAAAAAAAAAAAAAAAAGAAATGGAGAAAAGTCACATAGTGAAACTAGAAATATAAAATTATTTAAAATAAAATACACTTCATAGTAGAAGTTATTTTTCATAGTTAATAGCTTTTATCTGTTAACTGAGAAATTTTTACTTTGATAACTAACATAGAAAAAGTCTTTTAATAGCTTGAACTATTACATTCTCTACCTTAGCCAAAAAGTACTAAGAAAAAGAGGCTTTTTAAACTAAATTAACTTCTTAATATGTAATAGTTCAGGAATTCATTTCACCAATAAACAGAGTAAAAGTGTATTTCTCCTCTCCTGCCCCCAAAATACAAATTAGCTATCTTTAAAAGACTGGATTATATTTCAGCTAAATTATGACTATTCTAATTCAGGTTCCAGTCCCAGGTACAGATACATTTTTTTTCATTTACATATAATTCTGTTTAAAACTTATCCTCAGAGTATTGACTTACAGTGATTCTTATCTCAGTATGTTTTGTACTCATGCTTGAACCCTGCATACTTGAATCATCCCCCTCCCAGAATCTCTCTTTAAATCGACACAGTTTTGCTTTATGAGTGAACATCATATGTAATCAGGAAAGGGTAATACTAATTATACTTTGAGATGATAGAGCAGGTGCTCTTTCATAAAGGTGAGTGGGTGTAGACAGCCTTCCTTGAACTCTTCTTTCACCTTTAAAAACTAAAGCATTTCAGTAGTGTAGCTTTTATACATTTCATAGTGACAGTTATAAGCAGTGTGAGAAATGGCTCACCTGACCTTATAGTTGAATTTGGAAAATCTTATCAAAAAAGATAATCATACTCTCACTCATAAAGCAGAACACATCAGCTTTGTTTTGAGCTTTCCAGATTTCAGCTTATATGTTTTTCTGCTTAGCTGCTTTAGTTCCAAAAGATGCTCATTGATCAATTGTGTTCTCCTTACAACACCAAATTACCAAGAAATATGGACTCTTGTTATTTCTTAGCATCATCTAATTCCGAAAGGGCTACAAGGCCAGCCCTGTGTCCTGACATGACCTGCAAACCTCAACAAAAAGATCAGAGACTGAATAAAGACTTGCTTGGAATTGGATGTACTTACTGAAACACTTAACGTTTCAATTTCTAGAAGCCAAGCAGAATTGTGGGCCTCAGTACATGCTCCACAGTTCTTGGGTCAACATGGGACAGAGTGTTTGTCAGTGTTTGTAATCCAGAGGGAAGAGGGGTTTGGGGTTAGTTTCATAATATCTGTACACTTGAGAGGGGGCTTGCTGGATGCAGGATGGATGCCACTATTAATGAAAAACAATACTTTGTCCATTCAGTAGGTCTGGTTTTAGAAGAGCAGGATTCTGCTGATACACCAGACATGAGTTGGCAGATAGATACCAGCGTTGGGTGTTTGAAAAACCTCTTTCAACTTAAATTTGTGATCTTCCACGTTGTTAGTATACCTTGAAAATGTAGGACAGTCACTGCTACCCTATTGTTACTGTCTTTATGGTATCATATCTTCTGCATTTCTTTCTGCATTTTTTTTGAGATTTGTCTCTAGCTCCTTAATATTAAAGTGTAAAAATTTCCTGATATGTGAATACATATTCCTTACTGTTACTTACTTGAAGTTTACTATCCACCTGTTTAGAATTCTTGCATAGTTTCTGTTCACTGAAGGATTAAGATCATTGGAATGCAAATACTCTGTGTTGCGAATTAAGGCCAGGGGTCCATATGCTTTGGAAAATCCATTAAACAGAGAGAATAATGTTAAAAAAATAATAAAGTGAACTAACTAAAATAGGTATTTGAAGAGACAATTCATATCTGCATACAAAAGGGCCCAGGACTAAAAAGGTCATCAGCTTAGCACACAAATGTATCCAGCGCACAAGTGAATGAGCCCAAAGTTCAGTATCAAAACAGATATAATTGTTCTTGAAAGAGATAAAAAATACCTTTTATGAAATCATAAAAATATTTGAATAAGATAGCCAATAGAATCCATCCATTAATAATATGATCCATCTGTTTCCTGGGGCCCATATTGAATGTATATAACTTAATTTCATAATGATTGCTTTCCACAGATGGTAGTACTGATCTGGTTCCTTGAAGCATTTTTCTCAAGGTGATAGAGAATTGAGCAGTATATCTTAAGACTGTTACTGAGTAATGGCTTCAGAAAACTAGGCTTACAGGAAATAGATTGGCATAATGTTTCGATGTTATGTCCAATAAACTGTTGAGTTTATAAATTTGGGGAGGAGTAGAATAATCTCTTTTTTTTTTGAATAAAACTTTACATTCTGGTTCCATTCAGCTGGAACATTTTCTGTACAATTTTAAGGATTATAAGGGGATAGGAACATAAAATTGTCTCAGACTTGTATTAATGTACTCTTTTTCTTCCTGCCTTTTGGCTGTCCATAGAACTACATATGTTAGGTGTAAACTTTTTTATTTGTGCTACCTTACAAAATCATTTTCTGAATTCCTAAGTCTAAATGTTTACTCATTTTAACAGCCTTTCTCCCCTTTATTTCATGCTAGATAACAGTTCTCTTGTCTACTGTGAAATCTTTCTTGTACTGGTTCATCAAAAGAAAACTTTAATTCCCTACACTGTTGAGACACAAACTCACCTGTAAAGATTTATTTTTGTCTTTCTTGGAATTGGGATCCCACTTCATATCTACTGACTTATTACTGTGTTCCTTTTCTTCTAGTCTTTTGTCCCTGGGAATATCCAGGGGTGTGCTTTCCAATACAATGTGATGGTTGTGGTGTCCATTATAATGTGATGGTTCTTATACTCTGGGGAAGACTAAATGATTCTTCTAATACAGGTCTCTCTCATATTTCCCAGAAGCCTAGTGAAGTTAGCCATGGTAGTTATCACCTCTTTGGAACTGGTGATTTGTGTATTATATTTGAGGATATAGTTTTAATAAGGGCTTATACAGTTCCAGAAAAAAATTTAAAGGATTCATCTAAGATTTTCTTTCCAAGCCTTCATCTTGCTACAAATACTTTATTCAAGAGGTTAGATATATTGTGTCCTTTGAGCATGTTTTATAGACTTATATTTGTCTTGATCTTACTATAACCGTCTTTTTTTGTAAGTCATCCTGGTATTCAGTAATCTTTTTCATCTGTAGGATGAAACTGTTCCTTTTGCTAACAAATGAGTTTTTTGCTTCTTAATGATGGCCTTTTTTTTTTCCTAGGAAAAAGTTAGCCATGGCTTTGGCTCATACTTGTCTCTATACTTAAGTTATTTGCTCATAGACTTTTTGGTTATTACAGCCATAATGGATTTGTAATGTTTAAGTCCATGTGACCCTGTGGGTCCAGCCATCAGAGATCTTGGAACTCCATTTTCAAAACTTATTTAGTAAGCTTGTTTCTCTAAAGATAGAGTATTTAAGGCAGGGAGTATCATATTAGTCCTCAAAAAAAAATTTTTTTTTTAACTTCTAATCCAAGGTGAGGATTAGGATAGGGAGCATAGCTTTATCTGGATTTCTTAATCATTTTGGTGGATTGTAGCACATTCGACAGCAACTTACTATACTGAAAAACTTCAAAACTGAACAACTTGATGAAGATCCATTTTCAGTATCACCTATCAAAGATGATATGTCTTTGGAAATAAAAGTTTATTTTTGGCCATTAACTAGGTATATGATGCTCAAGTTGAATTTTGTCTCACCTTTTTATTATATACATTGTCATATGGCTTGATACTTAAAGTTTGACCTATCAGGTATAATTTAGTGCCATCCCTTAGCATAGAGATCTAAGGGCTGTTAGTTTGAGTATTAATTTCAAGGGCCCTAATGTTATAAATTATTTTGTTGGAAAAGTGATGTTTTAATAATTTTATACTCTTAAATTTGTTCCATACCCATGATATCTTTATCTCCTTTCTATTCCAAGTTCCACAGTAATTTAGGAACCACACTTTCATGTGATGTTTAGAAACTATTAAACTGTCCACTTAACTTCCTTCTTAAAGATATTTTCTTTAAAAAATTCTAATGATTTATTTTAAAAATCCAGTGTATTTCACCCTTTAGATCATCCTTAATGTATAGGGTGATGGAATATTCCATGAGTTTGCCTAGCATAGAAGTCAGATTTACTGGTTTTTAGCTCTCATTGAATCCTTGAGAATGGGGGTTTTATTAGCAGTGTATTGATGCTAAGATGGGATATTTTGTAAAATATTTTGGCCAATTTTTCAGAAATGTTCTCCTTAGAGCTTTTACAACTCTTGGGTAGTTGGTACTAGTCTTGCTTCTGTCTAAAGCCTGTTTCTGAAGAGTAACTAGTCCTCAAAATAAATCCTTCAGATATATCTTGTGAAATAAAATTTGTAAAATAAGTTATAAATCCCCAAATTACATGTCTTACATAAATATAATATGTTGAGGTTACCAGAAGTCATTACTAAATTATTTTAGTTTTTTAAACTAATTTCCATATATATCTATACTTACTGAAAAATGTATTTTCTAGAGAGAAATTAATAACTAACTATGTATTAATTGATTTGGAGATTATACCTTATTTGTGAAGTTCTTTCTTTCATAGACTAAAGGCACAACTTGTATTATCCTGTGTTAAATAGTATGACACTGTTGGTCAGGAGTTTACTTCCTGTCTCGTTATAACTTAAAATTGTGGCCCTTAAAAGAACTCTTGAGACTGATAAATCCTGAATATATGCTAACATATATCAATTTATTATTTTAAGTAGAACTAACACATTAACACATTATTTAAGATCTGTATGAACTACATTTCCATGAAAGAATAGAATTTGATACGTTTGTCACTATATCATTGAACACAAATTGGACTTCTTATTTGCACATATTGGCGGAGCCAAGTGAGTCAAATAAACCATGTTCTTCTTGCTACTTGAAGTTATTTATATGTTAGACTAACTTGTGGATTTTACTTATGCATGCTTGACTTTTTTAATTATCTTTTTTCTCCTTTTCTTAAAGATGATACTTGTTGATGCCACTGTTATCATCCTCCTAGCAGAAGATAGTCCTACTGAGAAAATGAGCACTTTGATCATTCAGTCTTTGAACTTTAACCTTTGACTGGAAGTGACCTATAGGCAATGAAGACTACTTCCTTTTACTGCATTTTTACTTGTGTGCATTCTGGGCGCATGTTGATCGCTGGTTCAGTCCAGGCAACTGACATGCTTTTATTAGTCATACAGTATTAATGCAGGTGTCAGGAAATGTCAAATATAATTCCATTTTTTATTTTTATTTTTTTAAGCTTTTGGAAAAGTTCCAGGTCCTCATGTATTGTGCAATAACAAAGACATCCTTGGCGGTTTTGGGACGTTCATTGCCGGCAATGGACGTTTAATAGGAAAAATTTTCATTAACTCCTGCCACCCAATGATTAATGCATGATAGGGCCTATGAAATGAACTTATTGGTTATAGTGGGATTATAAATAAAGTGAGGGATCCAACATTACTTTGAAAGTCACCCCAACTGTTTATATTTGGATTCTATGCACTGTGATCCTAAGGTTAACAGCATGAATTAACATGCGTCTTTAAAGGACTGTAATGAAAGATCATTGCGTATTTATTGAATTGTTTATATCTGCTGTCAAATTGTTTTGACATGGAAGGTTTTCAAGTAACATTGGCAGAGAGGTACAATATGTTATCCCTATGGTGAAAATAAATCCATTTGTTGTATATAGTTCCTCAATCTCTGAAGTAAAGGTATGAGTAATATAGGGTATGAGTGGTTTAATCAAGGCTTTATTTTGGAAGTAAGAAAAATGGCAGTGATGAGTCAGCTGCTGCAGTCCCTAATTCGGGCGTATTTGTACATTAATAGTTTTTCCAAGTAGATTACACTCTGTTACTTCCTGCTAGCCATCAGCATGAGCCCTACTGCCTAAACACTATTTCATTTATTTATGTTTGGAAAATCCATAAACGGTTTTTGTTTGCAATTTTGTTTCTTTTGTTATGTTTTAAGTCAAGTTTGAATGTTACAATACTTCACTTGGAAAACTTTTGTCGAGTTTTTTCCTGTAAATTTTCTTTACTTGTAAGTATCATTTTGTCCTTTAATCCTGTACCCTACAATAAGAAATACATTTTTGACAGAGGCTTAATGTTTTAACAAAAGAGTGTGGACATTTTTATTTTGAAATTTAGGCAAAAGTACACTATAGAATGGTATGTTTGCTTATTTGTCTCACAGAACCATACGGTTTTTCCTGGAGGGATTTGTTTTGTTTTCTTGTTTAAAAGACTTTGCTTACAGCTAGATAAAGTTTTTCTATAGAAAAAAATTGTTGAAAGGTCCAATTCTCAGTACCATGTAAGTTAATGATACTGCAGCTAGGTTCTCTTTTTAAAAAGCGATTATGTATTTTATAAATTACCTTTTCACATATGCAAAAATCTGTTTCTACTACAACGTTATTTTTACTAATGCCTGTTGTTGCACTCTTTTTGACATATCCTGCAGTGAATAAATATATGAATCGATTTGGGCTTAAAAATAAAAGCCAATTGGCTAAAAGGTTTGAAGTATGTACCCCAGCAAAACCATCCAATCAATAATTGGCAAGGAGTATTTTCAAAATTGTTTTTAATCTCTGTATAGATGACATTTTGTAGCTTTGTACATGTTGTTAATTAAGGGCATATAATTTTACACTCTAAAACTATAATTGCTGAACTCAGGGGTGGGTAGACTTCAAAAATATGTCTGCTGTAGAAATAACTTGAAAACAAATTAAAACTATGGCCAGCCACCAAATTGTGGACACTGTTTATACTATAGTTAGCAACTACCACTTTTTGAAATTAAACACATTTTTGTTCTTTCTTCACTAGATATACCTAAGTTCTCACCGTAGTCTCTTTCAGTCTTAGTAGTTGCCCTGTTTAACCAAGACAAAAAATGTTTTTTGGAATGCTTTGAGCTGCTCTTAGTTTTTATTTTTAACTGCTTTTTAATATGAAAATTGAAGCGACAAATTATATATTTTTCATATTTTACACAACTGCTCTAAACTACTGATTGACTTGATCCTTTGTGAGGGTGGGGGAATCATTCTCCATAATGCTGGTCCTCTTACTAAAATTCTTTTATAAAGAAATGACCTGTGACGTTTATTCACCAAAGGAATTAATATACCAGGTCAAAGACTAACAATGCTATCCTGTAGACTGATAGGTCATATATAGCCTCGGTTGAGTTTTTAAAAATAAAAATAGTATTTTAACATACCTCTCTCTCTACATAGAGATACCATAAAACAAATTAAAATGAAGCAGAGGAAAGTAAACGAAACCAAATAATTTCAGTACATTTTACGGTTTAAAGAGAAGATGAAATATCCTAAAATATAGAAATACTAACCATTCAAAATTTGCAATAAGATAACACCTTATTCGTTACATTACTCCCTTGAACTTAGGAATTATTGGAAACTCCTTTGCACTTAGATTTAATTAAGTTGATTTTAAATGTAAGTTACCTTATTAAAAGACATAAGATGTTTACTTAAGTCATTGCTCTAGAGAGAGCATTTAATGACTTTGTAATAATAAACAATATTTCTCTGTAATATGTTGTTACACAGACAACCAGAATACCAAGAAAATGTACATAGGAATATGCTACTTCCCTCTTCCCTTGCTCTCTGGGGCACTGTCTGCTACATAGGCCTACAGAATTATACTTTCATATTTAGACAGTATGTACTCTCTATTTATTTATTTATTTATTTATTTTAAGGCCATTCTTCTGGTTTGCCAAATTCTTTTAAGACAGTGATACATTCATTTCCTTATTTTGCATGTTTATATCATGAACTTGGTGCCCTTTCAAAAAAATATTATGTCAAGTAGGTATTAATGCCATAGATTTTAAAGAGAGAAATGGTTTTCAGTTTTTTAAGATAAATTTTTTAAAATAAATTTTATGGCTGTTCTCTTAAGGAATTTAATATTCACCTCTAAAGGACTTACTTGTAGTGTATGAATTCCTCCTTTTAGCTAGCAGGGAAATAAAGCTGTTTTTAATCCCCAACAGAAAATGCTAAAAAATACCTTTTATATACGGTTCATCTGGAGAAAGATCTTAATTCTTATTGTTTTGACTAGGTATAAATATTTAGTATAAAATAACTAGAATAGTTTATTACTTTTTCCCTTCTGCAATTTTAAATATATGCAAATATATATCATTAGATTCCTGTGGTGAATAATAATTTCTTCAGATTCTAAAACAGGTATCTAGTGACTGCTTAATTATTTCCAGATTGCATCAAAGATGAATTGACAAATAATGGAAATGAGTAGTGATATGAAAATGGTATGTAACCACATATTACTTGTTTCTGGTAATCAAGTCTTACTTTTTAAAAAGCCTATTGTTTTTGAGAATTGAGATATTTAAAACTTGTTAAAACTTCTTCCTAAAAATAGAAGAGAAGAGGAGGTACTGTGTGTTCAAAATTTTTTTTAAATAAAGAAATCAGTGTCACTAGTTCTAAGCCTTTATGGTTACTGCTGCTTATATTTCTTGATCTCACTTTTATTTAGTTTTTTTGTACATATTTTAGCTGAATGCTTAGGATTATTAAGTGTATATAAATTGGTATTCAGAATGAACTGAGGCTTACCCATATCTTTTCTGAAGATTCACTGTCCCCCAAATCAGTTACTGCACGATTGTGTGTTATGCTAATGCCTTTGCATGATTAAGTTCTGTGAAGGTGTCTTTTAATCTTCACCACTTGGTTCTGATCCTCTTTGCAGTCTTTTGTTTTTATCTCTCTTATTTTTCTTTCTTCCTATCTTCTCACAGATATCCAATATGTCAGCCTTCAGTTTCCCTAAATTTTCCTCTCCCTCTCCCTTCCTTCCTTCATTCCTCCTCCCTTTCCTTCAGGTTAGGGAATCCAGAGAAGGAAGATTATTGAAATTACAGCAGAAATTTTTCTTAAATAAGAAGACCCCTTCCTACAAATAAAATATGTAGAATTTCTGATACGTTATTTTGGTTCAAGAGTAGGTGTCTAAATTTGCTGAATAATTGACTACTTGATAAATGAGCTGTTGATTGTAATTTAGTTCTTAAATACTAATATTAAGGAAGCTTTGCTTACTTTTTGGATGGTGACTCTCCCAAAGCCTAATTACTGCCCAAATGAATTGAATTAATTGTTTTGGTAAAAGTTTTTTTTCCAGTTAAGTTTCTACACTATTTTGAGATTTGGAACTTCTCTTTTTAATAATAATTTGTGGGAGACTTTTGTTTTCTCAGCATAAACTGCATTAAAGACTGGCTCGTATGCATCATTATCATTAGAGGCCCGTGAAGTCTAAACATGTACTTCAAACTTAGATCTTTATCCTTCAAGTTGAAGTTCTGGTTCTGACATGGACCTGATGATTAAGGTGTTCTTTGTGACTTTAATTCTCAAAGTTATTGGGATTCTTTAATTCCAAAGTTATTGGACTGATAATTGAGGATGAGTCTCCAGAATGGTTATATAGACTGTTTTATGAAAAAAAATTATAAAACAATATAGTATCTGAAGACATTTTGGATATGTGGAAGGAATGCCTGACTAGAAGCTGGTATGTTTTTACCATACCTAAAGACCTTCAGTTGTACAAGTTGAGTGCAGTTGACAGGGAAAAAGAGAAACGGTTCTTTCTATTTATTGGTGCATACTTTGTCAGGGTTTTGTGAAAAGTTTGCTTCTGCAATAATTCTAAGCAGTTTTCTCAAAGGCAAAGCATGGTTCTGGGCTTTGGCTTGTTAGGTGTGACCTCACTTGTCAAATTTCCTGGTAAATGGAAAGATTGAATAATCCCACCTCTCTAATTCTAAAGCCTGAAACAAGACCAGCAAGGAATGTGGTAGAATGTCACATACCATAAATATAAATGCAAGTCTCTTAATAATTAACCACAGATTATTTACATAAATGCAGATTGATTGTCAGCCTTGGCATAAAAATCATTAATCGAATTGATTATCATGTCAGTTATCTGGTAGCCAAGAATTTAGTCCATGTTCAAGTTAAAATGGATTTGTTGTTTTTAGTTGGTACCATTTTTCTCTATATATTCAGAAATACAGATTGTGCATTTTATTAATAGGAATGGAAGCTCATGCTTGAGGATTTGAATAGGGTGGATGTATATATTTTATAAATTCAAGTTGTAAAATATGTAAAGCTGCTTTTTGAATAGAATATAAATGTTAAGACATAAATCTATATATTATATATTTTTAAATACATGTACCAAACTTTTGTTAGTTGAATATAAATTACATTGTGTGCTTTATGGAATTCAGTAACTTTTAATAATAAAGCAGTTGTCATTGATTTTTTTTTATGTAGACTTGAATATTAAATTGGATAATTAAATCTCTTTGTAGTTTATAATAATGTAAAAATTTACTTACACACTAGTTTCTCATCACAAAGGACTGCGTGCGATCTTCAAAGGTTTGTGGAAACAGTGACATGTCCATTTCCAAAAATAGATGCAACAGGATGAACTAGCGCCACTTGTTTGTTTATTTAGTGGATCGTGTTTACTTAGCAATGTAGCCTAGTGTATTTTAGTGGTTCTTGATGCTTTAATTGAAGAAGTCCTGATTAAAAGACGGGCATCTTCACAAAAGGTGGAAATTGAGACCTAGGCACTTGCTTAAGAGTTCCACCATGAGTCTTGTGTTGCTGAACTTTAAGTTGTATTAGATTAATAAGGACATATGTAGAGAATTTTGGAATACTTTCCTTAAATATACACACAAATCAACTAACTTATGTAGATAAATGACTCCTGAAGTTATGGGAAGAATAGAGGAGAAGTAGAAGAATCAGGATATCTCTTCTGCATCTCAGTTATTCATAGCAGGAAGAATTCTCTGCACATATTCTAAGTTTTCTGTTAGAAAACTTAGGGGATCTGCTTTCCTCAGGATCGCCTTACTCCTCACTGGGGCATAAACCTGCCTTATTTTAACATGCTGTTTCTTCATCCCTCAACAATAGATGAGTAGCTGGTTACAAAAATGAAAGATCCATCTTTCTTTGTACTTTGACGACATTCTCTCCTTTTATTATAATCCTTAAAATAATTTCTACCTCTCTTAGATGGTTTAAGCCACTGTGGATAAGTGAGTCTTTTGAAATCTTCTCTGTATCCTTAGTACTTTTCAAACTAACATACAGCAAAATTAAATGTGAACTGAAGAGAAGTCAGAGGACACAGCTAAGAGTTTTCTGTGCTTGGATCATAGGGTCCAAGGTCACAGTGGTTCTACAACATCTGTCATGTTGGGAACTCCTGTCAATAAATCTTTAAAATTACTTACGAGATTTCTTTTCAATGTTTGCTTAAGGCAAAATATATAAGTGGGAGCACCTGTGTGCTCTTTTCACTTGAGCAGAATTTGGAAATGTTTTAATAAGGAAAGTTCAAATAAGAAACTAAGGTAGAAAGTTTCTTCTCATATACGTGACCTTCAAGGAAATATTGTGGGTAGATATAACTCATCAGGCAAGAACCTAATACGGATGACTGTATCCTGCAGAAAAGCTTTCTAACTTAACATTAAAATTTTCTTATGTCCTGGGGCACCTGGGTAGCTCAGTTGATTAAGCTTCCTACTCTTGGCTTCAGCTCAGGTCATGATCTTACGGTTATGAGATCGAGCCCTGGGACTTTGCGCTGAGCTGAGTGTAGTGTGCTTAAGATTCTTTCTCCCTCTGCTCCTCTCCTCCACTCATGCTCTCTCTCAAATTAAAAAAATAGTAAAAATAAAACTCCTTAAAAACATGTTTATGTCCCCTCTCACACCCCAGAAAGCATGTTTCTCTTTTCTTTCCTGTCATAATTGGCATTCCTATCCAACTAGTTATCCAAATGAAGACTTAACCACAATTTACTGGTCCTCTCTGATATTTTTCATCATTAAGTCCTTTAGAGCCTCTCCTTAAAAAATCTCAAATCTCTCCATTCTCCCAGTGCCTTTGCCATATTTTGGCCCTTCACTGCCTGTGTCCTGTGTTCCCAGGCTGCTCTTCAGCCATCTGCACACCTTGTTCCTTAAATAGTAGCAAAAGAAGACTACCTGTACTTTGCTAATGTTTGTCCATGTTCCTAGAGTGTTTTTCATCTGCTTTTCTACCTGAAAGTCCAGTTCAAATGTAGTTATAAGGTTATCTTTGTCCTTCTTCCGTACCCGTCTTCTGTCCTGGATTCTTTAACAGCAGGGGCAATATCACAATTGTGCTTGTGTCCCCAGCATATAGCGCACAGTACACATCATATAAGCTTTTAATAAACGTTTGTTACATTAACTTGATTGTAGTTGTATTTTTATAGTAACTTTTCCAAAGAAATTATGCAGGTGCTACCACTTTTGAAACCTACATCTAAACCACCATCTGTGTGAAGTGTCACAGCAGAACACCTTATCCTTCCTGTCCTAGAAAGTTTGAGGAAAAAAAGTACTTCAAAATGGTTTGAAGTAATCCATTAACCATTCTTCACTGGTTTTACTTTGGTTTATTAAAAAAAATTTTTTTCCCATATCTTTGCCCTTTGTTTGAGGTAAACTGCTTACTTTGAATGTATTTACAAGAATATAATTGTTTTAGGGTGCCTGGGTGGCTCATTTAAGTGTCCGACTTTGGCTCAGGTCATGATCTAACGGTTCGTGGGGTTGAACCCTTCATCGGGCCCTCTGCTGTCCGTGCAGAACCTGCTTCTGATCCTCTGGCCCCCTGCTCCCTGTCCCTTCCCCACATGCACGAACGGTCATGCACATTCTCAAAAATACAATATTTAAGGAATTTTATTTTAAAAAATAATATAATTGTTTTAAGCTAAATATATCTGAGGAGACCCAAGATCATAAAGGTAAACCAAATGCTCATTAAGGTTAAAAACAGACATTAAGCAAGTACTTCGTACCTCATATGCTGAGGTTGGCAGATAAGACAAAGCACGTACCAGGGTGCATTGGGTGGCTCAGTCGGGCGTCCAACTTTGGCTCGGGTCAGATGTGGTTTGTGGGTTTGAGCCCCATGTCTGGCTCTGCTGACGGCTCGGAGCCTGGAGCCTGAAAAATAAGTAAACATTTTTTAAAAAGTTAAAAAAAAAAAGACAGCATATATCTTCAAAAAGACAAAGCATATATGTTCTGAGCAGAATAAGAAAAAAATAGTATCAAAAGTAATGAGCCCTAAAAGGTGCGGATAAATAGCAGTTTTTGATAATCACAGAAGCGCGTTGGCTGCAAAAAGTACTGTAATGGCTAGATAAGTTCTAGGCAAGTACAGAAGTTCTAGGGCAGGGTTTGTATGAGGACCAGCCTGGAGGATGTGCCTGGTTCAGAGTAAGGGGCGGGAGGTAGGGGAGGGGTGGAGGTGAGCAGCAGCCAAGGCCCAAAGGATGGCAGAGCCTTGTGAGTGAGGGTAAGGTTGAAATTGGTCTTTCAGTTTCTGCTGAACAAAGAGTTGGGCCTAGCACTCTGTCCCTTTTTTCTTTAGGGCATTATTGAGAAGAGATTACAAAGCTGAGTCACTGTGTAGGCAGTATCACAGGAAATGTTGCTCAGAAAATAAAGTGAGGAAGGAGTCTGAGCCACTATACTAACATCCCACCTATCAAAACTAGAGCCAGAAACCATCAGAGCTCCATCCCCAGAGTAGAGGTCACCTGAGGAAACAACTCTGAATCAGACTTACATGTTGGAGTGGTTCAGGGAATGTCAGGCTTTGAACTTGGATTGAGAGGTGTGGTCTCTGGCAGTGTCCTCAGGAGGTGGCCAGGATCAAATAAAAGTTCTGTGGAGGAAACTATTCTCTTCCTAGGTCTCAAATTATCCATACACGTGATTTATTTCAATACAGTGACCAATACACAAAGGTTATCCCTTCTAGGAAACAAAACACTGAAATGACCTAGAAAGCACTGGAGGTGTGGGGTGGGGAGTGCCAGGATCTGGTACAGTTTACTGCTCTGCATACCACATTGTGTTCAGAGCTTCTGAAGAACAAGAACTGTCTTGTTCATCTTTACACATTCAAATATAAAGTGCTTTCTGTATCTCAAGGAGCTTATGATCTGGCAGAAAAAACAAATGGGTAATTAAAATAGTATGACAGTTGGTGTGATAGGCTAATCACAAGAGTGTTGAGTGAGCATCAAGGTGAGAATAAAGCTGTCTAAAGGAGTCCAGGAAAATTCCAGGGGAAGTGGTGAATGTTTGCCAGGCAAAGGTGGGAGAGTGAAGATGAGGGCATCTGAGATAGGCACACAACAAGGGCAAAAGCTCAGAGTGAGAGAGAACAGTATTCAGAGCATTGAATGTGGATGCGGAAGTGATAAAAATAAATTGAGATAAAATTAGAGCTATCATGCAGAAGACCAAATTAATAGAGTTTTGGTTTTATCTCCTGGGTGATAGGGACTGATGGATTGAGATTTGCACTTAAGAAAAATACCTTGGCTTATAGTCTGGAGAGTGAGCTGGAAGGGTCACAAAGAGGGGAAAAATAAGAGACCTTATCAGTAACAAATGATGATGAGGACTTGGGCTTATTATAAAGTGTTGGCAGAAAGATAGACCTATCAATGGAACAGAAGGGAGAGTACAGAAATTTGTTTTTTTTTTTTTAAGATGCCAAGGTACTGGTAGGGGGAAAGAATAATGTATTCAACAAATGGTACTAGAACATTTGGAAAGCTATTTGTAAAAAAACAAAAATAAAAATCTTCTATACAAAAATTAGCCCAAAATGAATCATACACTTAACGAGTAGAACTATAAAATTTCAAGAAAACAAGATCTTGGATTAGGCAGAGATTTCTTAGCTATGAAACAAATTACTAAAAACAATTGATAAATTGGACTCAACAAAATTTAAAATTAAGGCTTTTAAAAAGAAATTGTAAAGGTAAAATATTTGCAAAATATATAATCTGATAAAAGGCTTGAATTTAGATTTGTAAAAAAAAAAATCTTATGGGGCGCCTGGGTGGCTTAGTCGGTTAAGCGTCCGACTTTCTCTTAGGTCATGATCTCGCGGTTTGTGGGTTCGGGCCCCGCGTCGGACTCTGTGCTGACAGCCAGCTCAGAGTCTGGAGCCTCTCTCAGTCTGTGACTCCCTCTTTCTCTGACCCTCCCCTGCTCACGCTGTCTCTCTCTCTCTCCTAGAAATAAATAAAAACTTAAAAAAAAAAAATCTTAGGATTTAATAACATGAAGCAAAATAACCCAATTTAAAAATGGGCAAATTTTGTGATTATTTTTACTTGAATTACTATTCTTGACTGAAGAAAATGCAGAGATGGCAAATAAATCAATGAAAAGCTGCTGAGTATCAGTCATTAGGGGAATACAGATTAAACTCACAAGATACTACTGCACAGTCACTGCATTAATCATACCAAGTTTTGGCAAGGATGTGGAATAATGGGAAATTTCCTACACAACTGATAGCGATGGAGAATGGTGTAAGTACTTTGGAAAATGGCAGCTTCTTTAAAAAGTTAAACTTGTACCTACTATACAAGTCCGCCATTTTACTCTGAGGTATTTACTCAAGAGAAAAAGAATATGTCCACACAAAGACTTGTATATAAAGGTTTGTATCAAGTTTGTAAAAATACCCAAACTGGAAATATCCCAAATGTCCATTAGTAGGTGATTGGATAGCCAATGTGAGATATCCGTAGATTGGGATACTACTCAGCAATAAAACAGGAATGAACTGTTGATATATCAAACAACACTGATAAACGTCTATTATGCTGAGTAAAAATACCCATGCAAAAAGTACACAGTATGGTTTTATTTCTATAAACTGCAAATTTATAGTGACAAAAGTCAGAAGTGTTTGCCTGAAGATATATGGGGTGGTAGGAAGAAACTTTTGGAGGTGATGGATAGTTGATTACCATGGTTTCCCAGATGTATATGTATATGAAAACTCATTAAATTCCACAATTTAGGGCCTCCTTGGTGGCTCAGTTGCTTGAGCATCTAACTCTTGATTTTGGTTCAGATCATGATCAGTTGTAGGACTGAGCCCCAAATCAGGCTCTGCACTGGGTGTGGAGCTTGCTTAAGATTCTCTCCTTCTCCCTCTGCCCCTCTTCCTTGCTCACGTGCTGTCCCTCTAAAACAAAACTTAAATATAATTCCATGCTTTAAATATTAATACTTTACTGAATGTTATAACTCAAACAAAATTAGGAGGTTTTAAGCAATAAAGGCAAAGGATGATAATGGCCTGAAGTGGAGTATAAGAAAGTGGGCAAATTCAACCATAATCAACTTGCCCAAAATTACAGCTTAAAAGTGATGGAGCTGGAATTTAATCGAGTCTGACTTCAAAGTCCATGCTCTAAGTCAATATGTTTATACTTAACCTGACCCCCATCCATATTTTTTGGCTTAGACAACTGAACAGAGGCTGATGACTTTGACCAAAACACAAGGAGGGGGGATCAGGTTTGGGGGAAGGGATATGTTTGTACTTCCTCATAGTACCAAATACAGTAACTTAGCTAGTCAGTTAGTGACTAGATGTGAATTGAAGTTTTTAGGTGGCAATGTTAATGAAAGAGTGATGTGATCTCACTTAGTTCATGAAATTCTTGCCTATTGACCAACAGCTGAAAAATTTAATATTTTCGAGTCTAATAACCTACCCAATGAATTAGTTATTTTTCAGCATCTCTCTGAAGTGATCACCCCCGACACCTTCACTGATGGGAATTAACACAGAAAATTACACACTTTTGAACAAACCTCATTATTAGGAAGTTATTTTTTCAAACCGAAGTCTGCTTATACGATTTGATTAAAGTGTGTCCTCCTAAAATATATGCCGAAATCCTAACTCCCAGTAGCTCAGAATGTGACTGTATTTGGAAACGGGGTTGTCAAAGCTGTAATTAGTTAAGGTGAGGCCACACTGGAGTAGCGTGGACCTTAGTTCAATATACGTGGTGTCCTACAAATTGGAGAAGACACTGAGACACGGGAGCTTGGGCGAATTCCATGTAACGATGCTGTGATACATCTACAAGCCAAAGAACACCAAGGATTGTCCGGAACCAGCAGGAAATGGAGGAGACAAGGAAGGAATCTTCCCAGGAGCCTTTGGAGAGCGTGGTCTTGCTGATACCTGATGTTGGACTTCTCGCTCCAGAACTGTGAGGGAATAAATGTCTGTTGTTTTAGACCACCCAGGTTGTAGTTGTTTGCTACGACAGCTCTAGGAAACTAATCACACACTCTCCGTCTCTTTTTTTGCTAGTTCTGCCTTGTGGAGACCCATGGAATAAGTCCTGGTCCCTTCTCCAGATATTTCCAGATGTTCTGAGAACACATTTTTTTTTCCCCGGGAAAATATCTCCCTCGCTGGTTTTTTACCTGATACGTTTTCAAATCCTTTCATTATTCTTTTGTAGCCCCAAGATTTTCAAAGATGCTCTCAAGTGTGATAACCAGAACTGATCTTACTACTTTGAACTGTTTGATCTACAAAAAAATAATGGAATTTGCTCTGTGGTTCAGGTCAGGGATTTTCAAGCTGTTTCTCAGAGCTTTAGGAGCTCCTTGGAGGTACGCCAGGGGCACATTTGACTGTGTTTCATGTAAATGAAATACCTTTCTGACAGGGTTGTGTTTGTTTGTTTGTTTGTTTGTTTGTTTGTTTGAGGGGAGAGGGGATCCCAAGTGAAGTATGTTACTTATTCCCAAGAGATTTTTTTTTTTAATGTTTTTTATTTATTTCTAGGAGAGAGAGAGAGACAGCGTGAGCAGGGGAGGGTCAGAGAGAGAGGGAGTCACAGACTGAAACAGGCTCCAGGCTCTGAGCTGGCAGTCAGCACAGAGCCCGACGCAGGGCTCGAACCCACGAACCAAGAGATCATGACCTAAGCAAAAGTCGGATGCTTAACCGACTAAGCCACCCAGGCGCCCCTCCCAAGAGATTTTACTTTGTTAAGTTCTGCCATTCTATTGAGCCTTGTGCTTTTTTGCTTTTTTATTCTATTGTGTACCATATTCTCTCTCCCTCCTTTTCAGTACCACCTCAAAGCCTTTCTGCACCTTTTCAGGGTTTAAAAAAAAGTAAGGACATGAGCATCTGACAGCATCCTGTGTGCAGCTCAGCGTGTTATTTAAACCTTTTAACTACTATCTGCTATTTTTTCTACCAAATGTCAAACTATTATCTCTCAGGCTGTATTTCTATATAGTTTATCAAAGAAAGAGATGCTGGTTATTCTGGTGCAACTCATCCTTGGTGAATTTATGCTGGTTCCAAATGGTCATTCCTTTGGTTTCTATTTTGAATAACTGAATTCTACATACTGTTTTGTGATTTCCGATCTGTTGAAATGAACACATTCCAGTCTCTCCCTCTCCCTCCCCCTCCCTCTCTCTCTCTCCCTCCCTCTCCCCCCACTCCCTCCAGTGACCACAGGTGAGCATGGCTGCTGTGGGAGTGTACCATCTCCTTTCATGAAATAACTTGCTGGTCAGCTGCAAGCAGTACAGTTAGCTGGTTGGTATTCTCCAATGGTAGCCCTTCAGAATCTGCTGCAGATAGAGCCCAAATCACACTTTTCCCAAGCAGCCTCCAGCCAGCAGCCTTTGCTGCCCAGTGTGGGACTTCTCCAATAGATCATCCTTGGTCTAGATTTTCCCATTGGATCAGTGAGATCTTGGCAGATGTGCATCTCAGTCTGGCGCTGCCCTTACCCTCATCTGCCTCCTCCACTCTCTCCTTTCACAGGTTTCAGATCTACGCCATGGTTTGGTTTTCATAGCCTGATCTTTTTTTTTTTTTTTTTTTTTAAAGTAAACCCCTCCTCCCCAACATGGGGCTTGGAATCACGACCCCAAGATCGAGGTGTGTGCTTTACTGACTGAGCCCACCAGACACCCCTAGCCTAATCCTTTTTTATCTTTCACAAACATACATAACTTTTACTTACACATACTCTGCACCACAAAAAACCACAATGCCCTCCTAAATCTAGTGTTGATTCTCACCACCAGAATCAACAGAGTTGATTGACCACTGAGTGTGGTCAAGAAGAAAGTTAATGAGATAGAGTTTTGAGACCCAATCACACTCACTATCTTCTTGACAATGAGGACCCCATCCCAGGTGGCATTTGAGTCATAGACCCTGCCACAGATATTATGTGGCCCAGTTGCTAAAATTTACACAAGTGGTGATTTGGAAGAATGCTCCATTGGAGAGGACTGCCTTGGACAGTACAATGGTTCAAGCATTTGAAAAATATGGGAGAACAATGACTGCAAGGACAATGAAATTGGGTGATTGTTAATAAATTGTATTATCTTCTGTCTTAGTCTACTTGGGCCACAATAACAAAATCCCATACAAGAGTGGCTAAAACAACAGAAATGTATTCTCACAACACTCAGAGAGACAGAGAGAGAGAGAGAATGTAAGTGGGAACTTGCTCTTATAAGGGCACTAATCCTTTCATGAGAGCCTCACTGTCATAATCTCATCTAAACCTAATCATCTCTCAAAGGCTCCATCTCCAAATACCATCCCATTAGGTTAAGACTTCCACATACAAATTGGGAGGGGACAACACGAACAATTGAATCTGTAGCATCTCCAAGAGAGGGATAATGCAAAGTTGAGGGCAGATGACAATTGAAAACTACTACTGAACACCAGAGGGCCTCTTTGGTAATTGCCAAAGAAGGTCTTAACTCCTGCAGTGAGAGAACAGGAAAAGTCCAAGACCACAGTCAGCATTTAAAAGAGCCTTGAGGATGGCGCCTGGGTGGCTCAGTTGGTTAAGCATCTGACTTTGGCTCAGGGCGTGATCTCACGGTTACATTGGGCTCTGTGCTGGCAGCTCAGTGCCTGGAGCCTGCTTAGGATTC
This sequence comes from Hyaena hyaena, assembly GCF_003009895.1. NCBI lineage: Eukaryota > Metazoa > Chordata > Mammalia > Carnivora > Hyaenidae > Hyaena > Hyaena hyaena. The sequence goes on along the minus strand of NW_024080771.1, from coordinate 3,150,402 downwards.
TGTGTCTACTTCAGTGGAGCATGTGACTCTTTGATTTCAGGGTTGTGAGTTCAAGCCCCATACTGGGTGTAGAGATTGCTTAAAATAAAATCTTAAAAAAAAAAATGAAAGAGCCTTGAGCTTCAAAGATATTTGGATGCTTAACTGGGCAGATCTGTTATGCGAAGATCAGGGTCCCAGTTGGACAACTTGAGACCCTGACATGTGAGATAGAGACATCTGGGTGTGGGACTCCAGAGATCGTGGCTTCCTGACTCCTCTGTAATTTTAGAGCCCGTAGAGATGACCTGCCCTCCTTATTAACAGCTACAATACCCTCCAGTGAGAAGACCCATCAGGGATCCTTCCTAGACTCTGCTCCCACCTCTTCCAACTGCCAAGTACATAAGCAGGTTTAGGAAATAGTAAAATCAGGACGCCTGGGTGGCTCAGTGGGTTAAGCATCCAAAGTTGGCTCTGGTCATGATCTCACATTTCGTCAGTTCAAGCCCCACACTGGGCTCTCTGCTGTCAGCACAGAGCCTGCTTTGAATCATCTGTCCTCCCCTCTCTCTGACCTTCCCCAGCTTGTGCTCTCTCTCAAAATAAATACATAAACTTAAAAAAAGAGATAAAGAATAAGATCTACCTGGAATATGTGGAGTCTCATAATGGAAGGAAAGAACTATCCCCTTTTTTAAATTTTTTTCAATGCTATTGAGATACAATTGGCATAAAACATGAATTTAAGGTGTACAACGTAGGGGCACTTGGGTGGCTCAGTCAGTTAAGTGTCCAACTACTGGTCTCAGCTCAGGTCTTGATCTCGGTGTCATAAGTTCAAGCCCTGCATTGGCCTCCGCACTGGGCATGAAGCCTACTTAAAAAAAAATTTTTTTAATTTAAACAAAATTTGACACAAACCCACAAAAACTTTAAAAATTTAAAACACAAATCATTACATTGTAATTATTTTTTTATTTAAAAAATTTTTTTTTTAATTTTTGAGAGAGAGAGAGCGCGAGTGAGCGCTTGAGCTGGGGAGGGTCAGAGAGAGAGGGAGACACAGCCACCCAGGCACCCGGATTTAAAATTTTTTTTAAGTTTATTTTTGAGAGAGACAGAGTGCGAGTGAGGGAGGGGCAGGGAAGAGGGAGACAAAGAATCCGAAGCAGGTTCCAGGCTCTGAGCTGTCAGCACAGAGCCTGACACGGGGCTCAAATTCATGAACTGTGAGAGAATGACCTGAGCTGAAGTCAGACGTTCAACACTGACACCCAGTGTACAATGATTTGATACACTTACATATTGTGAAATGATTAGCACAATAGGGTTAGTCAACATTTCCATCACCTCACATAACTACCATTTCTTTTTTGTGGTGAGAATATTTAACATCTAACTCTTAGAAACTTTCAGGTGTATAGTACCGTATTATTACTTGTAATCATTAGATCCCAATGTACATCAAATCTCACATCATCATGTCCTCAAGAGCCATGCTAGTTGACACAAGCGGTAAGATCTTTGCTATGGCTGAAAAATATTCCATTTTACATGTCTCACAACTCCTTTATCCATTTGTCTATAGATAATGGACACTTAGGTTGTTTCTATATCTTGGTGATTGTGAATAATGGTGTTTGGAACATGGGAACACATATACTCCTTGAGATCCTGATTTCATTTCCTTTGGATACATACACAGAAGTGGGATTTCTGGATCATATGGTAATTCTATTTTTTTAATTCTTCAAGGAACCATCATTCAGTTTTCCGTGGTGGCTGTACCAATTTACATTCCCACAAACGGTGCACAAGAGTCCCCTTTCCTCCACATCCTTGCCAACGCTTGTTATCTCTTGTCTTTTCTACAGTAGCCATTCTAACAGTGCAAGATGATTCCTCATGTTTTTGTTTTGCGTTTCCCTGATGGTTAGAGATGTTAAGCATCTTTTCATATACCTGTTGGCCATTTGTATGTCTTTAGAAAAATCTGTATTTAGTTCCTCATTCTTAAGTTGTTGTTGTTGGTTTGTTTTTTTTTTTTTTTTGCTTTTTATGTTATTATGAATAGAATCGCTTTATTTTTCAGATATTTGCTATTAGTATACGGAAATGAAGCTGATTTCTGTATGTTGATTTTGGATCCTGTACCTTTACGGAATTTGTTGCTTAGTTAACACTTTTGGGGTGGAGTCTTTAGGATTTTCTATGTATAATATCATATTTCTTGCAAAGATAATTTTATCTCTTCCCTTTCAGTTTGAATACCACTTATTTCTGTTTCTTACCTGATTGCTCTGGCTAGGACTTCCTGTAGTGTGTTGAATAGCAGTGGTGAGTGGGCACCACTCTTGTCTTGTTCCTGGTGTTAAAGGAAAAGTTTTCCACCTTTTCCACCACTTGAATATGACATTAATTATGTGGTTTTTACTATGTTGATGTACATTCCTTCCACTCCAGTTTATGATAGTTTTGTCATGAAAAGATATATTTTATCAAATGCTTTCTATTTTTATCTTTCATTCTATTAATGTGGTGCACTACACTTCTCAATTTTCATGTGTTAAACCATCTTTGCATCCAAGGGTGAATCCTATTTGATCATGGTTTGTGATCCTTTTCATGTGCTGTTGAATCTGGTTTGTTAACATGTTCTTGAGAATTTTTACACCTGTATTCATCAGTGATATTGGCCTGAAGTTTTATTTCTTGTAGTGCCCTTTTTGGTACCAAGATAATGCTGGCCTCATAACTTTTTTAGAAGAGTTTAAGAAGCATTGGCATTAATTTTTCTTTACATGTTTAATAGGATTTGCCAGGGAAACTATCTGGTCCTGGGCTTTTCATTGTTGAGAAATTTTTGGTTGCAGTGTCCTTAGTCATTATTAGTATGTTCTATTTTTTCATGGGTTAGATTTGGTAGGTTGTATGTTTCTAGGAATGTATCCATTTCTTTTTGTTTATCCCATTTGTTGGCATATAGTTGTTAATAGCAGTCTCTTATGGTCCTTTGTATTTCTGTTTCATCAGTTATAATGTCTCTTCTTCTGTTTCTGGTTTTATTTATTTTAAGTCTTCTCTTTTTTGTCTCAGTCTAGTTTAAAGGTTTGTCATTTTTCATTTCAGAACATCAGCTCTTACTTTCACTGGCTCTTTTTTATTATTTTTCTGGTCTCTCTCTTGTTAATTTCGGCTCAAGTCTTTGTTATTTCCTCCCTTTTGTTAATGTTGCGGTTAGTTAGTACCTCTTTTTCTAGTTCTTTGAGGTGTAAGATGTTTTATTTGAGATCTTTTTTCTGAATGTACGTTTATCACTATAAACTTCCCTTCTATACCTATTTTTGCTCTATCCTATAAGGTTTGGTACATTGTGTTTCTTTCCATTTTCATTTGTTTCAAAATATTTGTTTCTCTGACTTCTTTTTTGATTGATCAGGAGTATGTTGTATAATTTCCACATTTTTGTTAATTTTCCAGTTTTCCTCCTGTTATTGATTTCTGTCTTATACTATTATTATAAGAAAATATACTTGGCATTATCATTCTTCTCAAATTTGTTAAGACTTATTTTATGACCTGTCATAGGATCTGTTCTGGAGAATACTTCTTATGAGCTTGACAAGAATGTATATCCTGCTGTTGGATGGAATGTTCTGTACAACAGACTGTTAGGGAGCACCTGGGTGGCTCAGTTGGTTGAGCATTCAACTCTTGATTTCAGCTTGGGTCATGATCTCACAGTTCATGAGTTCGAGCCCCACATCTGGTTCTGCACTTAGAGTGCGGAACCTACTTGGAATTCTCTCTCCCTCTCTCTGATCCACCTGACTCTCACTCTCAAAATAAATAAATAAACTTTTAGAAACCCACAACAATAGACCATTAGGTCCATTTGGTTTAATGCTTTTTTTTTTTTCTTTAAGTAAGCTCTTCGCCCAATGTGAGGCTTGAACTCGTGACCCCAAGATCAAGAACTGCATAGTTTACTGAGTGAGCTAGCCAGGCTCCCCTCTGATTTAAAGTATGATTCAAATTTGTTTCTGTATTGAGTTTCTGTCTAGATGATCTGCTCATTGTTGGAAGTGTGGAATATTGAGGTTCCATACCAATATTGTATTGCAATATATTTCTCCCTCCAGATTTGTTATTATTTGCTTAGTATACTTAGGTGCTGTGATATTGGGTGCATATATATTTAGAATTATATCTTTTTGATACATTCGTCTCTTTATCATTATATAATGGCCCTCTTTGTCTCGTCTTACAGTTTTTGACATAAAATCTATTTTGTCTGACAAAACTATAGCAGCTACTCTGATCACTTCTGGTTTCCATCAGCATGGAATATCTTTTTCTATCTCTTCACTTTGAGCCTCTGTGTGTCTATAAAGCTGATGTGAGCCTTTTTTTTTTTTTTAATGTTTATTTATTTATTTTGAGAGAGAGAGTGAGTAAGCAGGGGAGGTGCAGAGAGAGGGAGAGAGAAAATCCCAAGAAGCCTCAGCACTGTCAGTGTAGAGCCTTAAGTGGGGCTCAAACCAAAAACTGTGAGATCATGACCTGAGCCAAAACCAAAAGTCAGATGCTTAACCGACTCGACTGAAATGGTGCCACTGTAATGGTCCTTTTGTAGGTGGCTCTTTTTTGTACCTGACCTTTTGTAGTTGAGTCTTTTTTTTTTTTACTTACCTAAATACACTCTATCTTTTGATTGGAAAATTTAATCCTTTTACATTTATAATAATTATTTATATGTAAAGACTTACTACTGCCAGTTGTTTTCTGGCTGTTTTATAGTTTCCTTGTTTCTTTCTCCCTCTCTTTGTGAATTGATGATTTTCCATAGTGGTGTGCTTTGATTCCATTCTCCTTATCTTTTGTGAATCTACTATAGGTTTTTGCTTTGTGGTTACCATGAGTCTTACGTAAAATATCTTATAAATATTATAGTCTGTTTTAGGCTGGTGACAACTTCAATCATGTGCAAGTACTCTACTCTTTTACTTTCCCCTTTTGTTTTTGGTGTCAGAATTTATATTCTTGTATTGTGTATTTATTAATAAATTATTATAGCTATAAGTATTTTTAATACTCTTGTCCTTTAACCTCTATCCTAGAGTTAACACACCATCATATTACAGTATTAGGTATTCTGAATTTTACTATATACTTACCTTTACCAGTATGTTGTATGTTTTCATATGCCTTCATATTATTACTAATTAATCTCTTTTTATTTCAGCTTGACAAACTCCTGTCAGCAATTTTTGTAAGGCAGGTCTAGTGGTGGTGAACTCTCAGCTTTTCTTTGTCTGGGAAGGTCTTTATCTCGCCTTCATTTCTGAAAGACCACTTTGCCAGCTAAACTATTCTCTGTTGATAGTTTTTTTTTTCTTTCTTTCAGCACTTTGAATATATTATCCCACTCTCTCTTGCCTGTTAAATATTCTGCTGACAATTTAACAGGCAAGAGATCTGATTATAGCCTTATGGTGGTTCTCTTGTAAATTGGAAGCTGCTTTTCTCTCATTGCTTTTTGAGATTCTCTCTTCATCTTTTATTTTTAACAATTTTATTATAATGTGTCTTGAAGAAGAGCTCTTTGAGTTTTTTGGTGACCTATGAGTTTCATAAACTTGGATGTATAAATCTCTCCCTTAGATTTGGGAAGTTCTCAGTCATTGTTTCTTTAACTTTCTGGCGCCTTTCCCTCTCTTCTCTTTCAATAATTCACAAATTGTTTCTTTCTATTGTATCTGATAGATCACATGGCTTTCTTCACTTTTTTTCCTTTTTTCCTTTGTTCTCAAGACTATGTAATTTCAACATTCCTGTCTTCTAACTCACAGATTCTTTTTTCTACTTCATCCACTGCATTTTTTTTTTTTCCATTTCATTCATTGTATTTTTCAGCTCCAGAATTTCTATTTGGTTCTTTTTTATGATTTCTGTTTTTGTAAAAGTTCTCCTTTTGTTCATGTATAGTTTTCCTGGTTTTGTGGAATTATCTTTCTGTATTTTCTAGTAGCTCATTGAACTTCTTTATTTATTTTCTTAAATGTTTATTTCTTTTTGAGAGATCCAGAGAGCACAAATGGGGAAGGGACAGAGAGGCGGGGGGACAGAGGATCCACAGTGGGCTCTGCGTTGACAGCACAGAACCTGATTTGGGATGAACTCAGGAACAGTGAGATCATGACCTGAGCTGAATTAGACCTGAGCTGACATGAGACCTGAGCTCCAGTTGGGTGCCCCTGAGCTTCTTTAAAACAACTGTTTTAGGGGCACCTAGGTGGCTCAATTGGTTAAGTGGCCGACTTCGGCTCAGGTCATGATCTCGCGGCTCATGAGTTCCAGCCCCGCATCAGACTCTGGGCTGACAGCTCAGAGCCTAGAGCCTGCTTCAGATTCTGTGTCTCCTTCTCTCTCTGTCCTACCTTGCTCACACTCTGTCTCTCAAAAATAAATAAATATTTAAAAATAAATAAATAAAAAATAAAAATAAAACAACTGTTTTAGGGATGTCTGGGTGGTTCAGTGGGTTAAGCATTTGACTCTTGATATTGGCTCAAGTCATGATCTTAGGGTTCGAGAGATCCTTTACGTTGACAGTGCAGAGCCTACTTGGGATTCTCTCTCTCAAAATAAATAAACATTAAAAGTAAGTAAGTAAGTAAATAAAGCTATTTTATTTTATTTTAAATATTTATTTATTTTGAGAGAGAAAGGGAGAGAGAGAATCCCAACCAGGCCCTGCATTATCAGCGCAGAGCCTGACATGGGGCTGGATCTCACGAACTGCAAGATCATGACTTGAGCCAAAATCAAGAGTTGGACGTTCAACCAACTGAGGCACCCAGGTGCTCCTGAAACATCTATTTTAAATCCTTTGTCTGGTAAGTTGCAGATCTCTAATTCTTGGGGACCAGTAATTAGAAGATTATTGTGATCCTTTGGTAGTGCATTGTTTCCTTGGTTTTTCATTCTCCTTTAAGTTTTGCATTTTCGTCTTTGCATTTGAAGTGACAGTCACTTCCTGTGGTCTTTACTTTCTTTGGGAGAGAAATACCTTCCATCAGCCCTGCTAGGGATTCTAAGGCTTTGTCATATCTTTTGTAGATACATCTGCTCCATGCTTCTGGCTCCTACTTGTGGCACAATTCTTAAGCCTGTATGCCTTCTCTCAATCCTGCAACACACCATGCTGACATTGCTGACAGCTTTACTTTTGATTTCCCTAAGTTGGAGCTAAAGCTCTAGTTAGTGCTGTCTTGCTGGCCAACAGATTCAGGCCAGCTTTCTGTGTGTGCTCACTAGCCGTCTTCCAAAGTTTGCTCTTACCACCACCATTGGGGGTGTGCTTTGGGACCCAGCTACAGCAGGGAGGAGGCTGTGGATGAGGTATGTGTAGTATGGGGGCATCCATGGTCCAGCTGAGGGGAATCCACTTGTGAAGTGTTCCCAGCTGTTTATGGACAGGCTTCTTGATGGAGTCTGCTTTGCAATAGTAGGATCCACTTGCCTTTAATGCCCTCCTTTGAATTACTATACTATATAGAAAGAGAATAAAAGACTTAAAGAAGTGAGCATGCTGGGGCACCTGGGTGGCTCAGTCAGTTAGGCTTTGACTCTTGATTTTGACTTAGGTCATGATCTCATGGTTTGTGAATTCAAGCCCTATGTCAGGCTCTATGCTGGCAGTGCAGAGCCTTCTTGGGATTCTATCTCCTTCTCTCTGTCTCTGTCAAAATAAATAAAAATAAAGAAGTGAGCATAAAATAAATACAAATAAAAAAGAAGTGGAGTGGATGTTATGTGAGATCAGAAGACTCCCGAGAGCATTATATTCCATGAGATGTCCTGGAGGACAAATGATCACAAGGCCATCATCTTAAGGTGCAGGTAAAGGAGGCACTAGAATCATTAGGAATTTCAGTGGTGTCTCCTCCGCAGGCCAGGGCAAGCCCTTGGAGAGGCTATCCCAAAACTTGGATTGTTGTTGGCAACGGGGATGAAGCAGCCCCAAAGCAACATAAAGCAGGTGGTGGTGCATAACTGCCAGAAACCAGAGATTTAATTGTAATAACTCTAGATCAGAAATGCACCCAAGAGGGCTTGCATTGCAGAGAGTTCTGGACAGGGTTAGAACAGAGTCCCAAAGGCGCAAAACAGAAACAACCAACAAGGATACTACTCAGTATATATAATTAAAAGAAAGCAAAATTAGACCTATTGGACAGCATGGTGATTATAGTTAATAACAATGTATCATATTCTTGAAATTTGCTGACAATAGATCTCAAGTGTTTTTACATACACACATACACGTGGACATGCATATGTAAATGGTATGAAACATTATGAATGTGTTCATCCATTTGGTCATGTTAATCATTTCACAATGTATATAAATATCAAAACAGCACATTGTATGCTTTTAATATATACAGTTTTTATCTGATATAAATAAATAAATAAATAAGTAAATGCAATAGTGGTTGAACAAGAGGCTATGTGGTCAACTCAGCAAAATTACATGATCTTGCCATGTTTGTAGGCAAGAAACAGTATTTAGATCCAGGACTCATTGACTGCAGGAGAAAGAACTGTGCAATACCATGGCTAGTATACACTGTAATGATTTCCCCACTTCTTCCCCAAAGGTACATACTCAGATGACATTATTTACTCTGCTGATTATACAGTGAAGAAAGAAGAATACTCAGACATTTCTAGGGCTATTGAACACAAGGGTCTAAAATGTCTTCTTGGCTCCCGTCTCAAGGATGGAACAAATGAGGAGCCAGGCAATAAATAGGGTCCTTGGCAACTTCCAGTTTATGGTGGGTTCACTGGGTCTGCACTCTGTGGCTAGTCTTCCATACCTGGATATTTGACTGGGATTGACATATTTGGTAGTTGAAGTACACCTTATACTGAGTCTGCCTCCTGGGGGCCAAAGCCATCATGTTAGGTAAAGCCAAGTAGAAGCCTCTCATACTGTCCCCCATCACTTTGCCAAAATAGAATATATATTTTTAAAATTATAATCTTTTATATCTAGCCAAGATGAAGTAACAAGGACCAATTTAAGGAACTAAGAGAATGAAAGAACTGAAAAGCTCTCTATAAGAAACAACAGTTTCCAAAACACTGGCTATCGGGAAAGGAAGGACAGTGGTCCCTGGAAGAAGGGAAACAACGTGGTGAGCCCTCCAAGCTGTAGCTTCCTGCCAGGGTGGTGTTTCCATGCTGCTGTGCCTGGAGCGGGAGCCAAGTGGAACCTTACCATCATCCTGCGTTGAGGAGACACAGCTGGAAATCAATGGAGGCCCAGGCTGACTGGCGTTCTCAGGAGCAAATACTGGTGAGTAGAGATCATTGCAGAGAGAGCATGCCAGGGAGCCCCAGGTGGTGTCCAGCAAGTCTTTAGCCTGTGAGGAAATGCTCAGGCTGGGGAGAGAACCGCCCAAAAGAAGCAATGTGCAGAGATCACAAAAAGCTGTGAAGAGTCCGTGTTCCCACCAGTCAGAGCGGAAATCCTTGTCATTCATGGGGCATAGAAGAGTATTGCCTAAGTAGTGAGGAAAAATTAAATACTGTTCTGCACTCACCTCAGAAAGCCCGGAGTAAGTTTCAAGAGAATCAAACTCTTCCCAAGTAACTCAGTTGCATTGCGGAACAAAGCTTTAGAATATTTATAGAAATAAATATTATCTTTATGTTTGTGTGTGTGTGTGTGTGTGCATGTGCGCGCAGGCGCACGCATGTGCACAACTGTGTGTAAGTGTCTATCTCCAACAGCCAACAATCCAATGGTGGGAAAATCACTACGTTGGGCCCCTTTTGTCCTGGAAGAATGTTATGCGTTGAATTGTGTCCCGTCTAAATTCTATGTCGGGGGCGCCTGGGTGGCTCAGTTGGTTAAGTGGCCACTTCAGCTCAGGACACGATCTCATGGTTCGAGAGTTCGAGCCCCACATCAGGCTCTGTGCTGACAGCTCAGAGCCTGGAGCCTGCTTCGGATTCTGTGTCTCCCTCTCTCTCTGACCCTCCCCCGCTCATCCTCTGTTTCTCTGTCTCAATAATAAATTTAATAAAAAACACATAAATTCATATGTTGAAGTCCTAACCTGCAGTACTTCAGAACGTGACCTGATTTAGAGATTACCTTTACAGAGGTAATCAAGATCATTACAGTAGGACCCAATTGAATATGACTGATGTCCTTTAAAAAGGGAAAATTTGTACAGAGGCACACAAAGGAGGAAGACAATGTGAAGACACAGGGAGGAAATCATGTGGCTATAAGGATAGCCATCTGTGAGCCATGGAGAGAGGCCTGGAAGGGGCCCTTCCCTCACATGCCCTCAGAAGGAACCTGCAGACACTTTGATTTCAGACTTCTGGTCTCCAGAACTGTGAGACAACTTTTCTTGTTTAACAACCCAATTGGTGGCACTTTTTTATGGCAGCCCTAGCAAACTGTGACAAAGGGCAAGAATTTGTTCTCACCAGAGTAACACTTATTCTGGTTATTGGTTTACCTTTTCTGCCAGCATAGTCGAAGAGCCAGCGTCACTACCTGGTGTCTCATAGAGTCCCCCATCCACAGGCACGGATTCCCAATAATGTGGTATCTGATCAGGAGACCCACTTCCCAGCAGAGGAGGGATGGGAATGAGCCAACGACTGTGGGATCAACCGGCCATATCACAGATGCACCATCCAGAGATAACTGACCCGAGAGCGCATTACAGCAGCCTACTGGAGGGACAGCTGATGTATCAGTTTGGAGCCAGTGGTCTCTCTGCAAAGATGTGTGCCGTCTTCCAGGATGTTTGTATGTGCACTTGAATTAGAGGCTGCTTTTATTTTTCCTTTGATTCTGCAAAAGATTCACTTTATTTTTTTTTTCTTTCATAGTTTATTGTCAAGTTGGTTTCCATATAACACCCAGTGCTCATCCCCACAAGTGCCCTCCTCCATGCCCGTCTCCCCCCCTTCCCCTCCCCCAACCCCCTTCAGCCCTCAGTTTGTTCTCAGCATTCAAGAGTCTCTCATGGTTTTCCTCCCTCCCTCTCCCCAACTATTTTTCCCCTTCTCCTCCCCCATGGTCCTCCATTAAGTTCCTCCTAATCCTCCCATACGTGAAAACATGGTATCTGTCCTTCTCTGCCTGACTTATTTCGCTCAGCATAACACCCTCAAGTTCCATCCATCTTGCTACACATGGCCAGATTTCATTCTTTCTCATTGCCCTGTAGTATTCCATCGTATAGATAAACCACATCTTGATCCATTCATCAGTTGATGAAAGTTAGGCTCTTTCCATGATTTGGCTATTGTCGAGAGTGCTGCTATGAACATTGGGGTCCATGTGCTCCTATGCCTCAGCATTTCTATATCCCTTGGGTAAATTCCTAGCAGTGCTATTGCTGGGTCATAGGGGAGTTCTATTGTTAATTTTTTGAGGCACCTCCACACTGTTTTCCAGAGGGGCTGCACCAGTTTACATTCCCACCAACAGTGTAGGAGGGTGCCCATTTTTCCACATCCTTGCCAGCATCTAGAGTCTCCTGATTTGTTCATTTTCACCACTCTGACCGGCATGAGGTGGTATCTCAGTGTGGTTTTGATCTGCATTTCCTTGATGATGAGGGACGCTGTGCATCATTTGATGTGTCTGTTGGCCATCTGGATGTCCTCTTTGGAGAAGTGTCTGTTCATGACTTCTGCCCATTTCTTCACTAGATTATTTGGTTTTTTATGTGTGGAGTTTGGTGAGTTCCTTACAGATTTTGGATACTAGTCCTTTATCTGATATGTCATTTGCAACTATCTTTTCCCATTCCGTCAGTTGTCTATTATATTGATTGTTTCCTTGCCGTGCAGAAGCTTTTTATCATGATTAGGTCCCAATAGTTCATTTTAGCTCTTGATTCCCTTGCCTTTGGGGATGTGTCAACTAAGAAATTGCTGCGGTTGAGGTCAAGGAGGTTGTTTCCTGCTTTCTCCTCTAGGGTTTTGATAGTTTCCTGTCTCATATTCAGGTCCTTTATCCATTTTGAGTTTATTTCTGTGTATAGTGTGAGGTAATGATCTAGTTTCATTCTTCTGCATGTTGCTGTCCAGTTCTCCCAGCACCATCTGTTAAAGAGGCTGTCTTTTTTCAATTGGATACTCTTTCCTGCTTTGTCAAAGATTAGTTGGCCATACATTTGTGGGTCCAATTCTGAGTTCTCTATACTATTCCATTGGTCTGTGTGTCTGTTTTTGTGCCAATACCATAATGTCTTGATGATCACAGCTTTGTAGTAGAAGCTAAAGTTTGGGATTGTGATGTTTCCTGTTTTGGTCTTCTTCCTCGATATGACTTTGGCTATTCGGGGTCTTTTGTGGTTCCATATACATTTTAGGATTGTTTGTTCTAGTTTTGAGAAGAATGCTGGTGCAATTTTGATTGGGATTGCATTGAATGTGTACATTGCTATGGGTAGTAATGACATTTTAACTATATTTATTCTCCTAATCCATGAGCATGGAATGTTTTTACATTTCTTTGTGTCTTCTTCAATTTCCTTCATAAGTTTTCTATAGTTTTCATCCTACAGATCTCTTATATCTTTGGTTAGGCTGATTCCTAGGTATCTTATGGGTTTTTGTGCAATTGTGAATGGGATCAGTTTCTTGATTTCTCTTTCTGTTGCTTCATTATTGGTGTATAAAAATGCAACCGATTTCTGTACATTGATTTTTTAGACCCTGCAACTTTGCTGAATTCATGGATCAGTTCTAGTAGGCTTCTGGTGGAGTCTGTTGGGTTTTCTATGTAGAGTATCATGTCGTCTGCAAAAAGTGAAAGTTTGACTTCTTTGCCAATTCTGATGCTTTTTATTTCCTTTTGTTGTCTGATTGCTGATGCTAGGACTTCCAGCACTATGTTAAAAAACAAAAGTGAGAGTGGACATCCGAGTCGTGTTCCTGATCTCAGGGAAAGCTCTCAGTTTTTCCCCATTGAGGATGATGTTAGCTGAGGGCTTCTTATAAATGGCTTTTATGATGTTTAAGTAACTTCCTTCTATCCTGACTTTCTCGAGGGTCTTTATTAAGAAGGGATGCTGTGTTTTGTCAAATGCTTTTTCTGCATCTATCAACAGGATCATATGGTTTTTATTTTTCTTTTGTTAATGTGATGTATCACAATGATTGATTTGTGAATATTGAACCAGCCCTGTAACCCAGGAATGAATCCCACTTGATCATGGTGGATAATTCTTTTTATGTGCTGTTGGCATTCGACTTGCAGGTATCTTGTTGAGGATATTTGCATCCGTATTCATCAAGGATATTGGCCTGTAGTTCTCTTTTTTTGCTGGGTCTCTGTCTGGCTTGGGAATCAAAGTGATGCTGGCCTCGTTAGAATGAGTCCGGAAGTTTTCCTTTGATTTCTATTTTTAGAAATAGCTTGAGAAGAATGGGTATTAACTCTGATTTAAATGTCCGGTAGAATTCCCCAGGGAAGCCATCCGGCCCAGGGCTATTATTTGTTGGGAAGTTTTTGATAACTGATTCAATTTCTTCACTAGTTATGGGTCTGTTCAGATTTTCTATCTCTTCCCGTGTGAATTTTGGTAGTGTGTGTGTGTGTGTTTAGGAATTTGTCTATTTCTTCTAAGTTGTCCAGTTTGTTGGCATATAATTTTTCATCATAGTCCCTGATAATTGCTTGTATTTCTGAGGGTTTGGTTTTAATAAGTCCCTTTTCATTCATGATTTTGTCTATTTGAGTACTCTCTCTTTTCTTTTTGAGAAGCCTGGCTAGAGGTTTGTCAATTTTGTTTATTTTTTCAAAAAACCAACTCTTAGTTTCATTGACCTGTTCAACAGTTTTTTTGGAGTCTATATTATTTCTGCTCTGATTTTTATTATTTCTCTTCTCCTACAGGATTTGGGGTGCTTTTGTTGCTCTCCTTCTAGTTTCTTTAGATGCACTGTTAGATTTCATATTTTCACTTTTTCTAATTTCTTGAAATAGGCCTGGAGTGCAATGTACTTTCCTCTTAGGACTGCCTTTGCCGCATCCCATCGAGTTTGGATTGTTGTATTTTCATTTTCATTTGCTTCCATATACTTTTTAATTTCTTCCCTAATTGCCTGATTGGCCCATTCATTCTTTAGTAGGGTGTTCTTTAACCTCCATGTTTTGAGGCTTTCTAGACTTTTTCCTGTGATTGATTTCAAGTTTCAAGCGTTGTGATCTGAAAGCATGCATGGTATGATCTCAGTTTCTTTATATTTATGGAGGCCTCCTTTACGACCCAGTATGTGATCTATCTTGGAGAATATGCCATGCTCACTTGAGAAGAGAGTGAATTCCACAGCCTCAGGATGTAGAGTTCTAAATATATCTGTCAAATACAACTGGTCCAATGTGTCATTCAAGTCCATTGTTTCTTTAGTGATTTTCTGTTTAGTTGATCTATCCATTGCTGTAAGTAGAGTATTAAAGTCCCCTGCTATTAGCACATTGTTATCCATAAGATTGTGTCTGTTTGGGATTAATTGTTTTATGTATTTGGGTGCTCCTGTATTTGGTGCATAGACATTTATAATTGTTAGCTCTTCCTGATATATAGACCCTGTAATTATTATATAGTGCCCTTCTTCATCCCTTGTTACTGTCTTTACTTTAAAGTCCACTTTGTCTGATATAAGTATAGCTACTCCAGCTGTGTTTTGACTTCCAGTAGCATGATAGATATTTCCCCATCCCCGTACTTTCAATCTAAAGGTGTTCTCACGTCTAAAATGAGCCTCTTGTAGACAGCAAATAGATGGATTTTGTTTTTTATCTATTCTGCTACCCTATGTCTTTTGATTGCAGTATTTAGTCCATTTACATTCAGTTTTATTATTGAAAAATATGGATTTATAGTCATTGTGTTCTTTGTAGGATTCCTGCTTGTAGTGGTATCTCTGGTACCTTGTGTTCCTTGCAGCATTTCCCTTATAGAGTCCCCCTCAGGATTTCTTGTGGGGCTGGCTTAGTGGTGACGATTCTTTCAATTTTTGTTTATTTGGGAAGACTTTTATCTCTCCTTCTATTCTGAATGACAGGCTTGCTGGATAGAGGATTCTTGGCTGCATATTTTTTCTGTTCATCACATTGAAGATCTCCTGCCATTCCTTTCTGGCCTGCCAAGTTTCAGTAGATAGGTCTGTCACCACTCTGATAGGTTTCCCTTTGTATGTTAGGGCCCTTTTCTCCCTAGCTGCTTTCAGAATTCTCTCTTTGTCCTTATATTTTGCCAGTTTCACGATGATATGTCGTGCAGAGGATCAATTCAAGTTATGACTGAGGGGAGTTCTCTGTGCCTCTTGGATTTCAATGTCTGTTTTCTTTCCCAGATTGGGGAAGTTCTCTCATATAATTTGTTCAAGGACTCCAGCGCCTTTCCCTCTCTCTTCCTTTTCTGGAATTCCTATGAAATTGATATTGTTCCATTTGATTGTATCACTCAACTCTCGAACTCTCCTTTCATGCTCCTGGATCAGTTTATCTCTCTTTTTCTTGGCTTCCTCTTTTTCTATAATTCTGTCTTCTAATTCACCTGTTCTCTCTGCCTCTTCAGTCCGTGCATTGGATGCCTCCATTTTATTATGCACCTTATTTATAGCATATTTTAATTCATCACAACTATTTTTAAACTCCATAGTTTTTGTAGCAATAGCTTCTCTGTTGTCTTCCATGTCTTTTTCAGGCCCAGCGATTAATTTTATGACTATTGTTCTGAATTCTTGTTCAGTTATGTTGCTTATATCTGTTTTGAGCAGTTCTTTAACTGTCATTTCTTCCTGGAATTTCTCTGGAGGAAAGTTCTTCCGTTTCATCATTTTGGTTAGCTTTCTGTCTCTTGTTAGTTTTAAAAGCTTGTTATGTGCTCTGCACCTGCGAGTACTGCTGTATTAAAGAAAACTCATTGACTGTCCAGGGCCTGTCTATTCAGGATATGTTCTTTGAATGGTGTCTCTTGGTCTCCCTTGTTGAGACTTTGTTTATTTTATTTCCCTACTTGTAGTGGTATTTGGGACTCTCCACCATGTGTACTTTGGCTTGTTTCTTGAGGTAGCCCTGGAAAAGAAAACAGACAAACACACAGGAAACAAACGCATGCAAATGCACAGACAAATCCAACAAACAAGCATACTGAAAGTGAAAAAGAAAAGAAAAAAGAAAAAAGCCAAAAGACAAAATACAGTCTAAAAGCATAAAACTAGAATTCCCAGCTACAGATAAAGAGCAGGGTGTATGCAGTGCTGATGGAAGAGCATGTACAAAGAGAGAAATGACAGGGTGGGGAGGAAGTGAAATTGGACAATGACCAGGCAGAGAGACTAAAAGGCTTAATTCAGAGAGAGAAAGAGGAGAATGTGGTAAGAGGCAAGGAGAAAGAAAGGAAGATAATGTTACTCAGAGAAACTATATAGTCTTATTACTCTAGAGAGAGAGAGAAAAGTAGTGGTGGAGGTCTAGAATATACATCTAGAGAATGGATTAAATGTGACTCTGTTGTACAATATAGTGATACAACAATTTCATACATCACGCAGTGCTCTTCACAAACAAGTGCCCTCCTTAATTCCCATCACCTATCTTACCCCTCAGCCCCCTGGTAGCCATCAGTTTGTTCTCTGTAGTTAAGAAGAGACTTTCATGAACTCATTAGTTCCTACCAGTAACAGAAAGGAAAGAGATTATGTTTTATATCTTTGTCTCTTTAAGAAAAAATTATGACTTCGTTAAATGAAGCATTACTGAGTGTTAAATCAATTCAACTCAATCCCCTTCCAGTAAGATTTGGAATAGAGCCAGAATTCCTACTTTAGGGGAATAAAACTCCCCCCGATGATTCTGACACACAGCCAGGTTTGAGAATGACTGTTTTAACTCACTTCCAAGTTTCTTAGGTTACCAGAAATGTTATTTCTCTTTCAAACATCAGTCTAGGAGGATGGAAGATAAAGCATTTTTTATCTGTAACTCCGTATCAAGAGTATAAACATTTGCCAGAGAGAATACAACAAGGGAACAACAGCAAAATGTGCACTTTTTTTTTGTGGGAAGAGGGGAAATAATTTAAAAATTAAGAGGAAATACAATTCCTATCTAAAACAAATAATAAATGGGCTCATGACCCATTTATTGTTTTGAGACAATTTTTTTTTGTTTTGTTTTTAAAATATTTTTTTTTCTGGTTTAAATTTTTTTT